>NW_020838002.1:4349103-4354177 GCF_003676395.1 Aethalodelphis obliquidens | reverse complement strand
ACACACACACACACACACACACACACACACACACACACACACACACATTCCTCTACATACACTTGGCCCTTTGCAAAATGTACTGACTTTAGTTGCCAAATCCAATGTATCAAGATTGAAGACATGGCTTTGCTCATTTAAAAATGACACTGTTAATTGTAGAGAAAACCTAGAGGAGATCTTGGCCTTCCCAGTGGGGGCCTAGAAGCCCTCAGCAGGAAGCTGGCGGACTGAAAGCAGGTGTCTACCACCTTCTGGGATTGGTCTGATTAACGCTGATCAAGTTTGAATTTTCCTAAAAGGAACATTAGGGGAAAAGTAGATAAACTCCTTGCGTTTTACAGAATGACCTTTGTTTTACTTTGGGGTGGGGGTGGGAGGTGGGAAGGACTCTACTTAAAATTCTTCTTGACTCTTCTGAAAACAGACTCAAGACCTTTCAAATGTACATTCAGAATTATTGTGAATTCCCTCACAAAACTGGTGAGTTGGAAGGAACCTCTGGGCTTTCTCATACAGCTTCCTCCCCACCCAATGCCAGAATTCCGTCTGCACGCTCCTCAAACGAATGGTCCTTCTGCTTCAAAGGATGGTTTCACAGTGGTCTGTTGTATTTGAAGATGAAAGGCCTGTCACTATCCTGCTCACTGTGGGTTTTGAATGGTCAAAAGTGGCCACTTTCTCAAGGGGAGGAAGTGATCACTGACCTCCCTCCCATTCCCTACCTATGTCCTCAAGGCGGCACAAGCAGAAGGATAGGCTGACCAATTTTTGCCTTTCTTCGCAAGTCTAGTCAAAAGAAATGATGTGACCTTGTCAGGAAGTTCTAGGCCGCTCATTCCAAATCATGTCTAAATGATGTTGGCATAATATGATTTGGATTCATTTTTAATGGCCAAGTAATTAATCTCTGAAAGATGCTTAAGATGAAAAGGTGAAAAATTACAACAGGACTCTTTTAATAGCTTCAGTCTGCAGAACTCATTTGACCCTGGATGTTCCAAGTCATTCCAAATTGGGCCGGGCTTCCCATACCATTTAGCAGAACTGCTTTATTTACTAGCTGACTGCCCTGGACAGAAGGCAGTGAGTCCAGGGGTTGAGTGCTCATGTGTGTGGTGACAATAACCTACATCTAAGGCACCTATACAGACTCCAAAGTTTTTAAATTTTTAAGACGAGGTAGGTTTCTGAAACCTCCCTTGGCATGCCAAAGAATGTTTTATTATGATCTTATTTCTTCTGCAGAAAACATTTATGATGCTCATTTGATACAAACAACCTAATTTCAGAAAGACCAGTACTCAAATACAGTTTTTTCAGCTACCATTTTAAACGTCAATGAATTTAGATGGTCTTCAGGACAATCCTTCAACACTTCTCCACTTAAAGATGTCATTTGTTTCTGTTTTAGTGACGATTTAACAATTCTGCTGCAATTAGTCTCTTTACCTATAAAAAGGCCAACTCCATGTCCACTTGTTTCTCTGAATAACACTTATTCAGTTCTGCTTAAGTTTGCCAAAGGTCTTGTTTATTTTATTGGTTATTTACCTGAACAATGTATTTCAATTCCAATACTCTCCCATCTCCCACCATAATCTGTAGCTTGGGACAAAATGGATACCTAGCAGGAATATTTTACTATTCAGATTTTCCAAGACTATGACACTATGAGAGAAGCATTGCTGATGGATTGACAAGGAGACCACCAGGTCACTAAAGAATTACATACTCTGGACACAGGAAACTAGAAAATCCCACTGATTAAAGGGTATTTTAATCTTGCGGAAAATGTTTCTTTGCAACAACAGCAGAATCTCTCGACACAAGTTAGTGAAACAAAAGAACAATCGTCTTTAAAGTCAAAACATCTATCAAATTATAAACCATACACATAGCACCAATATTAACCTTATACTGCGTACGATGCACGTGCTCACAGAGGAGAACAGAATTGTTTGGGATGCTTGCAGTGATGTTCCATTCCAGGAACTCATAATTTTGAAGTGAACATTTTTGTGGCAGATGCTTTGCCTAAAAAACACTGTATCATCCAATAAATATTTGACTAACATCCATTTTGTGCTTTTGGGTGATGTTAACTGACTTCTTTCTGAGACCTAATAGGAAATAAGAAAGCTCCTTTGATGTTTTAGAGCAGAATTTGTCACAGCAAGCTTCGATACTGTTGTAAAATTTTAATTTAAAGCAGAAAACATGCTGATGTGTCAGTGATAGGCTTAAAATATTAAAGACTTCAAAAACACCCA
Organism: Aethalodelphis obliquidens; assembly: GCF_003676395.1. Taxonomy (NCBI): domain Eukaryota; kingdom Metazoa; phylum Chordata; class Mammalia; order Artiodactyla; family Delphinidae; genus Aethalodelphis; species Aethalodelphis obliquidens. The sequence continues at coordinate 4,351,904 of NW_020838002.1, read as the reverse complement.
AGCACTTCTTCTCTGTACAACATTGATGAATATATATCTTTGCTATATAATTTTAAAACATGGAATAGTTTTCCTTTTCTCTTTGCTATATATAATATATGTCTTCCAAAATACATCGTCAGTATTTATATCTGAAAAATACTGTACAAAAAGAACTTCCTATAATTACTCTGTATAAACATTAAACAATTTAATAATCTCTCCTTTTGGTCTACAGTAAACATTTAAATTGATTGGATTAACCACAGTTTGTGACAACACCATCCCCTTCTGAGATACACCAGTGTCTTTTACATTCATTTTTCAGAAGTCCATTTTATAAGAGCACATACGTTCAAAAGCAAACAGAGAATAAGAAACATAAGCTCCAAAATCATTAATTTATGAAGCATTCAAAAATGACACCACTAGGAAAAAGGGTTTTACAAAACATCAACTTATTAACTTAACTGACTGATCTTTAAAAACGACAAGGTATAATTCACAAAAACATATATATTACAAAAAATGGGGAAAACTGAATCTTAATTGAATTGTATTGAATATCAAGAGGGATGTGGAAAAAGTTAACTAGAAAACTGGGGGCTAAGGGTATGGGAAAGAGGAGAAAACAAAAGCAAACACATCAATGTCAAAAACTGTTCCAAGATGCATTTTTTTGGCTGTATACTGATAAGTTAACCCCTCGTTCTTAGACCTGGCATTTCCCTCTGCTTCTCTGTCCTGGGGATGTTCTGGTCATGCTCAAATGCATTACTGTAATTTTTGTTTTTTAAAAGACAGTGAAATTCTTAGGTAGGGAAAATATCCTACGTCCACTAGTAATACTCAGGCAGCATGCTCTAGCGTACAATAGGATTATTGCTTTAGGTACAGACAGTGCAAAAACACACTCTGTGTTCTATAATAGTACTCTTACTTGCCGGGGTTGGTAGAGTTAAAAGGAAACTTAGTAGACAGCAGTAAGTAAATATGGGATCTAATAAATCTAAACAGCACTTTAAATTTGAAGACGATTATCACCAAAACTGAAGATAGGAGGGAAGCAACCTGTAACTGAATGGAGCTGCAGTGTAGTGCTAAATTATTCTGTGCACCTTATTAGCATGGTAACTTACAGATTAAACAGAAACAAGAGCCTGTGGTCTTGAAAACCAAGATCTACTATTTCACCAGGGCCCTTCTTAGTGAGCCCAACCAAAGGGTCCTGGAAAAGTAGGTAAGTGCCAACATGAAGCCACGCGGAAAGGACAGGAGTGGAGGAGGAAGGGGGTCAGGAAACCCACGAGAGGTCTCCACAGTCCAGTAAAAACATGGCACCTTTCATTTTGGAACTAAAAGACGATGGAGGGCTATCAAAATGGCAAGTGCAAAGGGACGCGCGCAGACGCGCGCGCACACACACACACACACACACACACACACACACACACACACACCCGTTGACCACACATAAGCACAAGCACATACACACACCCACGCCAAAATGTGAGTCCGTCCTGTTGATGCATCTGGTAAAGTGCTGATGTCAGGAAGGTCGGTAGGTGCGGTGCAATCAACCAGGAGACCCCTGTCCGGGGCCTGAGGCCGCCCGCGGACGCCGGCCTACAGGGGCCCGTGCCGGGCCTCGTACTTGGCCAGGATGTTCTTGCACTTGCCCAGCTCCTTGCGCAGGTCGGCCACCTCCTGGCGCAGCGCCGAGTTCTCCTTTTCCAGGAAGGACGCGCGGATGGCGATCTGGTTCTCCTTGAGGCGCCGCGCATCACGCGAGCGCTTGGCCGCCATGTTGTTCTTCCGGCGCCGCGCCCAGTACTTGTCGTCCTGCTCGGGGCGGGGGAAACACACACCGACGCGGTTAGACCTCGGCCCGCGTCCCGCATCCCCACCAGGCTTCCCGTCCCCGGCTCCGGCTCCGGCTCCGGCTCCGGCTCCGCGAGCCGAGGGCACCCGCCCTTCGCCGGGCCGCCTCTCCCGCCCAACAGAGCGCACGTCCCCAAGCAAAGCCTAGCCTCCCGCACTCCCTGAAGGACAAGCCTAACTCCTTCCCTCTCTTTGCTGGAAATGTTAAACCCTTTTCTTCCCTGGGAGCGTGCTTTCCTGAATAAGTTGACACAGTATTGTTGAAAGGCGACCTGGCAGTATCTGCACCGTGCCTCTGGGCTTGGACCCTAGCGCAGTCCTCACGCAGGTGCGCACACACGGGCACAAAATTTTTACTGCAGCATTGTTTGTAATAGAAAATAATGGGCAAACCCCCCCTAATTATCAGGAGCTTTAATAACTACATCATGATAGATTCACACAACTGTTAAAAATAATGATCCAGCTGAACCAGAAAGATGCTAGCGACATATCACTATGTGGGTAGAAACAGTGGCAATTTGCAGATCAACAGGTTCCTCATCCCACTTTGGTTTAAAAATTATAATAGTATATATTCATAGAAAGAGGCCCAGAAGATTTATACGCAGCTATTAAAAGTGGTGGCTTTGGAAAGGGGATTGAAGGAGGGAGCCAAGGAGAGAGGTAGGATCTTTCACCTTTTATTTTATATCCTTCTGAACTACTAGAATATTCTATAATGGGCATGTATACTTTGGCAATTAAAAACAAATAAAAAAAGTTCCACCTGCCACTGATCAATATACTCATTTTGGTGGCTAACATTTAAATAATTTACTCGAATTTCCTGTTTAACTGTTTTCTAGGCTGTCTTAGCCTAAGTGATGTTTAACTGTGGTCAACATGAAAGCAATCCCTCCTTCCCCCCCCCCCCCCCCCCCCCCCCCCCCCCCCCCCCC
>NW_020838002.1:4336882-4349003 GCF_003676395.1 Aethalodelphis obliquidens | reverse complement strand
CCCCCCCCCCCCCCCCCCCCCCCCCCCCCCCCCCCCGCACCATCACTGCCAAAAAAGGGAAAACCTTCCTAGGAGGACTAAGAAATGTAAGTCTTCTTCCATTTATGGTGCCACCTGGTGGGTTTTGCAACCCCCTTTTTTCAACAACTTGCAACAGTAAATTCCTCAATCCTAGCAAAGCTAATACCTGCAGTTATGTGCCACCCAGAATACGTGAGTGAGCCAGTTCTTCCCCTCCCCCAGGATTCCAAGAGGCATTTGGCACTGGAGGAGGTCACATGGTTTGAGGCCAAGGCTGCGAGCAAAGTCCAAAGTCAGTGGTCTGTGCCATCCCTGCCATTTATCCTGAGCCAACACTTGCCCAGCACAAAGACAGGAAGTGTGAGACAGAAAGCATATGCAAGCACCTTCTATCTGCCCTTCACAGGCTAGTACTGTTCTCTTATTTATAAACCACTCCCAGCTTGCTATACATTTCATCATAATGTGTAACAAAGTGAAAAAGGTGATCTTCATAATAGCTAGTACCAGAATTCTTCTTAGAGAGGAGGCTGTCCTTTGGAAAATACCTGGATAATTAAGCTTGCGGCAGGATTTGTTGCTTTCCTTCAGAAAGGGTGCAGAGGCGGGAGGAAGGGGTGAGAGACTAGGGCGCTGGCCCAGAGAAGCTGGGAGGAGCTAAGAGAGCACAAGACTCCACAGGGGTGAGACAGCCTAAGGCACATTAACAACAGTGAAAGCTCCAGCTCTGATGGACGTTGTCTGCGTTACTTTGGAAGCCCCAATTCCACCCCCTTGGTCAATCAGTGAATCTACCATACTCATTAGTGTTCCCAGGAGTGTAGTTTCCAAGATGATTGGAAAGAGGGGTTGGCTTAGGATGTATCCGAACCTGCACACAGGGGCCAGGGAGAGAAGGGTTACGTGAGAACAAGGAGAAGCTGTGTGCGGCGCGCAGGAGGATGGGGAAGCGGTACCACCGTAGGCCATGGACTTGGTGGTTTGTGACCAGGTCTTAAGGACCAGGGGAGTCACCAGCTGACCTCAGTGTAGCAACCAGTTTCTGAGCTCTTCTCACTTCTAAGGTGCTTTCATTTCCCAGCCTCACCTGTCCACATGTGCAGATGAGCTGGGCAAGGTGTGGAATGGGGACCATCTCAGGTGGGAGGGGAGCTGGGAATAGGACTGGAGCAGAGGCTGCAGAAGGCAGGCATGATAGGAGGACTGTCCCAGACAAGAAAAACCAGCTTTCCCACCTTTGTCAGCACAGAAATGGGGGGCGGGGAGAGCGGGATATTGAGTGGGGCTGATACATCACCTGTACCCTTTCCCTCTATCTCCCAGGGGCAGATGCCATCTGGCTACGGAGATACCCCTACCTGGCAAAGAACTCCTCAGTCCAGTCCCATCTTCTTGAGGGTCTGGTGTTTGATGACACCTCTGCCCAGCAGGCCCCGCCTGACATGTCAACACTCCCTTTTTCTCATTTGGGGGCAGGAACAATGTCAGTAGTGGCTCACCTTGGAATCCCCAGGCCCTGACATCGGACCTGGCAGACACTAGCATTTGAAAAATATTTATCAAGTGAATGAATGGGTGTTTGAAAGACACCAAGGCGATTAAACTGACTCTCAGCTAGGAATCAGTATGCCACCCCTTCATCCTCCTGGGGCTGCCCGCTAACCCAAATGAATGGCTCCAGAGAGAGAGTGCAGGCAGTGGCAGGGAGGGCCACTTCACTCACTCGGTCTGCTCATCCAGGGCTGGAGGTCACCTGCCCCACCCAGCTCAGTCCTCCTGCCACACGAGAAACATCTTACAGCTCTGCTTCTTGCTTCACCACTGCTCATGCTCTGGGGCCTGAGACTTTACTCACAACTGAAGGAATCCAGGGACACCTGGCAGGACAGTGTTCCTGCCTGCTCCCCTCACTGGCACGTGAGAAGGCCAGGCCCAGCCACAGTGGCAGTGACATGCATAATTCCAGCACAGACGTTTTTCACGTGGCCTCTGTTGCTGAGGTTACCAGGGTAATTAAGTAAGCTTGCTCTTTGCTTTAAATTTGTAAATTTGGAGACCATGTGCAGGTCTGGCTGGAAGTTGTATCTACTACTCAGCAGCATCCCTTCAAACTTGCCTCCATTCAAGAGGAAATCCCTACTGAATGGGCTCCCCTGTTTAGTTTAAGAGGCAAGTTCCAAAATGCACACAGAACTGTATGGCTAAGAACACAAGATGAAGAAAAGCATGAGCTGAAAGAAGATGCCTAATCACCCAGGACCTAATCCCATGGGGCCCCTTTCTTACCCCATCTCAGTCTAACCATCGATTCCCTGACTAGCTTCAATTTTCTGGTGTTTTTACTATGCACTTTCCTCTTTTGATTCTCAGGGTGACAGCTATTGGTTTGTCACCCAAAGGCTCCCGATGTAGCTCCTGTCAGGGCCAACGTGCTTCAGTGACCTTTCTGGAAGCTAGCCGACTTGGGGACGAAGCTGGGCCTTACACTAACTAGCAGTGCTCACCTCTACCTTTCTGTGTCTCCATTTCCTCAGTGGTAAAATGATCACTTTGGTCCAGTGAATCTCTGAGGTCCCTTTTAAAACCCGACATTTTATTTTTTAATAAATTTATTTATTTATTTATTTTTGGCTACATTATGTCTTTGTTGCTGCATGCGGGCTTTCTCTAGTTGCAGCGAGCGGGGGCTACTACTCTTCGTTGTGGTGAGAGGGCTTCTCCTTATGGTGGCTTCTCTTGTTGTGGAGCATGGGCTTTAGACATGTGGGCTTCAGTAGTTGTGGCACACGGGCTCAGTAGTTGTGGCTCGCGGGCTCCAGAGTGCAGGCTCAGTAGTTGTGGTGCACAGGCACAGTTGCTCCGCGGCATGTAGGATCTTCCCGGACCAGGGCTCGAACCCATGTCCTCTGCATTGGCTGGTGGATTCTTAACCACTGCACCACCAGGGAAGTCCCAAAACCCGGACATTTTATGATTCTGCATCACTGAAGGTAATCTGAGGTATTGGATGACAGCAGTGACTTAAATCTGCCGGGTACATTTTCCTCCAGTGCTCTTTGTATATGTGAAAAGCAGAAGTAAATGGTCTAAATCAGTTCCAGGACAATGTCCCAAACTCCCATTTTCCCAACAGGAGTGTCTCTTCATGTGAACCACATTTAGGTTTGAGAAATGGTGGTCAGCAGTTAGAAAATTATGTCTGCTTCCAATGCCTTGAATGTATACAATCATATCTCTATTGTCCATATGATTGGAAAGCAACATAAACACAAAAAATTCTAAGCAATGGGTAATCAAAAATGGTTCTATTTTGGTATTGGTAGGCGTGGCGTAAGTTTAGAAAGAATTCTCTTCCTAAGGTATCGTTAAATGTGTCAGATTAATTTTAAGTTGTATCTGATTTCCTAAGGTAAGGCTATTTTCCTTTATAAATAATGTGTGCCTTCAACACAGTAGAGAAAAACCAACCCCAAATTAACCTTTTGTTGAGATACTCAAGTGATCTTTACTTGAGACACAGAGTGAATATTACTTATAAATAGTGTCAGGAAACCCACCAGCTTCCTTAAAAGTCCCACCCTAGCATCCAAGGCTGGCAATGTGGAGAGAGGTCCTGTCTCTGGCTGTTACTCCCTGAGGCCTACAGAGAAATGGAAGCAGTTAATTAGTGTTAAATTCCCAAAGGAAAGGGAACCCTTGGAGACTATGAGGTCCAGATGCCCTTCCCCAATAATTTTTTTTTTTTCTCTTTTCAACCTTGAAAGATCCTGGTTTGATTTTATTAGGCTTTCATAGGTTTCCTTGCAGATAGTAGTGGGTTTGCTTCCTTCATGGGCTGCAAAGCACTCCATTTTATTGCTTTTCCTTATATCTATGCATTACCAAGACATGGAAGGCATAGTTCAGAAGACACCCAGAGAGGAAGCAACTTGCCTCGTCACGTGCCAAGAAATGGGATCAGAAATCACAAGTCTTTGTTCACTAGCTTGTGTGATTTTCCTGGGGTCACCCTTTTAATCTGCCTCTTGATCCCACTCTCCACTTGCCCACAGCCTAATTACCAGTTCCAATTTACCTTCAGATCATCTGGGATGAAGACTTTGCGAGCTTTCTTAATCATGGGCTGTGGCTTCAGTTCTTCCTCAGAGAACTTGCGTTTGCGAGGGTCAAACATTTCCTGCCCGGGGATGCTGGAGAGGGCAAGGTCGGCCGGGTCTGGCTCATAGCCCACCGGGACCTGGATGGTGTCAGGGTCAATGGGGCTCGGAGTATTGCGGTTGGCTGGCAACAGCTGGCCTGGAACAACACAGGAGTTTTAATTCATGCACACTCTATGGAGGCCCAGGAGACAGCTACTTGATGATGCTCAAGTATGAGGATGAGGGCAAGAGTCTTAAACTTACTTAAATGTGACTCTAACATCGTTCCTGAGGCACAGCAGGCTGAATGGCTTTACTCATGTCAGATCAGGGAAAACAAGGACCCACGTACACATATTCACAAACTAAATTAAAAAATACATGCATTCATTCCGTCCTACAACATATTCATGAAGCACCAACTATGTGTCAGGTACTCTTTTTTACCTTTAAGGTGTTTTCCAGGTGAGTCAGGGAATCAGACCAAAACTAGCCAGTGAGATATAATGAAGGGATGAAAGGAAACCACACGTGCTTCCAGAGTGTGGGGGGAAAGGACATAACCCGAAGCAGGTTAGGGGACACTCCTAGAGAAGATGCTTGGTATAGCGGCGTCCTGAGACACACAGTAATTAGCAAAAACGGTAATCCAGGGACAGATACAAGACAGAGGGTTGTATTTTTGAGGAACCACAAGTAGTCTTGGGTAGCTGTATCAGAACACAAGACGGAAAGGAGAGAGGCATAAATGCAAGAGACGTGGTCAAGGAAGGTGGGCAGTAGGGATGTTATAAAAGGCCTTGAATGTCACTGAGGGGTTCTGAGCACTGAAGTGAGAAGCAGAGCTGAAGTGTGGAAAGAAGTGTGAGGAGTGAACTGAAGGGGGCAGGACTGGAGACAGGAGATGAGCTACCAGGCTGTGGTGCTAACCCATGTGTGCATTCAAGGAATACTGAGCAAAACGGAAAGGATGCAACGGAGATGATCTAACTTCCACTTGACGGTTCTGCAAACCAAACCACGGAAACGCACAAAGGTCCTCGAAAGAGGGTGGACTGCATTTCGGAATAACAGACTGCAGCGTTTATGTGGGGAGCTCTGAACCTCAACTTCTAGTTCCATTTGAATTTTACAATCACCCCTTTCACGCCTAGAGAATAAATGAGAGGATACAGCTCAGCTCGGCTTAGCACATGTCCTCTTCTCCCTCACTGCTGAAGGCTGGACGCCATGCGGAGTATCCTGTAGGTGCCATTAGAAACTACCCCGGGTTGAAGGGCAAAGCCATCGACTTGCTTTCTGGCTAACCTGTGAAACCAGGCTCGTCTGTTTTCCGGAAAGGCCTGGTGGGGAGCTTGCAGAATGAACATTCTGGGGACCTTTTGGTCCCCACTCTGCTTTGAGCTCTCTTTGTATCCTGCTTGCCAAAGAGGAAGAGATGGGTCCCAAGGCATTGGCAGAGGATGGAGATTTCTCATTAGCCACGTTCAGTTCAGCTCCAGCTTCTAGAGGCTGCTGAGTTCTGCACTGGATGGGGTCAAGCTAAATTTGATCTTGTGCCTCTCGACATTGCCTTAGAAAATGGACCCTATCTGAGTCAAACGGGTATTTTACTTTCCCTTTAGAAACTCTCTTTGAACTTAATAATAAAGCTACCCAATGCCCTCTCAGTTCAACCACCACGCCCCATGTGTCACCCCCGCATCACATACACACACCCACAGGTAGATACATCCTCTGCTCCCCTCTGGAAGCATGTCTTAATTAATATTTCCCAAATCTAATTGCTCAAAGTTACTTCAAGTTCTTCCCTAGTACTTCAGTATTCTGTTAATTATGTTGTATTTAAATCCCCTTTACTGATTGATACATGTTAAGGTTTACACACACACACCCCCTCCTCTACCAGACCACATGGTCTTTCATGTTTTCTCTATCTTATCCCCACCCCACTCCTCACGGTGGTGCCTACTTCAGAGTTCTGCTTCTACAAAGAATACTCCTCATTTAATGGGGGCCCTCTGAGATGCTGGGCGCTGACATTCATTCATGAACATTCTAACAATAACACTTCACATTTAGGCAGAAGCTTTATCTGCATTCTTTCTCTCGAGCCCTTTCTCCCAATGGAAGTAGGTCAGCCCTACCTGCAGCACAGAGAAAACCTAACTGGACCACAGACGAGTCAATGGCTTTCAATAGCTTCCCCAGCATCACAGAGCAACCAGCAAAGGACATGAGAAACACAGCCGGGTCTCTTTTCTCCCAAGATACCCTTGCATCATCTTGTTTGTCTATATTTTCTACTGTATTAACTCTGCTGGACTCATTTTTCCCCCTTTATTCCTAAATGTCCACAGTATCACTGAGTAACAGGGAGGAAGATCTTTATTATTTTGTCCTACCTTTTGTGGATTTGCAATTTTTTAATATAAGAATTTTCAAGTTAAGAATGCATCATTACATTAATTTTTTTTTTTTTTTTTTTTTTTTTCCCGATACGCGGGCCTCTCACTATTGTGACCTCTCCCGTTGCGGAGCACAGGATCCGGACGCACAGGCTCAGAGGCCATGGCTCACGGGCCCAGCCACTCTGCGGCATGTGGGATCTTCCCGGACCGGGGCACGAACCCGTGTCCCCTGCATCGGCAGGCGGACTCTCAACCACTGTGCCACCAGGGAAGCCCTACATTAATTTTTTTAAATTACCAAAGATGTTCATTGCAAAATTTCAACAAATGCAGAAATGTGTCTCCCTTGCCCCCAATCTACCTTGCTGCTCTTCCCAGAGGAGACCACCCTTAACTGCTTGGTGTGAACCTCTCAATCCTTGGTTTTTACATATAAATGATTTAACCCAAATAGGATTATTCTACCCACAGATCTTAAATTACTTTTTCAATATACCAGTATACCATATGCAATTTCCCATGTTAGTACAAACAGAACTACTGTGTTCTTTTTAAAGGGTGAGTAGTATTCCATAGCTTGGATATGTAACAATTTACTTAATCATTCCCCAATAGAAGGATTTTTAGGTATGTGAGTATTTTTATAGAAGGGATGTCTAGAAGTGAGACTGTTCATGCAAAAGACATGTATATTTTATATTTCTAAAAGCATTGCTGAATCTTATCTATTTATAGTTGTACCAACATTTCTAAGAGTGCAGTTTTGTACAATGAAATATTAATTTTTAAAATGTTGCCAATCTGATATATACAAATATCACTATTGTTGAATTTACATTTCCTTGTTACTAGTGAGACTGAGCATCTCACATGTCCATTGGATCCATTTCTTCTCCTGTATACCACCCTCTTCATATCTTTTGCTTCTTTTTAAATGGATTTTGTTGCTTATTCATTTGTAAGAATTCTTTATAGAAAGAACTCTTTATAGACGATGGATATAATCCTTTCATCTGTTTTATTTGTAGAAAATATTTTCTCCCAGACTGTTTGTTTTCTAACTTTGCTTATAGAGTTTTGCACTACCGACAAGATCTTACACTGTAATATGGTAATAATGTCTTAAAATTTTCTCCTTTATGGCTTCTAATTTCATACCTTCTCTATCCCCAAATTATATTATATGCATGCACGTATACATGTATGTATACATATACATGTGTGTACATATGTGTGTGTACATATATTATTCTATACTTTTCTCTAATACAACTATAATTAATTTATATTTTTAGGATTTTGAATCACCTAAGATTTATTTTTGTATAAAGTACATGCAAGGGGCATTACACAGTATTCTCCAAGTGTCTTAATATAATGGTAAGTAAGGTTTGATATTTGATAGGGCAAGTTCTTCCCTCTTTATTGTTCTATTCGTAAAATTTTATTCAGTATTCTTACACTCTTCTAGATGAATTTCAGGATATATTAAGTTATATTTAAAATTATTAATGGAATTTTTGAATGAAGATTGAATGAAAGTCATAGGTTAATTTAGGGACAACTGATACCTTTTAAATATTCAATATAACCTTAGTATACTCCCCATTTTTATTTTTTGTTCTTTTTCTTACATCTTTAAGTTTCACAGTTTTCTTCACTTTAAACTTTCACATTTTTTGCTAAATTTATCCCTTCAATGTTTTCTCATAATTGTTGCTAATGTAAATTTCCCTTGTTAGACTTACTAATTGGTTACTGCTGACATATAAGAAGCTACTGGTTTTAAAATGCTGGGTTTATATCCAGCCACTTTACTCCCTTATTAGTTCTAATAGTTCTAACTTCTCTGAGTTTTCTAGGTAAATAATCTTTTCTGCCTCTAGAGATAGTTGTTGCCTCAATGTTTATAATTCCTACCTAAAAAAAACACCTCCCTGCACTGGCTGGGCTCTGCAAGGCAATAGGTAAAAGGGATGAGACTGGAGTTCCCTACTTGTCCCAGACTTTAATGAAAAATCTTTTAATGCTTCATATCCTTAAGGTCTATTATAGAATCCTAGCAGATAACAGTTTGACAAGCTAAGGCATTTCCAACGCTTCCAGCCCTACTGCACTGAGAGTTGTTTTTTTAAAATCAGAAATCACATATTAAATTTCCTCAAATGACTTTTTTGGTATCTGTTGAGATGATCATGTGGTTTTTTCCTGTATTTGTTAAGTCTGAACTTGGTATTTCTCCAAGGCTTTCTTTGAAATATCAGGGGTGGACAGGATCAACTCCACGGTGTAGACTCTGCAGTTTGCTGGAACATTGTTTTCTTCTTTTTAAAACCATCTTAATGAAAGTCACTTCCAGGAGAGCCAAGGAGGATTTCTGGTGGAAAGGGTGGAACAAAGGGCTTAAATCTAGAAGATTAGAAATTACCTTCAAACCCAAAATTGGCCTCCCCTTTTGTCATAGAGTAGGCATGCCTAAACCTCCAAATAGCATAACTGAAGATAGGATGTTTTTTATTCTTACATACTTAACAAGAATTTAGCATCTCACGTTCAATTAGCTGATTAGCTAGAAGTCATCAATGAATGGGAATGGCCACAATCTGTGTTCTGTGTCCCAATCTGAAGTTGATGGTTTATTTCTTTAGTTTATGGCTGCATCAAAGTAATAAACTGTAGCTACATTTACGACTTAACCCTCAAGACTAATTACAGCATCTCCAACCTTTCTGATGTGCTCCGCATTCACGAAGTTAAACACAGCCGTACTGTCAGGACAGACACCATATCCTAGTGTTACCACTGACGAGCATCAGCCAGCTGATGAACATTATCCTCTATAAAGAATGCTGAGAAGAGAGAAAACGATTTGGTTTGGGCCCATGGGTTCTCTATTAGAACTGATGGGTGAAATTCCCTGTGATTCAGTTTGGTTCATGATCTTCCTCTCCTTCCCATAACCAGGCTGTGGTCTGTTTGCTTCTCATGACCTCTTTGACCCTAGAGAGTCATAATTTGAGTTTGAAATAGCACTTCTGACCCTCTTTGTACCAACTGCTTTCAGAAGAGAACCATCATCGGGGCTCCCTTCACTGCAAAACACCCTGCTTCCGAGAATCCTTACATTACAGGGTGCCAGTTAACTTAGAAGACTGCAGTAACACTCAAGGGTATGTAAAGTGTTACCATACTAGGTACAGAGATTAAATAAAGGCCTCAAAAGTACACCCTAAGGATGCAGGCTTTCTGAACTCTGAGGATGATTTAGCTAGTCTCTATTCCGGTGGCAGGAACCTGTTAACTTGGCCAACAAGCACTCTGCAAAGGCAACAATGTCCTAATGGCCAGAGGTCTCATCCCTCCCTCTACCCATGTCCCGTTCCACGTGATTCTGCAGTTCCAGGCTGAGTCTATTTCCCCACCCCTTGAATCTGGGCTGGCCTTGTGGCAGAAGTGACAGAGTGTCAGTTCTGAGGCTGGGCCTAAAGAGGTTTTGCATGTCCTGCTGGTTCTCTGCAGCACTTTCGTCACCACCATATATACATGCTTGGTCTAGCCTCCTGGGGGGTGTGAAGGGCATGTGGGGCAGGCCAGTCTAGGTCAGCCCAGATCACTTGTTCCTGAGATGTGCAAGTCCAGCCAAGATCAGCAGAGCTACCTGACCAACCCACAGCAATTTCAGACGAGAACAATAAACCCTCATGTGTGTATGCTACCAAGTATTTGTGAGTGTTTGGTAAACACTGTCATGGCAATAGATGACTGATCTACAAGCTGAGCTAGTATATTTGGGGACATGCTTATACAATAACATTAATATCACAGTAAGGTTTTAAAATGTACCGGGTAGTGGTTAAGCTGTGAAGTGAGTCAGACTTAGGTTTGATTTCTCATTCCACCACCTATACAGTATAAACTTGGGTGTTTGTGAATAAAGGGCCAGAAAGAAATATTCTGCATTTCCTAGTAAGGTCTGTTGTGAGGACAGGAACTACTGGTGAATTTTCTTCCTTTTTTTAAACCTACCTCTCTTAGTTCCAGTTTTTTCATCTGCAAATGGAGATTACAATGCCTGCCTCATAGGGCTATGTGAGAAATGAATGAGACAAGGTATTTATAGAGTGCTTAACATAATGCACAGTGCCTGGAAAGCAATCAGTAGTCTCCAGATAAACACAAATATAAAGTATAGACACTGTGGGGAATTCCCTGGTGGTCCAGTGGTGAGGGCTCAGCACTTTCACTGCCATGGCCCGGGTTCGATCCCTGGTTGGGGAGCTAAGATTCTGCAAGCCGCAAGCCAAAATATATATAGAGACAGACAGATACTATGATCCCAGATACTTTAAAAAAAATCAAGAAAAAAGACTGCCTCTTCATCCAAGCTGGCATGGTCTCTCCCTTGAGCATCTCTCCACATCCTCCTAACTGCTCCCCTCCTTCCACTGGAGTCCCCACAATGCACTCTCCACACAGCCACTAGGAAACACTCTAAAAACAGAAACCTATGCAGGTCACCCCCTACCTCAAACCCTCCAAAGGCTTTGCACTGCCACACATGATAACACTCAAGGCCCCTCCTTACCGCACATGCCCAGGCATGCCGGCCTTCCTTCTGCTCCTCAACTGCCCTAAGCAGGGCCCCCCCTCCCCCAAGGCCTGTGTCCTTAGTATTCCCTCCACCTAAACACTTTCCCCCTGCTCTCTGCCTGCCTGGTCCTTCTGCATGCTTTAGACACCAGTTCAAATGCCACATCTTCAAACCCTCTGACTTTCCTCTGTCCCAACTCACCACCTATCAAACCACCCTGTTTCATTTCCTTTGCAAAATTTATCTCCCCCCCCAAATTATCTTTTGTATTTGTTTGACCTTTGTCAGTGACCTCCTTCCATTTGCATGTAAGCTCCAGGGAACGGGGACCTTGTCTTCTTTGCTGCTGCATCCCTGGCTTCTAGAAGGAGCCTGCATGGAGAAGATGCTTAGTACTAACTACTGAGTAACTGGAGATAAACACCCCTGGTTCCTAACAAGGACTGTTGTGGGGAACAGGGACTATTTTTTCTTTTTATTTGTTATATTTTTCAAATTGTCTATAATGAGCAACGTTTACTTTCAAAGACAAATAAAAATTATCCTCTAAAAATGGACTTTGCTTCACTTTGCACATATATAACCTTCAAGAGGCTGTGTTAAATACTGTCAAGAAAAGACCATTCAAACCCCCAGAAAGGAAGAAGAGGAGGAGAAAGAAAAGGCTTAACCAAAGGTTATATTAGAAAGAGTCCTTCTCAACTCCAGCGGCTGGGAATCTGTCATAACCCTGAGACTTTTCAAGTGTCCTGAGCCTTACGCAGCTGATACACTGACTTCAAGGCAAAAACAAATCCCGCCCCCAACCCTCTCTCTCTCTCCCCCTCCCTCTCTCCTCTCCTCTCCTCTTCTCTCTCTCTCCCTCTCTCTCCCTCTCTCTCCCTCTCTCTCCCTCTCTCCCTCTCTCTCCCTCACACACACACACACACACACACACACACACACACACACACACACAC
>NW_020838002.1:4154663-4336872 GCF_003676395.1 Aethalodelphis obliquidens | reverse complement strand
CACACACACACACACACACACACACACACACACACACACACACACACTTCATTTGTGCCATATCCAGACAAGGTGCCCAGTAAGTGCTGTCTGTGACTGTGGAACAAATACACTGAAAGGTCCTCTATAAAGATTACTTTGATCAAAGCAGCTCTTTTCCAACAACTCTCTCCACCCAGTAACAGGCTGTCAACAGAACTATGGGTAAAGCACAGCACCAAGAAGCCAGCCCAATCCATTACTTGTAAACATTAGGAAGGGTCTGTCTGTTACCATTTACTGAGAGGGCGAAAGAAATGCAGTCCCGTGGGCTGGCAGACAGGCCTCCCCTGCCCGCTGAGTAACCAGTTAGTCACAGTGATGAGTGGCCGGGAGGAGTACCCCCTCGCCAAGGCCCTGCCAGTGTACCACCTCACTTAATCCTCAAGATAGTTGTGTGGGGCTTCCCTCGTGGCGCAGTGCTTAAGAATCCGCCTGCCAATGCAGGGGACACGGGTTCGAGCCCTGGTCCGGGAAGATCCTACATGCCGCGGAGCAACTAAGCCCGTGAGCCACAACTACTGAGCCTGCCCTCTAGAGCCCGCGAGCCACAACTACTGAACACGAGTGCCACAACTACTGAAGCCCACATGCCTAGAGCCCGTGCTCCACAACAGAAGCCACTGCAATGAGAAGCCCGCGCACCGCAACAAAGAGTAGCCCCCCTCTCCCCAACTAGAGAAAAGCCTGCGTGCAGCAATGAAGACCCAATGCAGCCAAACTAAAATAAATAATAAAATAAAGAAACTTAAAAAAAAAAAAAAACGATAGCTGTGTGAAGGTGGAATCATTAGTAACCCCATTTTCCAGACAGTTTAAGACAAGCTCAGAAAGCTAAATGATTTGCCCAAGGTTGCCCAACTAGTACATGAAACAGAGTCTCACCTCCCAGCTCTTCTGATTCTAAAGCCCAAGTTCTTAAGCATGTAAATGCTTCAAAGGACAGCAAGGGACTGTGTGCTTCTCCACTGAGAGTTTCGCATCAGGACCTGGGTCTCCTGGCCTCAAGTACAACGTTCCACTGACCCATCAGCCCGCGCCACATTTTATGGATGACGAAGTGGAGGGTCAGAGGTGAAATCCGCCCCCAACACCCATACACAAAGTCATGCAGCCAGAAAGCTGGCGGGAGGTTGGTGGGGTTCAGTCTCCCATGGCCCACCGGGCTCCTGGGCAGCAGATGGTCCCCCAAGGAGGCAGGAATGCCTCCGGCTATGGACAAGAGCCCCAGGAACTTTCAGGCAGCCAGCCACCCCATTTCCTTTCCCTCCCTTCCCTCCTCCGCTACTTCGGTCCTCCTGAACAGCGAGCTCCTGCCAAGAGCACTCCTTCAATGACAAAACAACTAATGAGCCTCAGGGCTAGGGCTCCTGTCAACACTACATCTCACTCAGGCATCTTTAAAGAGATTCTGGATAGCCAGAGACCACGCCTCATTTATTCTGTTATGGGATATGGCTGCAGAGGCCAATACCCTTGAATTATCAGTATGCCAATTAATACTGGGTCTGGGTTTGGGCAGAGACAGCTGGAACACCCTCCCAGGCTCCTGCTCTGGCCTTCATCCCTCACTTTGACCCGTCCTGGGAGATGGCTCAGTTCATCAGAAAGCACAGACAGACCTGGACTCACGGTGCCTTTGCCCCTAAATAGCTCTGTGGCCTGGGGCCAGCCACTCCCCCATGCAGAGTACTGCTCCCTCTTCTGTCCGCTGTCCCTCCCTGAGCCCCCCGGCACACACCTCCCTCCGGCTGCAGCCCAGGAAAAGCCTGCTAGATGTCACCAAGTGTGACCCGTGTCCAGGACCAGCACGCTGCTCTGGGATGGTGCACCAGTACCCAAAATGGCCCTGGCTTGACTTGGCAGCTCCTGATCTGGCAGAGGCTGGGACTGGATTAGCAAGGCCTCTCGTTCCAAGGCTGCAGACCAGCGCGTGTCTTGCCAGTGGAGTCAGCAAGAAACCTGCCTCCTTGAGGTGAACTTGAGAGGCGAGAGCAGAGCGGCTCAGAGCCACGCCCGCTGGCAGTCAGTGACATGGAGCAGATCAGTTCCATTCAGGGGTCAGGGCACGTGTGGGCCCCCTGGCCACCACGCCACTGTCCCCAAGACAGAGCAGCAGAGTCCCCTTCACCTGCTCTCCCGGGGTCTAAGAGCCTCTCCCGACTGCTGTCACAGCACCTCCGTGTACAGACAAGTAACAGCGTGGCCAGAAGTGTACTCACAGTGCCAGAGACCAAAGCCTGCGTGAACTGGATTTCAGATCTTGCGACACTGACCCCCACCCCTGCCCCGCCACAGGTGCGTGGGGAGTGTCATAAACTGGAAACAAGGCGCATTGTCCTTCCCCCACACACACTCATGTCCCTGCGCCACTCCACCCCAAGTCATGGAACATGCATGACTGGAGAAAAGCAGGCCTCCTGGCTTCCTCTGCACTCGTAGGAAATGCAGGTGGGTGAAGACCTGGGAAGTGCAAGGTTGAGTCCCACCAACTGCCTGCTTGCCCAGTCTTCAAATGCTCTGTGCAGCAGCCATCCCTTCTTTTTTATTTTTTAATTTATTTATTTTTGGCTGTGCTGGGTCTTTGTTGCTACGAATAGGCTTCCTCTAGTTGTGGCGAGTGGGGGCTACTCATCGTTGCGGTGTGTGGGCTTCTCATTGCGGTGGCTTCTCTTGTTGCGCAGCACGGACTCTAGGTGCGTGGGCTTCAGTAGTTGTGGCACACGGGCTCAGAAGTTGTGGCTCGCAGGCTCTAGAGCGCAGACTCAGTAGTTGTGGTGCACGGGCTCAGTTGCTCCACAGCATGTGGGATCTTCCAGGACCAGGGCTCGAACCCGTGTCCCCTGCATTGGCAGGAGGATTCTTAACCACTGAGCCACCAGGGAAGTCCCCGCAGCCATCTCTTCTGAGAGAGCAGAGGCCCAATCCTCCCAAGGCTGTAACAGTGACAGTGGCTATAATCCAGAATGGCCACTTCAAGCCCTTCTGCAACTCCACATGCTAGAGGATAAGCAACAAGAGACATCTGGAAAGGATAAAGTGGGGACTAGAGTCCTAACCTCAGCCCCTCCTCAGAGCCCCCATGTGTGCACGGTGGTGATGTCAGCTTTCCAGGCAGGAGCAGAGGAGGGGCTCCTGCCTGCATTTACATGCTGCATCTAGACCTGGTTCAAGTGCACGCTGAGTATCTATAACCTCATCCCACCCTCCTGACAACCCTGCGAAGCACGTAGGGCCCATGGGCACATTTTACCTATGGAGAAATTGAGCCACTAAGCAATTTACTGAGGTCCCCCTAGGCTGGGGCTACCTTCTTATCAAGCAGAGAAACAAGCTCTCTATACCTGGAGGCTCTTTCCATCTTTAATGACAACATGCACCGCTGGAATCAGCACCACCTAGGTCCCTGGAGTCTCTTTAATTGTCTGAGATGGTGAAAATGTGCAGGCCTAGTCATTTGAAACCCGCAGTTTTCAAATTGCTGTCACGCTGAGTTATTAAACTGACTATTCTCCTTTGGGCCATGTGAGTTTTTTGTTTGGATTTAGAGGAGAGAGTGAAGCAGAGCGTGAGGTAAGTGCAGGGCTTGCTGACGTCCACTGTGAACCCAGGAACCAACTGCAAACAAGTGGCCCACACTCTCCTGAGCAACACCCTTCCTCCTCTCTCAACCCCCCAACCAGTCCAAACAAACATAGGAAGAAAACCAGGATTGTTTTAAAGCCTGAGTTTCCGGATGAACGTGAATAGGATTCAGGTGTGTCTGTGGTTCTGCGGCTGCTCAAGGAGATCCACAAGAATTCCTTCCTGTGCGAGTCTCCAAGTTGAGCACCCAAAAGTAAACAAGCTTTTCTAAAGCCTCCTGCCTTGGCGCCTGGCCAGCGCTCTCTGAAATTCCCTCACCCCCGAGTTCACAGAGAACCCTGCACTGGTCTGGGCGCGGCTGGTCATGGCTCACCGTCGTCTCAAAGCCAAACTCATCCTCCAAGCTCCCAGGGACCACCAGCCTGAGAACTTTCGTCGTCTTTCCATCAGGCTCTGAACTTTAACCACACCCCCCTCATGCAGAAGGATCGAAATCCAGAGACCACGCCAGTTATGGGGGAGAATCCCTGGGCTTCGGTGTGACCACCCGTTATATAATGGGACAAGAGTTTGGGATGACAGCAAAGGCTCATTCTAGCTCTTGCAATAAATTATCCTTAAGCTCAGTGAAGGTTTTCTGCTGTGGTTCAGATCCCTGTCACAGGCCAGGGCAGGCCATTCCTCTGAGGACCTGGACAAATTCAGTGCCTTCCTAACTGGCCTGTCTGCCACCTGCAATCCTGTCCTGCAACACGACCACCAGGTTCCTCTTCCTGGAACATCTCTACCATGATCAACGGCAGCAGTGGCCTCCCACTGCCTTCCAGTCCAAGCTCTCCATCTGGAGGTCAAGGACATCCTCACTCCCACCTCTCTGCTCTCTGCTCCAGGCACACTGGTCTGGCTTCTCACCCTCTCTGCCTCTACCTGTCGCACCATCCCTCAAGGCCTAAGTCAAGTCCTCCTCCCGCTGACTGTCCCAGTGTTGGTGACAACTTCCAACTTCCCTCACATTTAAGATCTATATCCTCTTGCACTTAAGCATATGCTGGCCTGGAAGTTTTATCAGGTTAAGTGACTCTATAGCTTTTAAGCAATTATCTATTCTTGAACTAGACTGGAAATCTTTTCAGGCAAAGCCCTTACCAATGCCTCACATAGAAGATGATTAACAAAGCCCTGTTGATTAAAACACTGATTTGTTTAACAAACATATATTAAGACATACTACGGACTAAGCTCTGGAAATATATAAATAAAACCCACGTCTGGGAGCACACAGTCTGGAAGTGGAAATCAGTAAGCAAACAGGTGTTCATAGTACAGGTGCTAAGTGCTATGGGAGGGCTTTGTCCGGGGAACCAAAGGGTGGAATCCAAAAGTGGATCACTAATCCAGATCCTTGGAGGGAGTGCAGGGGCATCAGGAAATGCTTCTCAGAGGGAGTTGGCAACTTGGTGGATTCTTGAAATTGGCCAGAAAGTAAAGAGATGAGGGGTAATCAAGGCAGAGGAACAGAATCTGTGAAGGCATGAAGATGTGACAGAACTCATGGGCCAGGCAGGGAACTGAAAGCAGTTGGTAGTTGGAGCTCAGAGGGCAAGGAGAGGGGTTGGAAGAGTTGAGACCAGACAGAGAGGGGCCCTTGATGGTCAGATCTTATCCTCAAGGGAATGGTGAGCAGTCGAGGAAATAACGCTGTGGCAACCAGAGGAGAAGGCATCGGAGGGGAGACAGGAAATGGTGAGAGGCTCGCCCACATCAATGGCAGAGGACCAGGTAGATTCAAGGGTTATTAATGAGGTGGGATCAATGTAAGTCTCAGTCAAGTCAATATAAGGGAGAGAGAAGGAGAGAGCAAGTTAACTTTCAGGTTTCTAGCCTGGACAGCCAGAAAGGAGGTGGTAAACTTCACTGAGATACGGAATACAGTGTCCCGAGCACATTCAGAAGAAAAGGCAGCACCTGATTGTGGATCCATCAAGTCCAAGGCACCTCTGGGCTGCAGAGAAAGATGCTGAAGGACGTGGATCTCAGCTTTAAACATGAGTCCAGGCTGCAGGAGAGCAATCCTAACTGGAGATACAGATTTCATAGCCTTGAGATCCCCCCCAGGAGAGAATACAGAGCAAGAAGAAAACCAAAGACAAGGCCTTGGGGGGGCCATGGACATTTCAGGGACGGGTAGATGAAGAGGACTCCGTGGACAGTACTTTAGAGGAGCCAGAAAAGCAGGAGGTAAACTAATCCTTGGACAGGTTGGTGCAGCGGGACTGACTGAGGAAAGGTTCTCCTAGCTATGTTATCAACCCCTCACAGGCAGTCCCTGCGCCTCCAAACCAGGGAGCTGTATCATCTCCACTGAACAAAGGAGAAGCAATCGACCAGCTTGGGTAACTTGCTCAAGGTCAAACAGCTAGTGAGTTGGAAGAGCCTACGTTCAAACCAGGGCCAGCTCCAAAGCCCTAACCCTCCTCTCTACACTTCCACTGCCACCCGCACGTGCCCACCCACAAAAGTAATGCCACAGGCTGGTGGCCAACAATTCCCTTCAAGCAGCCCACACCTAGACCCCACCTGTGGCAGGAATCCTGGGGCTCTGACATGGTCCTCAGGACGTTCCTGTCTGCTCTGCCTTCTCTGGGGGAGATCTCTGTGAGCAGTGTTGAGCGACCCAGCCTATTATGTTGTTGGCCTATGACATCTTTTTTTACTCTTGGTCTAGAGAGTGTATGCTGCGGGCTGGAGGGCAGGGGCTATGGAGAGAGAGGGAGGGTGATAGATTAAAATGCCTGTAGACACCCCCTCCAGCCAACAACAGAGAGGTCTGTAATGCAGGCTGTGTATATGACACGGAATAGGGATGTTCTCTTCCTCTTCCTTTATTAGTTAACGATAATTCTGAAAGGTTACTAAATAACTATCGCTAGGCAACAGAAGCTGCGGTGGGGGTGAGGGGTGGCGTTACGCTAAGTCAGGGATCTGGATTCTTGGGGGGGAAATCAACTTAATTCCACAGAGTCAGCTGGTAACTAAACACAATGGATTTTGTGCCCCCAGTGTCTCATCCGGGGTGGGGTGAGCACTGCCAGCCTCTGCGGCAGCTGCCAGGCACTCTGCTTCATGTAGGTGTTCATCGGTCTTGTTATCGCCTGACCGGCATATACATTTGTGATGAGGTATCACGGGAGGAATTCTATTTTAAAGAAGTGACAGCTCAGTCTCAGTCATCTGGGCAGAGGAAAAGGGAAGACTAAAGAGCAACACATACAGTTTCCAGTGATCTATAATCCGAATCAACATTCAATGAGCATGCGTCATGCATCTGATTTTACATCCAGATGCAAGCCAAGACTTGGGAAAAGGCATACACTCGGGTTTTCTCAAATAACTTCAAGTCCCACACAAGGGAAAAATTGCCCAACAGCCCCTGATTCTGACAAGGAATAAAGATGGAGGGGCTTACTGAGTGCAGTTCTTACCACCACCACGTTGGTGCGGGACAAAGGGAGCCGCAGGTAAATTCTCATCCATATTTATAAGCCCGCAGTAAGTCAGCCCATAGTCGTGCGGTTCCCTTACATATGCTAGAATAATATTCTAAACCAGACAATTTCTTAGAAATGTGTTGTTTTGGAAAAATTGGAATTTTCCAGCTTGTACTAAGATTAGCCAAGCTAAACCCATCTGGCTCCTGCCTAATGTAGAGAAATCTGTATGGGGCAGAAATCTGCCTTTCTATTCCACAGGCACAGGTGAGGTCTGTGTGCCTCTTGGGTATACAGAAATGAGACACTAAGTCATTATCAAACACTTGTGCGGGTTCCTTAGTGTTGTGGCACACCTTCTTCTTTAGCTTCAGGCTGGGGCCCGTCAGGACCACGCATGAGACAGACATGAGACGGGAAGGCCCAGCACAGCCTGCAACCTTTCTGTGGACCCAGAGTGTCCGAGCACCTCTGAGATCCTTTGTCATTCCAGTGCGTACCAGCCCCCGCCCCCTTCCCCCCACCATCCCAATCGGCTCAGATTTCCTAATATAAACTTAACGGAAGGCAGTTCTTACCTAAACACGGAAGTGAGATAAAGAGACCAACTGAAAAGAAATGTGGGCAAATGACAAACGGGAGGGCGCAGGGGTGTTTCCTCAAAAAGGCAAAGACAGACTTGCTGTTAGATTGAAGGCAATGGTCTTCGGGTTGGTGGGAGGAGTGAAGGCGTGACATGGCTTCCTAATGCCACAGAGCAAGGGACACCGTCCTTGGTAGCAGCTCAGTGGACAGAGACACAGAAGAGGATGGCAAGACATGGCCTCAAGGGGAGGAATGAAACAGGCTGTGAAGGAGGAATCATCCCCCAAGATGGAGAATGCTTACAACAGGTTCTCTGGAAAAGAGATGTCATTTTTCTCTCTCTCCAGCTACTGTGGCTAACTAAGCAACAGAAGGGAGACACTTTGGTTACTTCCCAAAGCTGGCCAGCTGCCTACCAGCCCAGGGGCTCTTCATACTGCAATCAGAGAACAAGGTACTGACTTTAATATCCACAAACTCTACCTCTTCTAATAGAATCTGAAGCCACACGGAAAGGAATTAAACAATTATTTCTTAAAAGTCTTTAAAGGAGAAATGACTTATGAACAAATAATTACAGAATAGTGAGAAAAGTATCAAACTGTACCTAGGTGTTACTTCTCTGACTCTTGTAGCTTTAATCCTACTCTAATAAATACAGATTCATTTAATTTTATGTCTGTCTAAATAAAGATCTCTAGTTTAAGAAGAACTTCAGAGGAAATGGCTATTCCCCAGCTGGCCACAGTAAGGGAAATCTTGCTGTTTGGGTCTGAAAGGGCATAACCAAGGCATCAGCATTTAGGAGAACGGCTCCTAACTTTACCCCCTCTATCTAAGGCCATAGTTCCCAACCCTGGTTATGGACCAGGTTCACCTGTGGATCTAAAAAAATAAAGATGCTCAGCACCCCTCCCACCTCAATCAGAAGCTCTGAAAATGGGGCCTGGGGCTCTGTATTTTTGTTTTGTTTTACTTATTTATGAAAGGAGAAATAGCCTTTACTTTTAATGAAAGGAGAAATAGCCTTCGCACACACTTTTGGTGGGAGTATGAACTAGTACAATTCTTTTGGAGCCTACAGTTTTTTTTTGTTTGTTTGTTTGTTTTTTGTGCTACGCGGGCCTCTCACTGTTGTGGCCTCTCCTGCTGCGGAGCACAGGCTCCGGACGCGCAGGCTCAGCGGCCCAGCCGCTCCGCGGCATGTGGGATCTTCCCAGACCGGGTTATGAACCTGTGTCCCCTGCATCAGCAGGCGGACTCTCAACCACTCTGCCACCAGGGAAGCCCCTGGAGCCTATATACTTTGATCCAACAGTTCCACATCTAGGGATTTAAACTTTAGGTATGCTGAATGTACAGAGAATGGCAACCAAGGATGGAAACAAGCTAAAGGTACTTGTTAAATAAATGATGGCATATCCAGGCAATGGGATTCCATGCAGCTGACAGATCTATATGTACTAGTATGAAATGATATCCAAAAGATATTAAGTAAAAAAGGCAAGTTGCACATTATGTATAGTATATATGCACTACGTATAGTATATAGTCTATGTATAGTGTGTGCATATACATATATTTCCATACTTCTGTGCACACACAATCAATCTCTATATAAATATATGTACAAGTACATTTATACACACACTCACATATGCTTATAAACACAAAGGAAATGTCTGGATGAGTATCCAAGGAACTGTTGACTGTTAAATCTAGGAATGGGATATAGGAACTCAAGCTGTACACCTGCACAGTTCTGACTTTATTTTACAACAGTCATATATTACTTTGTAATTAAATATTTCTAAATAACTTTTTCCAAAATCTCCACTGGTGATTCTCGAGTGAGGCCAAGGTTGAGAACCAATAGTCTGGAGGAAATAGCCCCTGTGGAGGTAAGCAGCTGGTACACTGAAGCTTGGAAAACCCACCACCTATACAGTCCGAGGATTCACACCATGTGATGTCTCTGATTTGCCAGAAGGTGGTGCCACAGAGGCAGTCACCCAGCTCTTCGGCCAAAACTTCAAAACCAATTTTTCATTAACTCAAGTCCTTTTGCTACTCTAGGGACGCTTTTACTTATGCCTACAGCATTCTTTGCTGCTGCTGCTTCCATAAAGGGAGATTTATACACATTTATGCCATATGCATTTTTTCATAGAAATCCATGGGTCATTCAATATATTCAAATACAATGCTTGGGAGGTATTTGCCTGAAAGGAGTTGGCACTGCTTGCTCAGAACTCCCCTTCCTCCCCCACACTCTTCCCCTGTTGTCTTTGTTCTGGTTTACGCATCTCCTATATTATTCCAGAGTCAATTCCACAAAGGCAGGTGGCAGTCAGCCATGTGGGGCATTTGTCCTTCTCAATCTGTCCACACCTTTGGCCCAGAACAGGCAGTGTGGGGCACAGGGCAGCCCAGGGCAAGTACCATGAGTTCTCCTGCTCTCCCACTAACTGATTTTCTGGAAGTGGGTGTGTTGCCACAGCAACTGTCAAATCACATCTGTTATGCCGCCTATAACCTCCCAACTTCTTTAAACATGCCATGTTTGAGACACGTGGCTCGGCTGCCCTGGCAGTGCAGAGCCCGGGTCCCTCACCATGCAGCAAGGTTTCCCTTCTCTGGGTAGGAGGGAGTTAGTTAGCCCCTCTGTGGATTAACCACCCTACACGTTCTTTTTATTCTCCTTTTTCCCCCTCATTTTTTTATTCCAGTCCCATGTCCCTTAACACTATGACCTGAATTAATTCTTGAGCATATTTAATGGAAATTAACTTAATATCAGACAAGAAAAATTCAATGAGTCACTTAAATGTATCCTTCTTATTGAACAATTTGTGCTTATTCTTCAATACACAATTCAAAGATCATCTCTGATCTTACCTCCGCACCCCATTCAGAGCTGACCTCTCTTGCCTTCACTTTGTACATACCCTTAACACTTTATTCGCAATTATTTAACTATCTCTTTGCAATTCATAAACTGCTCAAGTTCAAGGGATGGACCCTTCCTTATCTCTGAATTCCCAACACCTAGCTCAGTGCCTGGTAAATAGTTGGCCCTCAGCAAATGTCAGGTAAGGAAAAGGATAAACACACTCAAAACAAATGTCCATTTGCTGTGGTTCTACATTAATTTTTGTCATGTTATTCAATAATAACAGGGATAATGATGTGATGAACAGGTATCAGACTTGAAAGTAAGATCCAAATAACACGCAAATCCTTTTTAAGAAGGAGAAAACAGAAAGTTCATTCCTGGGACTTTTATACCATCCTCTTTTTCATTCTTGTTTTTCAGATGCAAGAAGTGCATGGAGAGGGAGGCCTCTCCACAGAGTGAAGCAGCAATGAAGCCCCTAAGAAGGAAGCTGTCACGTTCCTGGAGTCCTCACCAGGCAGCCTGACATCTGGTCCACACTCAAGGAAAAGAGGCCACATCCTCACATGGAGATCTATTTTTGCATCCGAACTGCTGACGCTTCCCTTGTACGACTTGCCTCACACACAGGAAGGGGAAGGGAACTAATATTTACCAAGTGCCGGCTGCATGCTCTGTGCTGCTTCACATACACAGCTCTCGAGAACACACGTCCCCCATGTTTTGAATCTGCAAGGAGCTCTCAGCAAGCACATCTCTGAGAAGCACGTGAAGGCGAACACTCCTTCCCCCCCGGCTGACGGCAAAGTGCAGAGCTGCCGCCCAGCACATCCACACAGCCATGCATGCTTCTGTATGTGGGTTTCTCAGGGCAGCTGAAGCGGGGGATCTCTGCATGGAAGACTGAGATTCTCCGGACTGATGGGTCTCACTATTGTACCAGGGCAGATCCGCAAAGAATGGGCACCAGGAGGATGATTCCTGCTCTCTGCCTCACGTGGACTGTGCCGTGGGCTTGGCACCAAGGCATGACATGTTCCCAGTACCCCTCTAGACTGTCCCTGACTCTTTCTGGATGTCTGTGTTTATCATTTCACAGTGTTTCACTTTTAAGAAATTGGAAGGCACTGTGGATTTGAGAGTCACACCAAAGCACAGAATCCATTTTTAAATTAAACTCTTCATGATTTAAAAGTAAAGCCTGTGCTCTGAAAGCTGGCCTCTCCAGGCCCTGGCTGCGGAGACCTCAGGGCCGCCACAGACAGTGCGTCTGACTGGCCTGGTTTTGTTGCTCCTTTCGTCTGCATCCCCTCCACACCCAGGTTCCCAGTACACCTAAGACACTGTGTTGTGCCATCCACACGGGGGTTCTGAGGTCCCAGGAGTTCTCCACCTTCCATGAAGCAAAGTGCCTCCTATGGAGAAGCAGGAGAGGTAGCAGCTCGGCGCATGGATGCTGGTGCCAGGCCGTGGGGCTGCACGTACCAGCCCTGCTGTCTACCAACTGGGCTCCCGTCAGCATTTACTCAGTTCTCTGGGTCTTGGTTTTCTCATCTGTGAAAGGACCATAATAATAGTACCTACCTAGTACTAAAAATAGCAGTGCCCAGGGTTTGTTTTGAGTTTTAATGAGATAATACATGTACTTAGCCTAGTGCCCAGACTACAGTAAACACTAGAGAAGGGTTAGCTATTATCCCGCTGTTTCTTTTCACCCGTTTGATGGAAGCTCTGTGTTCAGAGGAAAACTGGTGCACACTGTAGATTGCCTGATTCACAGGATTTCACCAACCAGGAGAGAAGGCACAATGGTGACCACTCCGGCTGCCACCTCTAACGGGCGTCCCTATGACACTGCAGTCCTTGGAGTGAGCCAGTGTCACAGCTCACTACCTGTCTTCAGGCTGCACCACGCCCTTCTTTGAATGTTGGTTGTGCGTATTTGTCTGTTTTTCTTCAGCACCGAGGGAAGAAGATGGCTCTGGTGCAGTCTCTCCTGGGGTTAAGAGATACTCCTTTTATATTCCAAAGGGAAACACCCAGAAACTCTGTGCCAAACAGCCGCCTGCCTATCCTCTGACAAAGTCTAACCAAAAGGAATGCAGCGTTCTGATGCACCAGCCTGGCCTTCTTTTCTAACTAGCCTAAAACCAGGCTTATTTATTAATACAACAGACCCAAAGTGCCAGGAGGGATTCACATCTGAGAAAGCAGATTTGGAGTTATTTCTGCTCTGCCTTATGAGTTCACACACAGCTTCTTTTAAAAAGTTCCCCAAGACCCCAACTTGATCTATAATGTTTAAATTCATAGATGACTATATAAATTTATATATGAACATATATGGTAAATATGCCAAGTTGTTAATTCTGGATAATGGAGGAAGGGTGCTTGCTATGTATTTTTTAAAATATTTTAAATCCTTCTCAAAATAATTTTTCAAATGCCTCAGTTATTTGAATAATTTTCTGCACTGTTCCTTCCAGAGACCTTTGCAACCTCACCCTGGCAGGAGGGAGGTTATTTTCCCCAACGTTCTACTAAATTGAGACACAGCAAACTGAACACACACACGTGGGAAGGGTCGAGCATCTCCGGGTGTTGCTGGAAGCTTCACACTGTATTCCCTGGTGTGGGCACAGAGCATGCTGGGGGCTTAGAATGAACTCTGCTCAGGGACTGCTGAGGACATCACAAGTCCAGCCATCAACCTATTCTAACTCTTCACCTGCTGCTGTGGAGGCAGTGAGCCAGAAGGGCAGCCTCCTGCCACCCCTCAGTGGCGGGCTGCAGCTGCTCCTGGAGTGGACCTCTGAAGCCCCTCTCCTCTCCAGCAGGGCTGTGTCTGTTTTAGTGACCCCAACCACTGGCAGGTAAGGGCAGAAGCACCACTCCATAAACCAATCAAATCCTATGCTCAAGGAAGTTACATCCTCACACGCCAGCCAGAGAGGCCTCCTCCGCATCTATTAGCCAAAGAAATATAAGTTGGTGTTTTTTTAAAAAAACGACATCCCTCTCCATTCCTCCTTTCCCCCAGCCCAACATGGGACTTCTTACTTGCTCAGTTAAAATTCCAATTAAGAGGGGACTTCCCTGGCGGTCCAGTGGTTAAGACTCCACACTTCCACTTCCACTGCAGGGGGTCTGGGTTGGATCCGTGGTCAGGGAACTAAGATCCCACATGCCGCGTGGAGTGGCCAAAAAATAATAATAATAAAATAAAATATTATGAATTCCATGTTTAAAAAAATTCCAATTAAGAACCTGTTAGATGGGCTTCCCTGGTGGCGCAGTGGTTAAGAATCCGCCTGCCAAGGCAGGGAACACAGGTTCGAGCCCTGGTCTGGGAAGATCCCACATGCCACAGAGCAACTAAGCCCATGAGCCACAACTACTGAGCCCGTGTGCCACAACTACTGAAGCCTGTGCTCCTAGAGCCCGTGCCCTGCAAGAAGAGAAGCCACCGCGATGAGAAGCCCGCGCACCACAACCAAGAGTGGCCCCCGCTCTCCGCAACTAGAGAAAGCCCGCATGCAGCAACGAAGACTCAATGCAGCCAAAAATAAATAAATAAAATAAATAAATTTATTAAAAATAAAACTGTTAGATGAGTTTCAAGAACTCTTACAGGTGATCTGGGAATACTGTAGAGTCTGGAGCTGCTGACTTCCAGTTGTGTCTATCATTGAAGACGGAAAGTCAGGGCTGGGTATCCACCTTTACTTGCCATCTCTCATCTGAAAACACTTCATCCTTGGCTATTTAACAACCAATCAGAAAATAGCAAAAAGTTCACATGGAAGAGCAGCTCACCAAAGCCTTGTGGTGAGCCCTGGCCCTGTCACTGTCCACAGGGTCTGTCTGCATGTCCCTTCCTTCAAGACCACCCTGACTCAGTTCTGCCCCAAAGGAGCTCAACACACTCACGTGACCTTTTGCAAAGACTCGCCATGTTGAACTGAATTCTGCCAGCATCACTGAAGATATTAAAGTGAGCACAAGTGCTCTTGTAAAACCATTTATAATGAAAGTAATGTCTTTGTTATTTCAATCACTGAACAAATATTTACTGAGTAAACACTTACACCAACTACAGTGTAAAGCATGGGCTTAGGTGCCCGAGAGAGAAAACCCTTTCCTGTGCCTCTGAGACACTTGCAAGCCGAGTGCAGAGTCCACAGAAGTGCTTTGGGGAAAACTGGGTTCAACACACCTCTACCCGTTTTATGCAAAACTCTCACAGGATTCAAGTACCCACACTGGCACGAGAGTAGGCCAAACTCAGGCCCAACCACTTAACCTACTGATTGTCAAAGCAGTCCCGATACAGTCAATTCTGAGTGATAAGTGTCGTGCCACTATAACACACTAAGAAAAGCACTGCACATTGCTTCAGTTAATTATAACATGAAATTACATTCCCTGAACACCTCCCCAAGCGAGGGCAGAGGGTTAAAGCCTCGAGGTGCTGTCTTGCTGGGTGGCAGATGGCAACTAGCCAGAGCTTACACATTCACCACGGCCCATGCAGAAAGCAGATGACCCACACAACAGACCTGCCACTGACTGCAGATCAGACCATCCCAGTCATCCGCCAGATCTTCTGTCCATCAAAAAGGAAAATGTGACTAAAAAATACCTGTCTCGCTTATAAGGGGAAGGGAAACAAAGCTTCAAATCAACTTCTGAACTTCAACCATTTCTCAATGCTTTCAGGAGAACTCTTTGAAACTGCAGGGTGACTTTCATCTCTCCAATAAACTTTATCTGACCTCTCCTGAAATGAGTGATGTGATTGCAACGGTTTTACTCTGTGAAGTAGCACTCTTTCCACCCTGCACTGAGCTGAGGCATCTACCCACCATATGAGAACTTGGCATTATTTTTAAAACTACTTACTTCCAGGTGGAATGGGTTTCTGCCACCTCCCTTCTGCAGAGTAAGCATAAGCTTCACCAGGTGACTGGTAGGAGACTGCATCCGGGTCCCCAAGGTTCTGGGCATCCTTCTCAGTGAGAGGGGGCTTCCCACGGGTGGCCTGTCCTACGAAGCAGCAGGTGGCATATGCATCTTGTGGGAAAAAGTTTCTTTAAATCTTGATTAGTTGTTGCTTGGCTGGATGGGACGGACAGCAAAAGCAACATCCCAAAGTAGTCAACACTAGAATCAGAATAAGCTTTGGCACTTGGGAAATCCTCACGGAATTTATGGGTTGGTGTGATGGGGAAGGAAGAGTTTACTTTCAACTTTTTTGTTTCAAGAGGGATCTATTTCATTGAGAAAAGTCAGTATTATTCCAGTAAATCTTTGTTTTCTAACCATTCCAATCTTTCCTAAAAAGGGTTTAAAATTCCAGGATCAAATTTCTTTTCAAACCCAAGTCAGGCTTCAGGCATCCACGTGTAAGAGCTGAGTATGAGGGGGACACCAAAAGAAGTGAATTATACCACCTCTTTCCCCCAACTCCTCTTTTTGAAATTGGATATTTGTGCTACCGAAGGCAAAATGATCAGCTTGCTCCCTGAGAAAAGTGAGACGGAGATGGGAGTAGAAGTGGAGAAGGGAGAGTATTACAAAATGTTAAGTACCGGGGTGGGGGGTGGTAAAATAAGACATAAAAATAGACCAGTAAGGGAAAACTGAATGGAAGAGGCTCGTTTGTTTACTTTAACAGTGTTTTCCATTCCAGGAGGCTTGCTGAAGTTCTCTCTTTCAATGGTTGGCCTTGGACCAGCATTTGAAAAGTCTTAGATCTTTGGAAAGGAAGATTTGGACAACAAAGTTGTTTTATCTGGGAGGGTAACTAGTTTACTCAAGAGTTCCAGGACTTTGGTTTTGATGTTATTACCTTGGCCTGAGTTTCTCTGTCCCAGGCAGTCCTGGCTATGTTTACTGATTTAGGAAACAGGGGAACCTGGGAGGGAGGGGGCTTCTCTCACGTGCTGCTGCCACGCTTCGCTGGATCACCTAACTACCTGGGCACCTTGCAGACAACAAGGATGGGGAAAGGTCAAACATTTTTTATTTATTTTTATTTTTTTATTTTATTATTATTTATTTTGCGGTACGCGGGCCTCTCACTGTTGTGGCCTCTCCCATTGCGAAGCACAGGCTCCGGACGCGCAGGCTCAGCGGCCATGGCTCACGGGCCCAGCCGCTCCGCGGCATGTGGGATCTTCCCGGACCGGGGCACGAACCCGTGTCCCCTGCATTGGCAGGCGGACTCTCAACCACTGCGCCACCAGGGAAGCCCTGGTCAAACATTTTTTAAAGGTCCTATCTCTCGACACGCAGAAGAGGGAAATAACACTTCTCTGACTTACCCCCCAAATAGACACCGCCATGGATGTCCTGCCAACGAGTGATGTGAAAGTGTGTTCCAATGTGAAATGTAAGCTTGGCCCGGTGCCCAGCGCTCGGCTGTATTCTGCACAGAGAGCTGAGGGCTGGCGAAGCGAAGGAGCACATTTCTCTCCATGTGACTGTGAGAGCCAGGCAGCCCGAGCAGATTTCTTTGTGTTAATAAAATGTGATCTCTAGACTGTACACACAAGCAGCCCTGGGAAAACGTGAGCCAAAGAGAAGGACCTGAGGAAACCCATGGCCCAGGCTGAGAAGGGAACGCAGCTGTCGGCAAACTGGGGTGTACTGAGGCAAGGCCTCCAGGCCTGGCAGGTGCAGGATGATCACGGAGTCAGAGGTGAAAGGATGTGCCAGGTGCTCGGGTGAACACTGCCTAAGACATAAAGATAATCCACAGAAGCCCATCAAACACCATCCTGTGCAAAGGCTTGTTCTTCCTTCACAGGCCATAGGCCAAAGTCCGTCATGGACACTTTCTCAAGATTTGGAGTTTACCTGGGATTCAAGGTTCCTCCCCACGAAACTGAGATCACTCCAAGTATGGCAGGAGTTTGGCTCCCGGGTTAAACTGTGTATACTCTGGGCTGGTGTAAGGTGTGGCAAACACCTTGCTTTTGTGGGCAACTCCCACCTCGTTGCCACTGTGGCCTTGGCCTCCTATGACCACAGGAGGGACCCATTGCTCAGGGTCTCAAGCCTGTCAACTACATCTTTGGGGTGGCGATGGAAGGGTGGTTCACGGGCTGAGGAAGAAAAGGGGGATTAGTGCCCCTGCTCACTGCGCCCCTTTCAACATATTAGATCACTGCATCTCTGGGAATTTCAAATGCACTGTGCCCTCCAGCCAACTTGAGCTTCCCAACTTGGAAGGTACTGGGGACAGGGGCAGAGCACCAGGACTCCAGGAGCCTCTGAACCTCCCAGGGACTGTACCAGAGACTGCAGGATTTTATGAGCCAGTGGGCTCCTCTCGTTGAAGGGGGTGGAAGGTCCTAGAAGACACTGCTCCTTGTCTCCCCTCCCTTGCAGCAGCCCAGCCCTCAGGCTCCTGGACCACGGGGTATGCAATCAGCCATAACCAGCTAATTACGGAGCAGTTGAGATGATGAGCACCTCCCAGGCCCAGGTGAGCCTTCACCTTGGTTAATCTGCAAACCGGTTAATTGGCTCAGGATAATTGAAAGTTAATCATATGCACAGCTCAAGTGCAGTCACTGGAAACAGCAGGAAACCTCAGTAGCAGAGGAAGTCAGGTCCACTCTCAGTGAACTCTTTTGTACCTTCTCCATAGACAATGTTTAAACTCGAGCCCACTTCACCCCACTGCCCCCATACACTCCTGCATCAATCCCTTGTCATACAGTGACCCTGGTGCCTGGAAGCACATACTAAGTGTTCAATAAATCGCAACTATTATCAATCCACTAGTGTAGTTGATGGATTTAAAGTCAGGAGATTAGGGGGTCTCCAAGACATTTGGCTGGCTAGGGGAAGCACACTGGGGGAGCTGTGAAGAGCACTACACTCCCCCAGAGCATGCTTTACAAAAAGAAAAATCTGAAGCGTTCAAACATCTCTAGGAAAGCAGATCAACAGCACAAAAACATAAAGCACATTCCAAG
This sequence comes from Aethalodelphis obliquidens, assembly GCF_003676395.1. NCBI lineage: Eukaryota > Metazoa > Chordata > Mammalia > Artiodactyla > Delphinidae > Aethalodelphis > Aethalodelphis obliquidens. The sequence goes on along the minus strand of NW_020838002.1, from coordinate 4,318,291 downwards.
GCTGAAGAGAAAAAAACTTCAGAACTACTAACATGGGTAACTGAAGGTCACCTCCAATCCTAAGTAGACTGGCAAATTCTCCAATGCTTTTTAAGGAAGGTAACAGAACTTCTGTATTCAATGTCAAGAATCACAGTGTGTAGGGACTTCCCTGGTGGCTCAGTGGGTAAGAATCTACCTGCCAATGCAGGGGACACAGGTTCAAGCCCTGGTCCGGGAAGATCCCACATGCCGCGGAGCAACTAAGCCTGTGTGCCACAACTACTGAGCCTGTGCTTTAGAGCCCATGAGCCACAACTACTGAGCCCGTGTGCCACAACTACTGAAGCCCATGTACCTAGAGCCCGTGCTCTGCAACAAGAGAAACCACCGCAATGAGAAGCCCACACACTGCAATGAAGAGTAGCCCCCGCTCGCTGCAACTAGAGAAAGCCTGTGTGCAGCAACGAAGATCCAACACAGCCAAAAATAAAAAACAAATAAATAAATTTTTATATATCAAAAAAAAGAATCACAGTGTGTGGAGTCCCGAGGGCCCAGCCTCCTCGTCCTTCCAAGGGCCAGTTTTCCAGGGACTCTGCAGCCGTGACCGCTGGCCACAGCCTGCCAGGCTCTATGGCTTGCCGCTGCCTCTGCTGAGCAGTAAGCACCCCAGTCTGTGCTCCACTGGAGTATCCACGGGAATCTGACGGGGACTGTTGGAGTTATAGCTTCCTTCCACCTGGCCACTCCTGTCCTGTGACCATGGTACAGAATCAACAGACTTCCCTTCTTCCATTCTGTGAAGCTAACCAGAGTTAACACTTCCGCTGACAAAAAACAATACTTGCCAGGGTCTTGGATAAACACTTTTCCAGGACACCGGAAACAGCACTGGCCCGAGTCCTTGATCTTCTGCCCACTGGAGGGACAAGTACTAAAGGATCCTTCATAACCTGCTCTGTCAGGAGAGCAAATACCTGGCACAAATATGGTCCTACCTAAGCCCAGGGCAGACAACCCTAATCAATCACAGAACTCTTTCCATTGAGCCCAGACCAAGTTTCAGTCTTTCGAGATGACATTCCAGGTACCTACTAATCCATCCAAACCGGCCGAGGTGAAACCTGCTGCATGGGAAGCTCCTTCAAACCAGGATCTGGCCACCCAGAGGAGCAAGCCAAAGTGCAGCTGGCAACTGCGCTTCTAGAAAAGTTGCCATCAAAGCTAGCTGTGGGTCTTGGGGTTTTCCTTTTTTAAAAATTATTTTCTCTGGCTAATAAAAAACCCTGCTTAAAAAAATCTAACGCTTGGAGCAATGACTCTAGCCAGATAACTTGCTTTCAGGCTTCCTCTGGAATGCTGAACACCAGAGAGAAGCCAGCGGTTCCCATTCAGAATGAAGACCATTCTTTAGGAAGTAACGAGCTTTAATGCTGTTGCCTTTTTTCCCCAAAGGTGTCAAATGTCTTTTGCTTTACAGTTTTAGCTTTTGAACTCTGTCATCCTTTATGAGTGGCAGAACGTCAGACTCTTAATCCACTGACCAGCTTGGAAGCAGCACCATCACCCCAAGAAGCTTTACATGTTTTGCACCAAAATTTGAATATTTGTCTTTCGATTCATAGTAGTCTTAGAATACAGGGTCACAGAGCTAAAAATAGCACCCCTGTTTGATAGATAAGAAAACTGAGGCCCTGAGAGATTCAATGACCTGTCCAGAGACACACCACCAATCCTTGCAAACCAGGTCCGGCACCTAGATTGGCTGATTCCAAATTCTGTGTTCTTTGTAAATGGTCTACCTTGAAATTATTGCTATGTGTTTTCCCCTCTTACCACTTAAAACCCAATGTAAATAAAAACGCTAACACGATTTATACTTTGATTTGAATTTAGATTGGTCAATTTTCTAATTGACTATCTTATTTTATATTTATTTGTAAGTTAGAAAAACATAGATTATTCCCATCGTACAAATGAAGAAGTGAAGCCCAGAGAGGTTGACAACTTGCTTAAGGTAATTAACAGCATAGCTGAAACAATAAATTAGATCTGTTAGTGTACCTAAAGGAGCATCATGGGGCTTGAAAAGACTCAGCCCAGCAAGTCGGAAATCTAAAAGTGAGACTCCAAAGATATGAACTACAAGTACATTCTTGTAGAAAGTGATGTTTAAATACCAGATTATCACTCTGAGTTAAAACTTACTGAGTGACAACTCTCCCAGGTCTGCTCACTGATTAGCCCATTTAATGGCATTTAACCCTCACAGCATTCCTACAAAATAGGTCGCTACGATCCAGACGAGGAAACAGGGCTCAGAATTTAAGTGACTTGCCCTGGGTATCATGGCTTCTCAGGCGACCTCTGACTCCAAATCTGATTTAGAATAGTTTAGTGTCTGGGCTTCCCTGGTGGCGCAGTGGTTGAGAGTCCGCCTGCCGATGCGGGGGACATGGGTTCGTGCCCCGGTCCGGGAGGATCCCACATGCCGCGGAGTGGCTGGGCCCGTGAGCCATGGCCGCTGAGCCTGCGCGTCTGGAGCCTGTGCTCTGCAACGGCAGAGGCCACAAGAGTGAGAGGCCCACGTACCGCAAAAAAAAAATAAAAAAAAAAAGAATAGTTTAGTGTCTAAAGGCTCCAACAAGAGTGTGCTGATGCTATTAAGACTGTGCTTCTCTGAATGTCTTTATCAAAGCTTGTTATTTCTGCCTTACAATGATTTCATCCTGATCACCATGGTTTTTGGCCCCTGAGATGGGCCCACATTTATTTTTAAGCAGCTCGTAATCAGGACGGAAGGGCTGACGAAGAAAAGAGAAGACGTGCTTTGGCAGTGGATCCTCAACAGCCAATCCTCTTGCGAGCAGACTAAATTCCAGGAACCAATTTCATTTCTTTTCTTTTTTTAAAAAAATTAATTAATTTTGGTTGTGTTGGGTCTTTGTTGCTGCATGTGGGCTTTCTCTTGTTGCAGCGAGCAGGGGCTACTCTTCGTTGCTGTGCGTGGGCTTCTCACTGCGGTGGCTTCTCTAGTTGCAGAGCACGGGCTCTAGGTGCGTGGGCTTCAGTAGTCGCAACGTGAGGGCTCAGTAGTTGTGGCTCGCAGGCTCTAGATCGCAGGCTCAGCATTTGTGGTGCATGCACTTAGTTGCTCCACGGCATGTGGGATCTCCCCAGACCAGGGCTCGAACCCGTGTCCCCTGCAGTGGCAGGAGGGTTCTTAACCACTGTGCCACCAGGGAAGTCCCCCAGTTTCATTTCTAATATGACTGACTTGATTTCCTACAACCTCTTACACTGAGTGCTTAGCAGCATCCCAGCTTTAACACATAATGGGTATGGCTATGATTTCATATGCAATTAGCTCATTTAAACTTAGGAGCATTGTGCCTACTCTGTTATAAAAGCTCAGATATCTGATTGGATGTAAAAATATGCTGAGGGAGCTTTAGTTCCCTCTTGTGAGGGAACTCAAACGCCCCTCACAAGAGGAAACGGTCTTGACTAGTTGCAGGACTGTTGTACCTTTAAAAGGTTTATCCTGCCACACCCATATGCACACACTGTACTATATTAAGACCCATGCCAAGAACTCCACATCTCTGATCTGGCTGCAAAGCAAAGTTATATCAGGTTAATCCCAATTCTTAAATTAACTGACTTACAGCTTTCCCTTTTGTGTAAAAAACTATTTTCACACTTTTCTTCCGAATAATTTACCTCTGTTTTCTCAGTTTCCTCATGTTTCCATTGTACCTTGACAGAAGCGTCTATTTTTCCTCTCTGGAGACACCCCCTGCCAGGTTTTCATCTTGTAGGGAGGGTTAAGAAAATGTTTGAGAGATTTACACCAGGGGGAGCAGAAGCCTAGGGGGTTCGTTACCATGGAAACCCTCGGTCCTGCCTCCCCCACTCAGCAGCCCATCACTCACAGCTAGGGGCACTGCCAGTCCTCCACTCCACAACCCAAAGGTGTCACCAGAAAAGGAAAAAGAAGAAACCCCAGTCACAAATCCTATAGCACTCTGGAAAAGCTTGAGAGCACTAACAGAAACGAATTAAGTCACATTTCCCCCTTCACCCCCTCAAGGTCTTCCAGGAACAGAGTCAGAGGACGGTAAGGGGTGTGAAGATGAAAGACACAGACCTTGCCCACGGAGCTATTCAAGGAAACAGGCACTTACACTGTTACGGGATCACAAATGGGTTTTTTGGGGGGTGGGGTATATCTTCTCACAGATGTCAGTACCTAGAATGCTCCAGCTCTGCCTCTCCATCACCCTTTCTTCCCTACAATGACTCAAGGGGCGGAGAGCATTGCTACAGCAATCATCGCTGGCCATCACTACTACAGCACAAGATTCGTTCCCACTTAAGTAGGAAAAGAGAAAAATAGTAATCGTAGAATAAACATGGGGCTTCCCTGGTGCGCAGTGGTTAAGAATCCGCCTGCCCATGCAGGGGACATGGGTTCGAGCCCGGGTCCAGGAAGATCCCACATGCCGCGGAGCAACTAAGCCCATGCGCCACAACTACTGAGCCCACGCTCTAGAGCCCGCAAGCCACAACTACTGAGCCTACGTGCCACAACTGCTGAGGCCTGTGCACCTAGAGCCCATGCTCCACAACAAGAGAAGCCACCGCAATGAGAAGCCCGCGCACCGCAAGGGAGAGTAGCCCCTGCTCACCGCGGCTAGAGAAAGCCTGCGCACAGCAACGAAGACCCAACGCAGCCAAAAATAAATAAATAAACAGAAAATTATTTTTTAAAAAAGAAATAGAATCTCTCAAATTAAAAAAAAACGAATACAAATGAAAGTGGTGAAAGCTTTCATTCAGATCGGCCACTGTTCTAAGTGCTTCCCCTAGAGCATCTCGTTTACTGGTCCAGGAATCGGCTGGAGCAGGTACTGCCACCCCCACTGACAGAGGAGAAAACAAAGGCAGAAGAGTTAGAGAGCGGGTCAATCTGGCTCTGAGAGCCAAGATCTAAGCCAAATCTGGAATTTTAACCACATTATGCTGCCCGTCGGTGAGAGGAAGTGAAGAATGAGAGCAGGCTGCTCTAAGAGATGATTATTTCATTAGTAAAATTCGAGAGAAAACCACCATCTTTGCAGATTGGTCTATGACATCTTCTCTGGCGGTACATAATTGAACAAAAACGTTCTTTCGTTTCCATATATTTCCTTATATGAAAATCTAAGTTTAAAAATATGAAAATTTAGTGGGTGGAGACAAGTGGGAGGGAAGGGCAGAGAGAGATAAACTGCAACAATTTGGTGGGAACACTAATCCCAATTACTGAAACGTCTAAATGACAGAAATTCTTTTGCTCCTCGCTAATACACGCTGTGATTAAGAACATCAATGTATATACACGCAGCTAATGTCTTTAAAGCCTATCTTGTACTCAAGTGCCTCCTAAAATTATATTTGCATAATTAACGTGTTTGGCAATATCTTTATAAAGAAGACAAAGATACCAATTTCAATTTAATCATCAGTGTAAGATCAAATGATCACAAAATCTGAATCAATGCAATGTTACTGCCAGGTAAGCTTGAGGGTAAAGAGAAATAAGTAGACTATAAGTAAACTCAACTTGCTTCTTTATACCTAATTTTTGCAATACTGAAACTTCCTGTCTTTTACCTTTAAACATCTAAGGAATCCAATAACTAAATATCACTAAATGCCCTGTTATGTTTGGGCCAATTTCATTAACAATGCTAAAAAATATTTTTGACATGAATATAAATATTATTTTAAAAATCATTCATGTGTTACTGGCCATTTGAAATAAACATACTTTAGATTCTATGAGGAAAAAAAAGGCATCCAACACCCCTGGTAAAGTGTACTAATAAAAAGAAATCAACTGTAATGAAATGAATTCTGTGAAATTCCTATGAAGTCAGTTCTACAAATTTTCCTTTTCTAGCCTCAGAAACTCCATCAAGGCTTTATTTCTATCTTTACATTTTATATTATTTACTCTTTCCTCTATAAATCGTTCAGTGGCATTTGGTCTCTAAAAGCAGTATTATTCCAACTGGATATGAGATCCCCATCCTATTTTTAAAGTTTTCTCTAGTAGAAGCCTCCATAATCTCCTTCAGTGATACTAAGCCCACAGCACAATGAATCCATTCTAAGGTGAACTAAGTCTTCTGATCAATCCTTTGGGCAGATGGAGTTTGACTCTTTGTCACTCTCCTTAGAAGAACTCTTCCTACCTTGGGGTACTGAGATCTCTGTTCTGAGCAATCTGATTACTGCCTATCTAGATGATCTTGTTCATCTGGTTTACAGCGCTGATTCCCATTGGTCAGGGCCTGGTGGCATCCTTCCCCAAACAAACCTTCATTTTACCCATTCGATTCAATTCAAGAGGCATTTATTGTGCATGAATGGACAGCCTCACTTAACTCTTTCCATTAAGTGCAAAAACACTTACAGAGCAGCAGTGAGGCTTTCCTTCTCTGCTCCACTATCCATGCTTGGGTTCCACTGCAAGGACATCAAAGCAGACTGTTACCCAGAGCTAATTACAAAAGAAAGCACTGCTCTTTCCCACTCAAGGAGTTTCTGCCAAAGCACTTATTTCTGCTGAACCATTTATGCAATCTCACTTTCTAAGAGAACATTTTGTCACAGATGATTTAATGCTGTAGCTCCCTGGAGCACCCTTCTGCAGCATGCACTCATTGTTTTTAGGAATCTAGGGTCTCCCAGGCAAGATGTGAGAGGGAAAGGGGTTTAATTAGCCACAAGCCATCTCTCATTACAAGACCCTAAATTCCAAAGCATTCTTCCAAAAATCATTAATGAAAAAAATAAAAAATCCTAGATTAAACTTCTAAAAACAAAACTTTTAGGAGATCTGTGTGACAGTAGAACTGTATAATTTTTCAGGACAGAAAATGAGACTGGATTCCCATTATGAGCTGGATGGTTAGGGACTTGAGACAGTAACAATACTTGCTAAAGTCAGAAAAGAAGGAAAACAAACATTTCAGGAATTTTCACATTAAGTCATGGAGTGTATATCCACCAGAAGCCAATTTGACAGAAAAGAGTACTGAATAGTTTTTCCCCAACAGATGCCTGATTCTGCCAACACTCCTGTAATTGTCTATTGTACATAGCTGGAGGTGAAATTGCACACATTGACTGTTTTGTTTTTTTTCTTTTACTTAAGGGAACTGGTTTGGGTTAGCGCAACTCCTCCTTATTTCTGTCATCTTGGCTTGATCTCAGAGAACACTTCAGGGGTACCTGAGTGAGTTACTTCGTGCAGGTGCCATTCAGCAGCTCCCATTGCTCTCCCAGAGCCTGTCTGCTCCCACAAAGTCCCTTTCCTCCAGCAGCACCCCCCAATCCCAGCCACCAGATCTCTGCATGTTGTGCAGCTAATTCCGGCTTCAGGGAAGAAGGGAGCTACAAATACAAGGTCAGGACTCAAGAATACAAAACTGGGGCTTCCCAGGTGGCGCAGTGGTTGAGAGTCCACCTGCCGATTCAGGGGACACGGGTTCGTGCCCTGGTCCAGGAAGATCCCACATGCCGCGGAGCAGCTGGGCCCGTGAGCCACGGCCGCTGAGCCTGCACGTCCGGAGCCTGTGCTCCGCAACGGGAGAGGCCACAGCAGTGAGAGGCCCGCGTACCGGAAAAAAAAAAAAAAAAAAGAATACAAAACTGTAATAAGGACTCCTTTGTCTCTCAGGAGTAAAATTACTAAGCTGGCCAAACACTTGCCTAAGTGTTTTCAGCCTGATATTACTGCTGCAGGTAATCCTTATAATCAAGTACTATTTGTATCACTGAAACCTTCCTTCTTTCTTTCTCTCACATACACATATACACACACTCAAAGAAAAACAAAAACCTACACTCATAGAAATAGGTTTAACATACTTGTTTGCAAACCCAGTAAGCTTTATAACAGAGGCATTGTAAAGTCATGAATATTAATGGCTTGGGCTTATTAAAATCTATTTTTCTACTCCTATGAGATCAGGCCTGCTTTTGGACTTTTAAATTCTGAATCATTCAAATCCCTCAAACTATTTTCTTGCCAAAGAGTGTTTCCCCTAATTGCCAAAATTATGGGCTTCATAAGTGAAACTTAAACCCTGTGTTTTTGAATTACTTTCTCTAGATCATTAGAACATTGTGTTTTGAAAAACTGTTTTATGTTCAAGGGAGAGTATTTATTTTCAAAATAACAAAAATAAGGAAGTCCCGCTTCGCCAGAGGAAACTATTGTGAAGTATCTAAAAATGTTTCAAATCCAACCTTGAACCCAAGAGGAAACGTCCACATGCCACTTCCCTGCTCAAAAACCTTCAATGGCTCCCCACTGCCTCCTGGATCAAGTTCAAGCTCGGTAGCCTGGCATGCATGAAGCTGCCAGCCTGGCTGTCACCTGCCTCTCCAGACTCACACTCCTGCCTCCTTCATATGAATTTTCTGCACCAGCCAAACTGGATCCACACCTTGTTCCCTAAACACCCGTGGGCATCCCTGCCTCCACGTTCTGCCGTTCACCATCCTGGCTCCTCCACCACTCACTTGGAGGCCCAACGGAAGGTCCAACTCCTGCAAGAAGTTTCGCCCCAGGCCCTCTTGCCCCAGGCGCTGACTGCTTCCTGTGAGGCCTGGCAGCCCTCACCGTCTGCACTGCTCCCTTATTAATTTTCAAATGTTTTACTCACTTTATTGCTTACTCTTTCACCCTCCTCTTTTCAGTAGATATTGGAGGCTTCTATGTACACATCACTTGGCACTGAGGACATGCGAGCTTGCCCTGTCACTCATCTTTTTACCTACAAGTTCTATCTTCCCTACTGAGCTGCCATCTCCTGGAGACCAGCAGCCAAATCACACCCTTGTCTGTCTTCCCCAGGGGGCAGCACAAAGCCAAAGCTGATGCTATTGCTGGGGACCGTCCACACGGCTCCCCACCCCGCCAGCTTCCTCTGCGGCTTTCTCATCTTCATACCATTGACTGCAGGAAAGTAACGGTATGGATCTCGGGTAAGGGGTATGGATCTCGGGTAAGGGTTGGCCAACTAGGGTAGGTACCATGCTGGCCCTTCATGCACATTAGAAAGCTCACATCAACCCAACCAAAATGCTACTTTGCAGATGAGAAAATAAATGTGTGGAAAGAGAAAGATTTATCCATTAAAGGACCACTGGGGGGAAGGAGGAATTATTATTCTGGAATGCTTATGTAAAGTCTTACTTGTAAGCAGGAAGATGAACTAGACTCCTCTCCTCTCCCAGCACCCTAACACGCCTTTATGGTTCCTTTACCCCTGAGGTCACTGTATTTCCTTCAAGTATAATTACTGCCTACTAGTAAAAATTCACAATAGTAACAACAATTGATTGACTGGTTTACTAGCCATATATGTCCTGGAGAAATCCTCTACTCAAGAACTTCTTTGAACTGCATTTTGCTTGCTTGATTTTTTTTAATCTCATGAACAAGGAGGACTGAATAAAGTTAGCTACCCAAGGCTACTTAAAACTCAGAGGCGGAGAGAGGGGCGAGAAAGGCTCGGCAGAGAAGCAGAGGAGGAATTCCAACTCCAGAGGCCTTAACTGGCTAGGAAGGGAAAAGTGTGGAGACTGCGTAGGAGTCCAGTGTGAGGTCCTCCTATGAGAAATGAGATCAGATGGTAATGAGAAAGCCACTCGGAGCAGCTGTTATTGGGCGTTGCTGTGTGCCCGTCCCTGTGCCAAGTAATCTCCATATAAACTTCAGCAATGCTAGGAGGCAGGCCCAGGGATTACTCCGAAGTTCCAGGTGGGAAATCCGAAGCTCAGACCATTTGAAGGACCTGCCTGAGATCGTGAGCAGGCATGGCAGGGGCGGGATTTTGCCGGCAGGGATGGATCTGTGTCTCTTCAAACACAGGTCATTCTGATGGACATCTGAATGGTGAGCCAGCAGGCATCTAGGTCTGCAGCACATTTCAGTTTATTCCAAAACAATGGTTTAGTGGTTTCAGATTAAGACATTTGCTGCGGGGACACCAAATATTATAATAAAGGAAGACATTAGATGGGACCAATACTCTCAATCATTCCCTTACAGAATCAAACACAGGCCCTGTACCTCCCCGTCCCTCTCTCATGTATTCTTTTCCAATGTTTTTCTCAATCTCATTACTTCCCCTACTACCTTCCCTCTCTCCTCCATTTCCACTGCTGAGACATAAAAAATGATTCCTGTGTGAAAGTGATTAGTGCCGGTTGGAGGGGAGGTTTCTGAGAAACCTAATAAGTCACCGCTGTCTCTCACCCTCTGGCTCTCTACACCAGGACGTTATCACAGCGCCCTTCTTCGCACCCACACCCTCACCCCCTTCCTTCTCCTCTACCGAGTTCTGTCTTGATGTTGCTATTTTTCTAGTCTGGTAGACACAGCGCTGAACTGCAAAGACTCTGACAAGCCCCCTGGCAGGTGCTGGCCTACAGGAGTCCCGCCTCCTGTAGCAGCGCAGAGAACACAGCGCCTCCGGGCAGACGGGCAGGAGAGAGGGCTGCATTTGGGGTCTGGCTAGAATGTGGGGCAGAGCAGGTTTCCCTGGCATGGGAACGGCCCTCCAGAGCTCAGCTTTCTCATGCCAGGGTCAGGATTACAGTTCCTCACTGGCACTCGCTGTAGTTCGCCTGGGAAGGGAAGCGAGAGTGGGGGCAGGAGGGTGGCAGGCAGCCAGCACGCCACCCAGAGCTGGGCGAGCTCCACAGGGCACAGCCACGTGCCTGGAGCACACGGTCATGCAGGCAGGCAGCCAGGGTGCCCGGGGCTCGCACGAGACCTGGGGGCTGGGTAGCCAGTGAACGGCTGTTTCCACACTGGAGGAACAGGAGTTGCTAACCCAGAAGCGCAGCTGCTGGGGTAACGTCAGGGAAGTGGCTCGTCTCAACCCAGAGCAGAGGAGAAAAGTCAGGCAGGCTCTAAGGAATAGGGCCTGGGCATGCTGGGGAAAAAACAACAACAACAACAAAAAAACGCGTGTCCTATTTTTGCAGAGGGAAAGGCACTGGATGAAACAAATCCCTAAATGGAGAACGGGTTTGGGAATAAGCCATTCCTTTCCCTACTTGCAAGCCACAACATCATTCTAGCTCCAGGCTCTGAGTATGCATGTGCCACACACCCTGTTAAAACCCCACAAAAGGGGGATTATTTACAGTCTCCATTCTACTGATGAGAAAACCAAGGCTTCAAGAGGTCAAGGAATCGACCTCTGGTTACAAATCCAGGATGTGAACCCAAGTCCCTGGGTCCAGAGCTGATACTCTTAAGCACCCAGTCACCCTTGCTGTCCATACCTGTCTGGGAATACCTCTTGCCAGAAGGCTAGGATCCACTGTCCTGGGAATGTTTCACACGACAAAGCCAAGAGAACAGGGCAGGCCTGTCCTCTACAAGGCGTGGTGGAGAAGACAAACCCTTACAAGAAACAAAAAAGTCTGCCTGCTTCCAGAACAAAGCCGTCTCTCTCCCCTCGTGATCTCCTTGAACCTGATGAATGAAAAGCACTTTCCAGATATACCTGGGGCGCGGTGCACCTCAACTCAATCAGGGCGCTGCCAATCTGCAGATTTATCAACATGCTGGAAGGGAAAATATACGAACTGCATGCCCTGAAGGGGAGGGAGAAACTGAAGCTTCATCTCATGATGCTGGAAAATCCAAAAGAAGCCTGTTGCCTAAGCAGGACTCTCATAATCCCAGAACCACCAGCACAGAACTCCCCTCCACCATGGTTCAGAACCCAGAGCCAGCATCTTCCTTCCACGTGAAAAGCTCATTACAAGGCAAGGTCAGCAATTCCAGGACACGGATTCCATCCTGCGAGGGTACCATGGGGTCTCCCCTACCTCCTCACTCTCCTTGGGCCACCCATTCATGCCCTCCTCTTCCCACTCACCACCACATGTAAGGGTTTTCACTTCACTCCGTAACCAGCCTTCATCACAACCTAGTCTCTGTGCTCAGAACTGGAAAGAGAAGCTTCGGAATTCTCAGCTGAATACGGGTCTAAAGTGGTAGGACACCCTCAAGCTATTCAAAGAAAAACCACCAGAGGAAACAATTTCAAATCTGGCTTTACAAGCATGTGATTTAAAAATAACTCTGCCTTTGTCTGCTATAGATGACTTCCCTAAAGGGACTGCTGTCCTTAAAGCAATTGCTCAATTCTCAGGGCAAACTGATTCTTGTTTTTCCAGTACGCAGCACATACCTCCAGGAAAGCACTCCCAGGTACCACCTCTGATAGCATCTGACATGCAAACATCGAAGTGGTCAGGATGATTTCCTGCCTGGGAAAGTCCAGGCTGGCCTGGGAAAGTCCAGGAAGCTGCATCTCGGGTGACTGAGAAGCCCGTGCAGGTGGCTATAGCACCCAGGAACCACCACTCTTCCTTCATTAAGATGTCACCCCAGAAAGCTTAGCAATAACCCCATAGCCACAGGAGGTTTCAATGGATCCCTGGGTTATTTCTTCAAGGAAAATTGTATTCAGATATTTAATTCATTCTTTGATCAGACAGCTAGACAAAGGAATAAGGATGAGTACATAAAACAGGAAAGGGGTTGGAGGGCAGTCAGGGTAAATAGTAAGAGAATTCACAAGAACGCTCACCTTGTCATTCCAAGACACACTTGGGGTAAACCTAGAAATGCATAATTTGTCACCTCACAGCTTCATTTCCTTTCAACCACCCAGGCAGCACTAATGGCACAATGTTACTGAGTGTAACTCAAAAGATGCATGCTGAGCAGAGAGCAGAAAACAAATGTTTAATAAAATTGCTTTGCAATTATCTCCTGATTAGTCTGATGTCTCAGTTTTATCAACTAAAAGTGTATAAGTATACTCTTATTAACATTATATTTCTTCTTGGCAACTTAAGGTCTCCTGACCTTCTCAAAAGTTTTGCCATAAAGCATTACAGGAGGTAAAAAGCATCCACGTGTGTGACAGGACCCTGAATTAAGCCCAGATTTTGTCATTCAAATCGAAAGTCGAGATCAGTAGTTCTCAACGGGGGTGATTTTGCCCTCAGGGGACATTTGGTAGTAACTGGAGACATTTTTACTTGTCACAGGTTGTGGGAGGGGGTAGTTTTACTGCCTTCTGGAGGACAGAGGCCAGGGATGCCCTTAAACATCCTACAATGCACAGGACAGTCCTTACAACAAAGACTTACCTGAAACGTCCAACAGTGCCAAAGCTGAGAAATCTTGCTCTAGACTGAAATTCTACAATTCCCAGAATGTTCACAGCTACATCTGTGCTCTTCCCTTCTGAGGACTTATTTTCCTCAAGATTAACTTGGTATTTCTATTCTGGTCACCACTGTGATTACAGAGAATAATCAAGAACTTCCTCCTTTTTCAGGTTTGCTTGTGATATACCATCCAACACGCCCTAGAATTTTACTTTGCATTATCACCTTTATAATGATCAGCACTGTACGAAAAGCAGTGTTATTTTACCTGCATTTGGTATTTTAAGAAGAGCTCTAACTTCTTTTCCTTTTTTGTCAGGACTATCACTGAGTTTAAATGAATTGAAGAGTATTATTTTGAAGTGTGTTTCCATTATGAAAAAGGACGCTTAAATGAAGAGCTTATTTCTAGATGCCAGGCCCCGTCTGATCCTAGTGCCTTTAACTCCATAACCTAATAAAATGATAGCCACTGAAACTCAGCAGTCCTTTGTTATGGATTGCAAACCTGATTCGGGCATCAGAAGTTTCTGAAAGTCATCAATACTGATTCTGTGAGCCCTGACAAGTGACTTTTAAGGAAGCTTCAAACTCCAAAACCCCAATTCTTGATTTTTCAGTAGAAACCTAAGGGTGGGGTCCCAATATCTGCATGCCTCTTGGGAAAAAATACGGAGTTTCTAACATGGCACATATCCTGTACGTGAGAGAAAACTGAGAAATACTTGTCAACTGAGTATATGCGTTAGGCTTAGAATACCCCAAGCCAAAAACTATTGGTCAAAATCTCCTGACATTTCTCTCCAGAAAAAAGGGTTATATACTGTACCTAATTACTTTATGAAGGTATTTCAGAAGGCAGAAATTGGAATAAATGATGAAAGTTGACACAGAATAATGATCGTAACTGCTCTCATTAAAAAATAACTAGTGCTTGTCATTTGACCCTTTATACATACTGTCTCTAATTTTCACAATAGTCCAATCAAATAGAAATTATACCCTCCTACACAAAGGGAAACTGAGGGCCGGAAAGACTGTATCACTTTGTAAGGTCACACGGCTACGAAGTGGTCAGTCTCATTCTGCAGAGAAGATGACTGAGGCATAACTGCGCCTTCTCCCTGAGGCTCTGTCCCCTTCCTCCTGGTTGTTTTCTCACTGAATGGTTATTTATTTTGTTGTCTGTTCCTGGGAAAACGGCCTGTGTGTCCTAAGTAACAGGGGCTCAGGGTCACATAAAGGAGTGTTTCCCTAAGCTTCCGTGGCCTTCTGAGGTGGTCAGAGGCTAAGACTTAAAGCCATTCCAGCCAGTAGCCTTGAAGTTATAATTCAAAGTGGGTTTTGGAGAAGGGGCAGCACAGAGAGATTTGATGGGAGAGCTTCAACACTAACATTTCAAGGCAGGGGCGTTCTCTTCCTCCTCTGCACCGTTTCGTTTCATTTTAATCTCGCTCTGTGTGTCACAGAAATTCTACACGAGTTGAGGACATAGACTTCAGGAATGATCTCTAGCACAAGTCTCCCATTGTCCTGCTTTCTGTCCTCCCCGCAGCTAAGGCCCTTGGCTCAGCGACCTTCCTGACAATTTATCTGGCTGCATCTTTGTTCCTGGTTACCTGCGCTCGCTCGTGAAGTGGCCTTTCTTCCTGTTCATTTTGTATGACAGCGTACTAAAGGCACGAAGACAGAGCTCCCTCAACTTGTGTTTATATCTGAGCATTTGGCGGTGGGTTTTGAAGTACCGGTCATTTCAGGTAACGTTTCTGTGGAATATTTCAACACCATTTAAAGCCAGCCTTGGGGCCTTGTGGGTTTTGATAAAAGTGGATTACGTGTGGTGAACAGATGAAAATGAAAAAAAAAATATCAGAACAATTTGGTTTATAGGAATGGGGAAAAGAGAGAGACGGGATCTGATGCTGAAGAAGGCTAAGCCACGCTTAATGTGAGAGCTGCTTTTAGATTCAGTTTCTCAATCGACGACAACACAAGATGAAATGGATGGAAAAGCTATCTGCCCCACACCCCTGACTCACATTTTTTTCCTTTGGGCCAGAGAACAATGCATATAGGTAAACCACAGCCTTATAGACAGTCTGTCTACCCAAATCATTCAGCAAGGTCCTATTATCTGTGTATTTGGGGAATGAGGAGAAGAGACAGAAGATGAGATGGATGCCTAAATTACCCAAATCATTAACTGTAGGTTGGTATTTCTTAAACTGCAGTCCTTGGATCAGCTGCATTAGATTCCCCCAGGGAGCCGGTTAAAAATGCATATCCCTGGGCCTCATCCAGACCTGAAAAATCAGACTTTCTGGGGGTAGGTTCCATAGAATCTGCCTTTAGCTGACTCTCCAGGTGATATGCTCATTGAAGTGGGACAACCACTACAATGAAATACAAGACTCCACTTTTCAAGCACCCCTGATCGTTAAGACGTTTATATCACCCGCACCCTCTCCCTCCTTCTCCCTCCTCCCCACCTGAAGGGAGAACCTTCTGAGAGTTTACCTGGTCTGATGGGGCTCTGCATACAGTTGGGGGATGGGATGCCAGGGTGAATGGGTGCAGAGGTCCGACTGCTGAGGTCCATGACGGAGGGGGCAGCTGAGGAAGCCGGCTGTAGCCCGGGAGGGTGAGGGCTGTGGTCATGCTGAGACGGGCTGGGGGGAATGCCATTTTCCGACAAAAACTCCTCCAGGTCCATGTATTCCAACTGGAAAGTATCTCCGTCATAGGGAAGAGTTTTGTCCCATAAGGTGGGTCCCAAGAATGCTGACTGGGGGACCGTCGGGCTATTACTCTCATCATCCAGCTTCTTTTCCTTGTCTTTATCTTTACTAAATGCTGCAAAAAGGGGGGGGGGGGAATTGGAGTTTAAAAAAGAAAATGAAAAAGTCTTGCTTTTTTAATCACTCCTCCTGGCTTCTGCTACAAGACTACTTCCCACAAATGCCGGGGTTCTTCTCTAGCTGCTGGTTCTTGTGGACCTAGAGTTAAAAGTTCAGGCAGGACATGGATCTCTGCCTGTTTTTCAACATTTTCCTATTTACTTTGGAAAGAAAGCACTAGTCCTCGGGACAGGGCTAGAGACTGATCTGGGATATAAACAAGACAGCACAGGATTCAGTGCATTATTTGAGGAGACGATAATTTAAATCTACAGTGGTAAAATAACACCTGCAATTACATACAACTGCTGTGATTTTTAAGAACACAGCCAATAACCAGGCATGATTTATCCTCCAGGAAACTGATTACAGTAACAATATGAGGTCATTCGTATTTAGAAAGCCAGTGCATTCATAATTCTAATTTTGGTAAAGCAGGGACTCTCCACCCTTCTTTGATACCACGTACTGAGCACCTACTAACATACCTGGTTCTTTCCATATATTTTTCCCCAAAAAAAATCTCATAATAAACTTGCAAATAGCGACGATCCCCATTCACAATGAAGCAATGGAGGCTCTGAGACTTGATAGGGGCTTGACCAATGCCTCACATTGCAGAGAGGAAAGCTGAGAACTGCCTAGCCCACAATGTGCTTTGCTTCTAAAGCCACCGAGGTACGTCGTATTTTACAAAAGGAGTTTTTTGTTTTGGTTTGGTTTTAAATACGAAGTGTTTTCTTCCTCCTCTTCCCCAAACACTGAAGTATGATCCAACTCAAAAATTATACATGTATGCAACCTGTCAAAAGCACAAATATCAGGAAAGGTGGTTCCTCTGGATACCTGTGATGGAGGTGTGCAGCTGCCTTCTACCTGGAAGTATCACTCACCCCATTAGGTCTTTAACCAGCGCTCTGGATTTGAACAAGTCTAGTACTCAGGTGCGGGTGGCATCTGGGATTAAGCAATTTGGCTTCTGAGCTTCTTCCTCACAGAAACACAGTCTCCATCGCCATTCATTCTAATCCTCTACGGTCTCATCTCTCAAGAATCTGACTTTAAAACACCCACAGATGCAAAAGACTGCAGGCAGCACCTTCCTCCCAAGTGCTCCTCCTTAAAGGGGAGTTAAGAGGGAAGCTATGTTCTGCAGACGGCGAACCAAACCCCTCAACTCTTGTAATGCAACAGGTTGCCCTAGGAAAGAAGATGCGAGTAATCCCGGGCTACTTGTAGCCAAATGATCTTTCAAGACTTTACACTCTGAGCCGCACGGTTCACCGCACGGTTCATATCTGCTACCATGATATCGAAGGCATGAAACCCAAACAACAAATCCCTGGCGGCACCAGCTGGGTTCGGCGCCTCCTCGCACGACCCCTCCTGGCCCGCTCCAACCAAGGTTGCCTGGGGAAGGTTTGGGACTTACCAAGAAAAGGCTCAAGCCAGAGGAGGCTCCTGAGCGGTTACACGTGAGCCTGCTCCGCTCTCCCCTCCCACCAGGAAAAGTGCACTGGGAAGGTGGCAGCGCTGGGGGCGTGCGCGGCATCCCGCCCAGAGACCACTCCCCCAGCCAACCCCAGCCAGCACCCCCCTTTCTGAAGCACCCAGCCCGGGAGAACAGGCGTCTCCGCTCTCACCTCGCGTGTTCCAAACACTAACAACTAACAGCAACGATAAGCACGATCCCAATACCCAGGCTCCGCAGTGAGACCCCCGACTCAAGCCCCCACCCGCGTGAAAGCCGGCCCTGTGGTTTCTCTTCCCAGCCCGCGCTACTCTGCCTGCGTGCAGGCGGTTTCACTCTGCGTGCGGGTGAACCTCAATCTAGGGAACACTGACCTGTCAAGTTCTATCTCCCACCTGTGCCGCCCGAGCGGGACCCGGGAAGGCCCGGCCGGGTCCCCAACGCTATTTTAAACGTTGCTCAGCGAGGGGGTTCCCTCCCCTTTTTGAGGAGGAGGGATGGGGCGATAGGTGAGCTCCTCGATTTCATCAAAGCAAGGCCGGGGTGCCGGGGGCAGGGACGGAGGGGTATGGATGCTCCAGCGGGGGTGCCCGGCCCAGGAGGGGGTCCCGGAAGCGTTGTTCCTTCCCAGAGCGGGGCAGCCAGGAGGGCAGCGCTCACCGTCTTCGTGATGAAGGGGGAGCTTCAGCGGGTTCTCCAGCAAGGACCTGAGCACGCCGTAGGGAGGCGGGATAAAGGTGGGATTCAGTGGGAGCTGTCGGGACATTTTCTCCATCGCGATGCACTCAATATTTTTTTTTCTTAAAAAAAAAAAAAAACAACCCCAACCTCCCCCAAAAATGTTGCTGAGCGTTTTCCTCCGTCCTTTGCCAAAAGTTCTCGCTTTCAAGGCGGTGCAGACAGGGAAGAAAAAAAAAATACTTATGTCTTTATAAATACATCTGCGTAAAAATATAAAAACAAAAAACTTTCGGGTTCCCAATGCAGTCCCCAGAGAGCGCGCCAAGTGCCCGCGGGCTCCTCCACGACGTGCAGGATGCTCTCACTTGCTTCGAATCCCTCGTCTTGTTAAATGTTCAAAATTGCGATAAAAGAAAGAAAAAATATGCAGACAGCTGCAGAGGGCGGAAGGCACCGCACCGCCCGGCCGCGTCGCACTAGCTCAGAGGCCGCGGGCCGTCCCACCCCACCCCCCTCCCCGAGCCGGCGGCCGCTGCTCCCCCGCGCTCCGCTGCCCCGCAGCGCCGGGCTCAGCGCATCCGGCCGCCCATGTGCCGCGGCCTGACAAGAGTGACGTCAGGGCCCGCACCGCGCGCCGATAGGCGTGCGGGGGCGGGGCCCCACGCGGGCCCGCCCGTCCGCCGCCGCGTGTTTAGCATCGTCGCGCGCTCCAAATTTCTGGGACCGTGCGGCTCTAGCGGGCTGCAAAGAGACAGGCGTCGGGGCGTCAGGTCCCCTGGGCCACAGACCTGGGCTGAGAATCTAACTTTTTCAGAGCAAGAAGAGGAATGAGAAATTTATCTCAGTAGTTTTTAACCTGGGAATAATCTAGGGAGTTAAAAAAAAAAAATCCAGATGCCCAGGCCGCATCCTAGATCAATTAAATCGGACCTCTGGCCTGACATCCAGGCAACATTAGTTTTTAAAGCTCCCGGAGTGGTTTTAAGGAGCAGCCAAGTTCGACAATGATTGGTTTAGATCGAATTGAAAATACCCTTCTAAATATTTCTCCTGGTGCCAGCCAAGCTTAGCACCCTCTCTCTTGCCCCGTACTTGCTAGAAGTTCTAATGAGTTACAAAAAGCAGAGAGGGGGACGACAGAGACTCGTTGTGAACTGTTTCCCACGCTTTGAAGGGGGTATTCATAGGGATAAACTTTGGCCTGAAGTTGAGTGAGGACAGGAGAGAGACACACAGGGAATGGCATTTCAGAAATATTTGCTCTAGGAGAGAACATATGACTGTGTCTGGGTTACGAGATCTGCACGGTAATTAAAATAATTTTGTAAAGTTTCCCTTAAAGTGGTATAGGCGTTCAGGGCGATCGCAGCGGCCGCAGCTTTGCCAGTTTGGTCTCAGGGCTCTGGTGGTCGCTGAGCACTGCCAGCAACTGGGTGTGGGTTGGGTGGGAGCGCTGGCATCCAGGCTTGGAAGAGCTCGCAGCAGGCATCGGGGTCTTCCACCCCGCCTTCGTCTCCTCGCTAAGATTAGGGTACCGTCATCTGGGGAAGGAACTGAAAGAAGGAATGGGCACAAATTAAAGAAAACATTCTTTCAATGAGGCAGAAAGGCCTCTGTAAAGACTGCCTCTGAGGTGGGATATGCTGGAGTCTCAGTGGCTCTTCCCTGGAGCCCCCGATGGCATCTGGAAGCCAGGAGACCAGGTGCAGGGTGCCCCTGGCAGGGTGACTACTGGCAAGTGCCCTTCCCTCTTTGAGCTGCAGTTTCTTCATAAAAGGCATATGATCAAGGGACCTCTACATTTCTCCTCACTAGAAAATTATGACGAAAGATAAGGTACCATTCTAAGTGAGACGGTGCTGTAATGTTTCAGATTTCAACCAAATTCCCAAAACATCAGACTTAGCTAATGCCACATACATTTATTGAGCACCAACTGTATGCCAGGGACTATGCTGGAACTGGGGAGAAAAAGATGAATAAGACATATCTAACCCTCAAGGAAGTTTAGTTTCGGACCTGGCATATATGTACATTATAAGATTGTCTTAAATGAGCAAAAATGGATAGATGGAAGTGACATCTCCAAACAAATCACTCAAAAACCTACTGGCTTAAAAGAACAACCATTTTATTCTCTCTCATCATCCTGCAATCTGGCCTAGGCTCAGCTGGGACTCTGAGATGGCCAGCCTTCTCTTCCTCTCCATGGAGGGTCAAGGTTTCTCTACTTTCATGTGGCCTCCTTACATGGTCTCTTTGTGTGGTCTCTCCAGCAATGTAGTCTGACTTCTGACGTGGCAGCTCAGGGCTGCCAAGAGCCATCCATCTAAGATAAGCCCCAGTGTGCAGTGCTCATCGGACTTTTCTTGCTAATGTTCCACTGGTCAAAGCAAGACATGTGGCCAAGCCTTGAGTTGGTGTGTGAAGGTACCATACAAGGGCATGGAAGTTGGGTGGCATACTTCATTGGGAGGCCCCCAAAGTAAGAGTCTACCACAGTCATTAAGTTATTTTATCTTAAATAAAGGCAAATAAGATCAGAGAATTTATCCAACATCATTGGACAGAGCTAGTATTTGGACCAAGATCTTCTGACCGTAAGTCCAGCATGTCATTGGATGAGTATGTGTCCACTCAGTCATTCATTCGGTACTGTAAAGCTCTGAGTGCTGTGCACAGATAAATCAGACCAGAGGGATCAGGTCGGATGGGAGCTTAGAGGCTGGCTGGCGATATGCCATATGTAACCAATGTGAAAAGTGATGTTCTATGAGAAACACAGGAAGAGTACAGAAGAGGTCTGGAGGATAAAGAGAAGGGAAGGGAACCAGCAAGCTTCCTCAAAACAGGACATTAAGACTGCATAGTATTTGTACGTGCAGAAATCAGGGATGGGATAGGAAAAAGGGAATTCCAGAAGGGAATGACATGGGTAAAGATATGGAGAAAGGAAACTGACAATTTGTGAATGTGTTTTCATTTCTCTTGGATAAACAAATAGGAGTGGAGATGGCTTCATTGGGTAGATACGTGTTTTACTTTCCGAGAAACCGCCAAACACCTTCCTGAAGTAGGTGACTTATTCTACGTTTCCAGCAGCAGTTGAGGATTCTGGTTGCTCTGGATTCTCACCAATATTTGGTGGTGTCAATTTTAAAGTATTTTAGCCATTGACGTGGGTGGATGTCTCATTGCGCTTTTAATTTGAATTTTCATGATAACAAGTGATGTTAAGCACTTTTTCATGTGCTTATTAGTCATTTGTACATCTTTCCGTGCAAAGTGTCTGTTCAAGTGCCTTGTCCATTTTAAAATCGTTTTTTTTTATTATTGAATTTTAGGAGTTCTTTATATACTTTGGTCCTTTGACAAATATATGTGTTGTGTTTCCTTCCAATCTGTTGCTTGCCTATTAATTTTCTTAACATTGCCTTTCCATGAGCAAAAACTCATGGACTCATGGAAATTTAATTTGATGAAATTTATTAAAAATTTTTTCATGGTTATTACTTTCTGTGAACTAAGAATCCTGAGTTTTGGAGATATTTTCCTCTAAAGCTTTTATAGTTTAAGCTTTTCCTTTTAGGTCAATGACCCACTCAAATTAATTTTTGTGGATAGCACTGAGGTAGGGGTTGAGGTTCTATTTTTTTCTCATGGGAATTTCTGATTGTTCTAGCAGCAACTGTTGGAAAGACTTTTATTTCCCCCTTGAATGGCTTTGGTGCATTTATTGAAAATTATTTGACTGTATATTTGTGGGTGACCAAAACCTTTGACCCCAAGGGAAAGTGGGTGCTTTATTTCCAAGGACAGAATAATGCTATTTCTAAGTTTCCCGGGCTCTGATTCATATCAAGCAACAGAACAAAGTTCATCCAAGTTCATAGCTAAAATGAATGGCTCACTTTCGATGGCTCCTTTGGTTTGTTACAAGACCTTCTACAAAGTTGTCTACATTAAGGTAAATAAGAGCCTAGAGGCAGAGGCAATGGCCAATTTGCTTTTTATGTATATGTGCAAATAATCAAGTCTATTGAATGTTTTTGGTTACAACTATGAGCATTTTTAGCACTCCTGTCCTAACCTGCATGTGCTTGGGGGGGAAAAAATCAAAACTAAACCTCTGTTGCATAAATCCAAACAAATAAATACTATAAGGAGAACATTTGACAAGTCAGTGGAAAACTCTTCAGTTGCCTCTTCAAGCGAGGAAGGATAACAGAGGCTTCCGGGGTATGGAACTGTCCCAAAAATAGAAATGACCATAGAAGAAAGGTTTCTCAGAATCCACTTCTTAAAAGATGCAGCACAGCCCTACTCTGCCCCGAAGCTCTGGAAATCAGCCTTCTGCCCAGCCAATGTTTTCTACCTGTCTTATTTCAGGAATTTGAATAGTGAGGTTGGGTAAGGAAGTCTTTCTCGCAGCCCAGTGGGGGCAGATGTGATGCAGCCACCTTGGCACTGGCCCTGCAGGTCTGCAGAAAGGTCTTTGCAGGGTAAATAGTGTCTGTGTTTCAGATTCCCAATGGGTGTGAAACCTTGTTGAGCACACAATGCCTGCCACTGTACCCTACCAGGGCCTGGGAGCCTGGGGTGGAGAGAGATAAGCACTGGGGTTATAAAAGTCTTTCTATGCCAGCGAGCCAAACTTCTAGATGAAGATGTTCATCTTGTTGCCAGAAAGGGCACTTTATCCAGGAAATTAAATCAGAAGTAAAAGGCAGCACATGGGAGTTGAGCTGGATACACCTAACCCAGCTTTCTTTCCTTCCTGAAACCTCTATCCCAGCTAAAACACTGAAAATGGAAAATTGTATTGAATTAGCTTAACTACTGGAGACCCTCAAATCCGTTTTCTTGGTGCAGGAACATGCAAGCCAAAAACAATCAAACACGTGTTTGGAAGGCTAAGCTCTCCTCCAAAGGATGACTCGTGCAAAGGACCATGGCTGGGCTTCCTATCCCAGCTCTGGGTCGTGGGGTGCTTAGTAAATGTGAGTGAGGAAGACTGGGACAAACAGATAGGTAGTAAGCCAAGTATGTGTGTGTTTATTGAAAGCCAGAGGCTTTATGGATGTGTGATAGGAAGGAAGGTGAAGAAAAACTGTGTTGAAGAGAAGGAAAGAAAAAGATATATGTGAAAAAGGGAGAGAAAAAAAATGCAGTGTGTTACAGTAGAATAAACAGAGTTTGGGGTGAGACATACTTCGGTATCTACTACTGCTCCTACTAAAATAATAATTGCAACAACAGCATAGGGTAGGGAGCATTGTTTTCCCTGTTTTACAGATGAGGACAGTGTGACTCAGAAAAGTCAGTGACTTGCCATGGTCCTATGGCTAGCTGAGACATGGAGAAGCTGTAGCTGAAAACGGTTCTGCTTGACTGCAAATCTTACACTCTTAACCTCCATACAGTAAATGAATGGCAATCATCCATCCAATAAATTTGCTGGGCTTCCAGCTGGTTCAAATTCTGTCTCTGTCGTGTGACCTTGAATAACCTCTCAGATCTCCACTTTCTTTGTGTAAAATATAAGCTAAAGCTCACAGAGTCGCTTGGAGGACTAAATGAGATAGTGCACAAGGAGGTGCTTGGTAAATTGTGAAGGACTAAACAAATGTGAGAACTTGTTTAGTGGGGCTTTTTTGCATTTTCTGTTTTCCTGCTCCTTTGCAGGGATGCTCCCACTTGTGTGTTTGCATTTCTGTTTATTTGGTCCATGACATTAGATGCTCCTTTTCATCCAAACACACATGTCCTTTTCTCTTCTCACCCTCTTCTCCCTTTCCCCAGGGCAGCCACCTTCTATCGCTCCCAGACTCCAAAAGACATATGAGTTTGAAGTTCAATGAAACAATCAAGTAAAGCAGATTCCAAATAGCTCTTCAGCCAGAGTAGAGGAGGGATGTCCATTTCCTGTCTTACTAAAAGCTGAGGAATAGAAATTTGTGGCTTAATTAACACATGAAAATATTTCAAATCTAGTAAATATAACCGAAGTTAGAGACAGCTGAGCTACAGAGGCAAGGACTTGCCATGACCTAGAATCTAGTCTTCAGTTTTCTCAGGATCCAGGGTCCATCAGGCTCAGCAAAATCGATTAGCGTTAATCACTCTCTAAAATATAATTTCCAAGCTGCGCATTCGGCTCTTTTAGGTGCATGGAAAATGTAAGGCCAGATGCCCTGAGGTGATGAGAATTTACTGTTAGGCTAAACATGCAGAGAGGAAGACCACAAACTTGTGCTGAGGACACACGCTCTCATGGATCAAGCACTTCCCTGACCACCACCTCCCGCAGACCTGGAGAGAACAGGAACAGTTGGCTCTCCGCATGCAGGGATGCAGGACAAACTTCCCTCTGTTCGTTGTGTCTTCACGCCAAGACAAAGGTTGATCCGTAGACAGCGTCACCATTCTATATCGAGTTTTGCCATCTCATAAGTGATTGGCCAACCTGATGCCTATAAGTGTGTGTCTTTGTTGGGACATTGGTAATCGATTCAATTACTAGAGGCCAAGGCAGCTGGTTTAACCCAAACACGTGGCACAAACCATGTGCCACCAGATTAACTTGGCACGACTTTCCTTTGGAAAGGAGCTCTGGGCAAACCAGGTATGTTGAACTTCAAGCAATCCTTAAAAATTCATGTCAGCTGGACAGTGTGTTCCCTGCCCCATAGGGACACTCTCCGTGGGAGCACCCTTGCTGGGCATGGAGTCAGAGTGAGGCAAGTGAGTTGCATGGCCTTAATGCCACCAGGCAGAGCCAGCCGGCTGCACACAGTCTTGCTGGGACTTCTCTCCCATTGAGTAGCTGTGAGGATGTGGACATTTACATCACAGAGGCTGAGAGCCAGAGTGGGAGAAGCAGGAGAAAGGGCCTTTCTTGGCTAGAGGTGGTGCTAGGTCTTCTCACACACTGACAGACATGTTCTAAGCTCACCGTTCCTACTGGTTATATCTCACAGTCTTCACATCTACTGGTCTTTGCACAGAGCTGGAAGCAGGCTTCCTGACTCTTTGGGTGCCACTTTTACTAGACTCCAAGCACACTATTCCCCATCTGTTAGTGCTTTTTTTTTAACGTCAGGCAGGGAACATAAAGATTGAGGGGCTTACAGCGGGCCTGTCTTCCTGATTCTGCAGGTCCTCTTCTCCTCAGTGCACAAAACACTGATGCAGGACCCTTTGGGGCCAAGTGCCATGCTGGATGCTGAGGATTAAAGCAAAGAAGGGAAGTATGGGGTTCCCTGCAGTCAGGTGGGGAGACAGCCAGTTAACTAGATACCTACGTCAGTATGATCTGAACAGTTGAGAGAGAAAAAGGGGGTGTGAAGAGGGAAGTGACTGCCTCTGTCTGAATGGCTTAGGAAGTCTTCAGAGAGGGGCCTCAGGAAGGTTTTGTAGATAGCATAGGAGTAGATTAGGAAGGTGGGGAACAGGAGAGGTCTGCCCAGTACAAAGTACACAGGTGTGGAATAGCACAGCTGGAACTACGGGCTGTTCAGTTTCTGGAATGCCAAGTTCACAAGAATAAGAATGATACAGATGATCTTAACCATGACAATGACTATTTGCAGAACACAGACCAGGCCAGGCTCTGTACTAAATACTTTGTATCATCACAGACCATCTTCAAGAAGACCTTATGAGACGGGCACTAATTTTTTTTTTTTTTTTTTTTTTTGCAATACGCGGGCCTCTCACTGTTGTGGCCTCTCCCGTTGCGGAGCACAGGCTCCGAATGCGCAGGCTCAGCGGCCATGGCTCACGGGCCCAGCCGCTCCACGGCATGTGGGATCTTCCCGGACCGGGGCACGAACCCGTGACCCCTGCATCGGCAGGTGGACTCCCAACCACTGCGCCACCAGGGAAGCCCTAATATATTTTTATTGATGAAAATTCTTGGGGTGTCATAAGCCAAAGTCACACTGGCTGAGGCAAGTGTGGGGAGCTTGGGAAGCCTCCTCTTTGCCTTCTCATTGTCTCTTGCTTCCCTCTTTCTGCAAACTGGCCTCTTCTGTGCACTACATGACTTCCGGTTGTTTAGGAGTTTCATTAAACTCTTTGGCTTTCTTCCACCAGAGAGGGACTAACTCTCCTTCTTGGTTTTTTATTTTTATTTGTTTTATTTAACATCTTTATTGGAGTATAATTGCTTTACAATGTTGTGTTAGTTTCTGCCGTATAATAAAGTGAATCAGCTATATGTATACATATATCCCCATATACCCTCCATCTTGCATGTCCCTCCCACCCTCCCTATCCCACCCCTCTAGGTGGTCACAAAGCACCGAGCTGATCTTCCTGTGCTACGCAGCTGCTTCCCACTAGCTATCTATTTTACATTTGGTAGTGTATATATGTCAATGTCACTCTCTCACTTCATCCCAGCTTACCCTTCCCCCCGCCGTGTCCTCAAGTCCATTCTCTATGTCTGTGTCTTTATTCCTGTCCTGTCCATATTAACAAATTGAATGATAAAAACCATATGATAATCTCAAAAGATGCAGAAAAAGCTTTCAACAATATTCAACACCCATTTATCATAAAAACTCTGCAGAAAGTAGGCATAGAGGGAACTTACCGCAACATAATGAAGGCCATATATCACTAACCCACGGCCACCATCATTCATTCTCAAGCGTGAAAAAATGAAACCATTTCCTCTGAAATCAGGATCAAGACAAGGTTGCCCACTGTCACCACTATTATTCAACATAGTTTTGGAAGTTTTAGCCACAGCAATCCGGGAAGAAAAAGAAATAAAAGGAATCCAAATTGGAAAAGAAGTAGAACTGTCATTGTTTGCAGATGACATGATACTAGACATAGAGAATCCTAAAGATGCCACCAGAAAACTACTAGAGCTAATCAATGAATTTGGTAAAGTAGCAGGATACAAAATTAATGCACAGAAATCTCTTGCATTCCTACACACTAATGATGAAAAATCTGAAAGAGAAGTTAAGGAAACACTTCCATTTACCACTGCAACAAAAAGAATAAAATACCTAGGAATAAACCTACCTAAGGAGACAAAAGACCTCTATGCAAAACACTATAAGACACTGATGAAAGAAATTAAAGATGATACAAACAGATGGAGAGATATACCATGTTCTTGGATTGGAAGAAGCAACATTGAGAAAATGACTATACTACCCAAAGCAATCTACAGATTCAATGCAATCCCTATCAAACTACCAATGGCATTTTTCACAGAACTAGAACAAAAAATCTCACAATTTGTATGGAAACAGAAAAGACCCTGAATGGCCAAAGCAATCTTGAGAAAGAATAAAACAGAGCTGGAGGAATCAGCCTCCCTGACTTCAGATCTTTCTTGGTTTTAGTAAAAAAAAAAAAAAAATCCCAGAGAAGGGCTCAGATGGGCCCAGCTTAAGTTGGCTGCCCATTCTGGGATTAATCAGCAATGGTTGTAGATGGTAAGAATGTGACCACCCAACTGGGACCAAATGGTTGGAGTGGAAGGAAGACCAGTTAGAGGAGAGGGTCCTTGGCAGACAAAATCACATATGCCCCTTGCATTCTTTATTTTAGGAATGGGGATATTGAAGCTTGAGAGGCTGACTAACATGTTGAGGTCACACAGCTAATAAGTAGCAGAAACTGGAATCCAATCTAAGTCTTTCTCTGTGGTTCTCAAAGAGGGAGGATTTTGCACCCTCCCCTTGGCACAGCTGGCAACATCTGGAGATATCTCAGCTCCTCACAACTCTGGTTGGGGGTGGGGCTGCTTCTGGCCAGGGATGCTACTAAAGTTGTACCCTGCACAGGACAGCCCCACAGGGAATGATCCGGCTCAAGAATGGCAGTAGTGCTAAGGCTGAGAAGCCCTGGTCCATCTGAGTACTGATTACCACTCCCCTACACAGCCCCACACTCTCGAAGGACATTGCTTGGCCTTTGCTGGCCCCCAGGCCTCCTCCCCATGCATTTACAGACAATATGTTGGGTTATCTCAACCTCCTTGTTTTCGGTTTTGAGTCTTACCAGTTTCCCTGTCAGAGAGCTGCCTCCTTGTTTTCAAGTGCTGGGTTCAACTCGTGCACATAAATGCTAACTAGATGCCAAATAATGGACAAAATTAAATTCAAACCCTTTGGAGCTACATTATTTTATCAAAATTAAAGTCGATAGTCTAAAAAAAGGCTTTCAATATATGAGGACTACGTATTATCTCTGCCTAGAACTGTTTTTCCATGAGGAGAGATGGATTTGCAATGAGGTAACTATATTCTTCTATCTCTCCCCTCAAGGATAATAGCACAGTCTGTGGCTTCAGAGTTGGTGAATTTGCCTGTGTTTTTTAATTCTCTCAGGTGATGGTCAGTCAGGTGCAGCCACAGAGGAGACAAGGAGAGGCTCAGGAAAGCAAGTTTATTATACCCACAGGTCCTAGAAATGGGAGGCACGGCACTCCGTGCGGGGCCACGGGAGAAAACACCAGTGCTGGTCAAGAGGCAGAAGGGGCACGAGTGAGGGGAGAACCTGGGCCACAGCCTTTACTGGAGCTTCTGTGGGAAAGGCAAGTCAGGGAAGGGTACACAGTCTACAATTGGCTAGTTTAATAATTTCAGCGGGCTCCAGGCTATAGAGGTGGTCCCTAGCTGCATAGCACCCAGCCCTGGGATAATTAAGGCAAAGGAATTTTGTCCTTGGGGGTGTGCAGGCCAGTTAGAGGAGGGATGGCTCTGGGTTGGTTGGTCTGTAAATCAAAGGCATGCTCCAGCGGAGTCCTCTGCCGTCTCTGACAATTGTCTAGCCCCAAGAGGGGCAGTGTCCCCGCAGCCAGAAAGGTTTTTAAGATGTCAAACCGTCATAATATGAAGAAAATAGAAAATGGAAACAATACGGCCCGGTTAGCACAATTTTCTAATTCAACCAAGTGAGCTTAGCTGAGAATCTAATGCTCTTTGCAATATAGCTCTAAACTATGCTCCACTTTCCTCCTGCTCTCAAATAAACTAACTCCTCCCCTTTTTGTATTTCCTTCTCCCCCCCGCCCCCGCCACCACTGGCACCAATTTACCAAGTCACCAAGTTAGAACCTACAGAATTGACCCTTCTTTCTTCCTCATGCCCCCTAATTTGACTTTTTGAGAACTAAATGCAATATTTAAAATCAAAGGCAGATTCTATCTGTTTCTCAGAAATACCCCCTCCCCTCTGTCCTCAGTGCCGTTGGCTTGGTTAAGACTTGCTTCAGCTCTCCTTAGAGGGGCGCCTCCTTACCTACTGCTGTCCCTGTACTTTCTCTCTTCACTCCCACCCCAAAACAGTTTTCCACCAAAGTTATCTTCCAAAAGCCTGATTGGATTTTATTTTGTTTTGTTTTACTTACGAGCCTTCAGTGTCTCCACACTACCTGCAGAGTGAAACCCAGCCTTCTTACCATGCAGCAGACACCCTGTCCCAGTTGAGCACCGGCTTCCAGATTCCTTCTAGCTCCTGCCGTCTGCCGCTCTCCACCTGTACTCCAGTCCCACCAGCAGGGGGCAGCATGCAGTGTTTAGGTGGAAGCCTCTGGAACAAGACCTTAGGGCTCAAATCCTGGCTCCACCATCTGTCAGTTGGATGATTTGGGGCAAGTCACTTAGCTTCTTGGTGCTTCGGTTTCCCCAGTCATAAGATGAGAATAGCACTTGTACCAACCTCACAGGTGAGGATTACATGCATTAATACACGTAAGAATTTAGACTAGAGCCTGGCCCAAAGTATGAGCTCAATAAATATGAGTAGTCATGCTCTCACAGCACATGCTCCCTTCCTTTCCCCACTTGATGAATGCCTGTCTTGACCTTCGGGCTCAGCTCAGCTGCCACTCCTTGCTGAAACCTTCCTGACACCCTGAGAAACACTTCCTCCTCCTTTGTACTCCTGAAACTCTTTCTTACATGTCCATCTCTCCCTCTTCTCCTCAAAGGTGTGGTCCTTTCCTCTTGGTATTCATCACCATACCTAACTCCGTACCACCAAATAGAAGACAATACCTGTTTGAAGGCATAAAAATATAGATAGCATGGGGGCAACACCAAAATTTAGAGTCATTTGCCCAGGTCATCCAAAGGTACCGATCAGTTTACCTAACCATTGTTTTCTCTAACTCTCACATTTCAGCAGTTCCTACTTGCCTACATTCAAAGGCGTGGAAAATATCGTTTACAGAGTTCGGTAGCTTGGTCCTTCCGCCTTCGCCTGTCAGCTTTTATCCACGTCGAGTGTTAGTCGTGTTTGTTATCAATGCTTCCCAGATTCTCCATTACCTCTCCAGCTTCGTTTCTGTTTACCTGCCAGGACCAACCCATGACGGTTCAGCTCTCCTCCCTCATTAGTTTCTGCACACACGATTGAGAGGTTTCCCACAATGAGACCGGCCTGGTGGCCTCCAGGCTTGTGGCGCCAGTTGCTGCACAGTCAGGGCTTAAGTAATTATGTCTCCAATAGCTAGTAATCTGGGTATCTCATACTTCTGCCTAATCATCCTAGGTTCTGTGCTAAGACAATAGCAGGCAGCCTATGGGATTTCCTTTTTCATTAAAAAAAAAAAAAAGTCTTGAAATATTGGGCCACTTCAGTCCTGAAAGACAGAAGCCACACTCCATTGTTCTTTATCAGCAGCCATCAAGCTTTATATACCAACTTTTAGAGGGGCTCGTAAGAATGCAGATTCCTGGGCCTGCTATTAATGGTTCTCGTTCAGTAGTCTGGGGTAGGGTCTAAGCATTTGCCTTTTCATCAAGGCATATAGTTTCCTAGGGCTGCCCTAACAAATTACCAAAAACTTGGTGTCTGAAAACAAAAGGAATTTTTCTCTCTCAGTTCTGGAGGCCAAAACTGAAGGTGTCGGTAGATGAGGGTCCCCTCAAAGGCACATAAGGAAGACTCCTTCCTTGCCTCTTCCAGCTTCTGTGGGCTCTGGGCATTCCTTGGCTTGTGGCTGCATCTCTTCAGTCTCTGCCTTCACCTTCACATGGCCTTTGCCTCTGAGGTGTGTCTCAAATATCCCTCTTCTTTCTCTTATACGGATACCAGTAATTGGATTTAGAACTCACCCTAAATATAGGAGGCTTTCATCTGGAGATCCTTAATTTAATTTCATCTGCTAAAATGCTATTTCCAAATAAGGTCACATTCACTGATACTGGGGGTTAAGACTTGGACATATCTTCTTTATGGGACTAATTTCGACCCACTACAGAAAGTTATTCTGATTTATGGAGTTCTGGGATTATACTGTAAAAATGCTGCCCTAGGTCCTGGATCAGTTTTAGAGCTTATCTTTGTACTAGTTTATATGATATCTAGACAGTTCTACACTAGAATACTAGTAAGTTGAAAAATAAGAAATAAAAGAGAAGGCTCTCCCCCTGGGCAGAGCACATCTTCCTTCCCACATTGCTGTTGTGGAAGAAAAGGAGGGGAGGAAGTGCAGAAGGGCTGGCTTCCTTCATCTGCTCCATACTGCTCTCTCCCCTCCCCTCCCCTCCTTTTCCCTCTTCTCTCCCCCTCTCCCTCTCTCTCTCCCCTCTTGAATGCCTTTCCTTTCCAGCCAATATAAGACTTTGGCTCTAAAAGCAAAGTTTGAGGCTCAGACGCTGCCTCTTCACCAAATGCATGGAACCTACTGCTGGAAACATAGATATTAAATGCATGAATGAATGAACAAACACACAAAAGAATGGAAGTATTTCCTCTTCTTTCAACTCATGCAGGGCTTTGTATATTGAACCTTGAAAAGGTTCCCTGTAATCCTTATCCTGGTTTTCTCTTCCCTATGTCTTATCAGTATGGTTTTACCATTGAGATAAGATTCCTCCTTTTTCTCTTTTTGTGTGTTAGTCACCTTCCCCTGTTTCAAACTAAAGAAGTCTTTGAAACCAAGGATTCACAATAATACCTGCTTTTTCAGCAAAAGTATGGGCGTCTTAATTTCATGGCTGCAAACTGCCTTGCCTACAAGAGCCCCGTCTCTTTTACCATATGTTTATTTCCTGTACACCTAATCCTCCAACTATCGGTTACAAATCCTATAGCTGCCCCCTCTTTAAACAAGACACATTTTACCTTTCATACAGTCCTCAATCCTTTCTCTTACCCCAAAACTCCAGGTCTTAGAATGTTTCCAGAAGCTGTGACCCTCCTTGACACTGGGATCAGGGCCAACAACCAACCACACTGTGTTCCAAGCAAAGCTCTGCCTCACCTTTCTAACTCCCTTCTCAGATTTTATCCTGAAAGCAAAATCTGGCCAAAAGCACCTCTTCACAGGTGTCCACCTCTCCCATCCTTGTACCCCTGCTATTCATTCTCCTCTCAGTGCATCCACTCCACGTAACAACATGGATGAGTCCCACAAATACAGTATGGATGGAGCCAAAGAGATAAAAATTCAAAAGAGTATATGCACCGTGTATAAGGTTTCTATGGGTCTAGAAGCCCGTATAGTTGCCGTTACTCTTGGAGGGATGGGTGGGGGACAGATGAATGTTTAGCAGTTGGCTCTCAGAAAAAGAAAGCCAAGATTTCTAGTACTGACTGTTTGCCCTGTGTAAATACTTCTATCTCGGCCAATTTCAAGCTACTAATGCAATGTCATTTAATGCAGAGTTGGGAAAAGCTATATTGTAGCACAACATTATGTGGAATTTCCACTGGACAGATGTGAATAACCTCAAGAGCATAAATACTAATAAAATGTATTAGAATGCTTAGGAAGTGGAGAATTTTGAATATTTATTACCTTTTTCTGGGTACTAAATGACCTGTCCAGCGCCTCACTCACATGCAAATTTGAAAGCCCCAGCAGCTAATGTCTTCTAAGACATAGGACTGAAATGATGTCAAATGTCCAAATACCCTCTTGATTTCCACCATTCTTTTTTTTTTTAATAGATTTATTTATTTTATTTATTTACTTTTGGCTGTGTTGGGTCTTCGTTGCTGCGTGCCGGCTTTCTCTAGTTGTGGTGAGCGAGGCTACTCTTGGTTGTGGTACATGGGCTCCTCACTGCAGTGGCTTCTCTTGTTGTGGAGCCCAGGCTCTAGGTGTGCAGGCTTTGGTAGTTGTGGCACGTGGGCTCAGTAGTTGTGCCTCGCAGGCTCTAGAGTGCAGGCTCAGTAGCTATGGCGCACGGGCTTAGTTGCTACGTGGCATGTGGGATCTTCCCGGGCCAGTGCTCGAACCCATGTCCCCTGCATTGGCAGGCGGATTCTTAACCACTGCGCCACCAGGGAAGCCCGATTTCTACCATTCTTGAACCCTCCTAGTCTATCTATATTTATTCAGCTTATGAACAAATATTTAGCAAGCTATGTTCCAATCAGTTTTTCTTTTTGACAGTTCTGTTGAAGTATAATTGACATAAAGTAAACTACACATGATTAAGGATACAATCTAAGTTTTGATAGCTGTATATACACCCATAAAACCATCACCACAATCAAGATAATGAACATATCCACCAACCTCAACATTTCCTGATGCCCCTGTGCGACCCTTTCCTTCTTCCCTCCCTGCCCTCCCCCATCTCCAGGATACACTGGTCTGTTTTCTGTCACTATTCATTATTTTTCATTTCCTAGAATTTCTTACCTTTCTTTCTAATATAATTTATTTAATTAGAAGTTTGTATAAATTGTTTTCATAGGTGCTGTGTTTAACAACCAGTTCATAAATTCCTGAAAACTTAATCCTCATAACTCACAAGCCACTAGGAGTCAGCTTCAGCATGAGACGGGGGTGGATAAGTGAATGGAATGGGACATGAGGGGAGATTCTGGGCTTGGGGTGATGTTCTGTTTCTTGATCTGGGTACTGGTTAGAGATCTTCACATGGTTAAAATTTATTGAGCCGAACACTTACAATAAGTGGACTTTACTGAACTTATGAACTTCAATAAATTTACCCCCTGAAAAGCATGAGGATTAACAAAGACAGAGGCATTGGATCACTTCTTCCCTGTGTAAAATCTTTCTCTGGCTTTCTCCTGCATTTCAGCTAAAATCTAAGCTCCTTAGTACAGCTCTCAAGCCCTGCCTTGCAGATTCTGGCCCCTGATTCGATTTCCAGCTTTACTTCTTCAGGCCTCCGGTCCTCAAACCTGGTATGTTCTTTCCAGCTTTCGGGCCTTTACACATGCTGTTCCCTCTGCCTGGAGCTCTTCCTGTCACTTTCTCTAGAACTCCGAGTCCTTCCAGCCTGGACTGGTCAGTCAAAACCTAACCTTCCCAGGTCTGCCCCCTGCCCCCAGAGCTGCTGTCTCTAAAGTCGAGTTACTCTTTTTCTCTTTTTTTCAAAGCCTTATTTTTTTCTTTCTAAATACTTTTTGTTTTTTTTTTAAGATGTTGGGAGTAGGAGTTTATTAATTAATTAACTTATTTTTGCTGTGTTGGGTCTTCGTTTCTGTGTGAGGGCTTTCTCTAGTTGTGGCAAGCAGGGGCCACTCTTCATCACGGTGCGGAGGTCTCTCACTATCGCGGCCTCTCCCGTTGCGGAGCACAGGTTCCAGACGCGCAGGCTCAGTAGTTGTGGCTCACGGGCCTAGTTGCTCCGTGGCATGTGGGATCCTCCCAGACCAGGGCTCGAACCCGTGTCCCCTGCATTAGCAGGCAGATTCTCAACCACTGCACCACCAGGGAAGCCCCTAAATACTTTTAAAACTGGGTAATTGTTTGTTTCTGGCATGTGCCCCCTACTAAAGTATAAGCTTTATGCAGCCAGGAATCATGCATGTCTTGTTGATCAGTGTGACCAGGGCACAAGGTCAGCCTCCTAGAAGGTGCTCAATATATATTTTGTGAATGAAGCCCTTGATCCTTGGCTGTCTCGGGGCCTGTGAGGAAGCTCCGGCCCAGGGCGTGTGTGTGGCTGCAGGGAAGAGAGCAGAGACACTGGCCCAACATGCGGATTGGGAAGCACTTTGTGTCATTCCTAACCAGCTGCAGCTTCCACAGCCTTCTTCCCACAAGAGCCTGAGATAGTCTAGCTCAACCCCAGCACCCACGGCCTTCAGATGAGGACACTGAGCCCTGAGTGCCTGGTCCTGAGAACCCCTTTTCCTGGGCCCCACCCAGAACTCACATCCCTTCGTCACAGTGTCAGAAGCCTGTGGGTGGGGGCAGGGTGGGTGGCTAGAAGGAACATGAGTTTTTAACAAACACAAGAAAATCCGACTTCATAATGTCCTTGTTCAGCACTTGTGGACAAATAGCCAAGTCTCCTTAGCCTCAGTTTTCTCATCAATAAAACGGAGATCGTAACGACAATTTTATCCGGTTCTCGCGAGTAATGAAGGAAACAATGTGTGTAAAGCACCTGTCTCATTCTTGGTATTTAGTAGAAACCCTGTTGGCTGCCTTTTCCTCTCTGTAGTGGCAGCAGCTGGTGGAGGCTGAGCAAGGTGAGACCTCTCTTCACTATTCCACGGATTTTCTAGTCAGGGCTCTCACTGTTGCCCAATTTAATTAATGCCCTGGCAGTGGGCTGACATTCACAGGCCTTAACAGTGTAAGAAAAGAGCTTGTACCATCACACGGGGCTAACACATCAAGCTTCTGCCACTGAATGTCTAATGAATTCATTCCTGCAGGCGTTCTGAGAAGTGTGAGAAAACTAAGGCTTAGATTGGATGAAGAGCTATCTATGACAGTTATAAGGCATGAAATCAACAATGCCTCACTTTCCCAAAGAACTGGAAACTTTTTAATGTCAAAAATATAGCAAGATATCTCCTGGCAAACATATGTAGTGATGCTATCCTCTTAAGAACAACCTTTTGTAGTTATCGGTATTTAGTTTCCCATTAAAACGTAGTCACATTGACCTTGGGGTTTCCAGGCATTAAAATGCTGTGCTGAGTGAAGTGGGGGGAGGGGCAGGGAACTCATATTTTTAGTGCATACTTTGTTCCAAACACTGTGCTAGGTGTTGACCTCCCTATGCATACTGGTCTTCTCATTAAGGACTTCAGATTTAAGTGTGAAAGGAAATATATCAGTTAGGTAGGATCTAAGATGATGTAACAAAGAGACCCCAACAGTATAGAGGTTCCAACAGGTTAGAAGTTGGAAGTTGATTTGATTTCTCTCACATAACTGTCCATAAGTAGGAAGTCTAGGATCAGGAGGTGGCCAGACAATCCTTAAGACAATGCTTCTACTTCTGAACCCAAGGTGGCTGCTCCCTCTGCTGTTGTTGTGTTTGCATCCCAGACAGCAAAGTCAGGGAAAGGCAAGGTGATCTTTTCTTTACTTTATTTATTTTATTTATTTATTTTTTTGCAGTACGCGGGCCTCTCACTGTTGTGGCCTCTCCCGTTACGGAGCACAGGCTCTGGACGCGCAGGCTCGGCAGCCATGGCTCACGGGCCCAGCTGCTCCACAGCATGTGGGACCTTCCCGGACCGGGGCACGAACCCGCGTCCCCTGCATCGGCAGGCGGACTCCCAACCACTGCACCACCAGGGAAGCCCTGATCTTTTCTTTTAAGGGCATGATCCAGAAGTACCACACATCATTTCTGCTCACAGCCCTAAATAGCAATGATTTAAGTAACACAGAAGTTTATTTCTCCCTCTGAAGGTAAGAGAAGGTATCAGTCTGAAGGTAAGCAGTCCAAAGACCTCCATGGTGTCAAGAACCACCTTTCTGGGCTTCCCTGGTGGCGCAGTGGTTGAGAGTCCGCCTGCCGATGCAGGGGACACGCGTTCGTGCCCCAGTCCGGGAAGATCCCACATGCCACAGAGCAGCGGCTGGGCCCGTGAGCCATGGCCGCTGAGCCTGCGCGTCCGGAGCCTGTGCTCCACAACGGGAGAGGCCACAGCAGTGAGAGGCCCGCGTACCACACACACACAAAAAAAAGAACCACCTTTCTTCTTGTTATCCTATTCATCCCCCATAATTTGCCATCTTCTACATGGTAGAAGGTAGCTCATCACCATATGTTCCCCATGGGGACCAGAGGAAAGGAGAAGGAAAGGACAACTCTTTTCGTTTTAAGGGCACAATCTAGAAATTGTTCACATCGATTCTGTTCGCATCCTATTGGCCAGAATTTGGTCACATAACCAAAACTGGTTGCAAGGGAAGTTGGGAAATGTGCCTAGCTAAAATTAGGTAATTCTATTAGCAGAGGAAGAAGACATAAATGTTTTCTGGTTGAAAATAACGCTCTCGGGCTTCCCTGGTGGTGCAGTGGTTAAGAATCCTCCTGCCAATGCAGGGGACACAGGTTTGAGCCCTGGTCTGGGAAGATCCCACATGCCACGGAGCACCCAAGCCGGTGCACCACAACTACTGAGCCTGTGCTCTGGAGCCTGTGAGCCACAACTACTGAAGCCCGTGCATCACAACTACTGAAGCCTGAGTGCCTAGAGCCTGTGCTCTGCAACAAGAGAAGCCACCACAATGAGAAGCCTGTGCACCGCAACAAAGAGTTAGGCCCCGCTCGCCACAACTAGAGAAAGCCCACGTGCAGCAACGAAGACCCAACGCAGCCATAAAATTAATTAATTGTTTTAAAAAGAAAGAAAATAACCCTTTCTGTCATAGAAAGTCATTGTAGGGATTTGTGCAAGGCAGTGACACAATGTGACTGATTCTTCAGAAGTTGTTATGGATACTAGAGGAAAGTAGATTCAGGAGGGAAGAGTGGAAACGGAGACCAGTGGAGAAATAAAGATAGCTTGGTCTAGGGTAGTAGCAGCTGAGGTGGTGAGGAGTGACCTGATTTGAGATATATTTTGAAATCTACTTTCAAAAACCCTCAGCTGGACTTTCTGAAGGGTTGGATGTGAAGTGAGACAAAGAAAGAGGAATTGAGGGTCTTTGGATGAATGGCTTCTTCAGGTCATTCAGGGTTCAGCTCAAACACTAAAGTTATCCTCGATCCACTGCTTCCTGGCAGTCACACTGTTAACATCATCCTGGTTTTTCTTCCTAAAACGTATCTCTATCTGAAAGGATCTTGTTTAGTTTTCTGTTTAATTATTTACTACCTCCTCCCAATAGAAGGTATGTTCCATGGGGTGGAAACTTGGTCCATCCCATTCATTCCTCTACTGTTGTCATCTAGAACAATGCCTGCCACATAGAAATATTGAGTGGTAACCAACATTTAATATTTGTTGAATGGATGAATGAGTTAAGACAGATAGTTGGTGTATCTGAAGATAACAGAATAAAAAGAAAAGTTAAACAATATAACAAGAAAATGGAATGATGAAAGCCAATGAGCTACACAATGAAGGGTCTATGGTGTTTTTTAAAATGATTAAATATTGACCAATGCTATCACATAATCTTTGTGAAGTTGTTATTCTAAAGTTTACAATCTATAAGTGCCCCAGCAGAAGTCAGGTTACTCTAAAAGAAGTAGTAATCAGGCTGATCTTAAACCTCCCTTCAGCCCAATAGATAAATAACAGATTAAAAAAATCACATAAAGAAAAAGCAATCCCCAGAGACCTAAGCGGGCAAGGGAGTGACTCAAGAATTCTAAAACAATCAAATTGTCATTCTCCACCCAAAAACTGTTAGAACTAATAAATGAATTCAGCAAGGCTACAGGATACAAGGTTAATATACAGAAATCTGTTGCATTTTTCTACCCACTAATAATGAAATATCAGAAAGAGAAAGTAAAAAAACCAATCCCATTTAAAATTGCATCAAAAAAATTTTAAATACCTAGGAACAAATTTAACCAAGGAGACCTATATGCTGAGAACTTCAGAACATTGATGAAAGAAATTAAAGATGATTCAAAGAAATGGAAAGATATCCCAGGTTCTTGGATTGGAATAATCAAAATTATTAAAGTGGCTATACTATCCAAAGCAATCTACAGATTTAATGCAATTCCTATCAAAATTCCCAGGACATTTTTCACAGAACTAGAACAAATAATCCTAAAATTTATATGGAACCACAAAAGACCCAGAATTGCCAAAGCAATCCTGAGAAAAAAAGAACAAAGCTGGAGGTATAACCCTCCCAGACTTCAGACTGTACCACAAAGCTACAGTAATCAAAACAGGGTTGTACTGGTACAAAACAGACACAAAGATCAATGGAACAGAGAGCCTAGAAATAAACCTACCCACCAATGGTCAATCAATCTACAATGAAGGAGGCAAAAATATACAATACAAAAAAAAACAGTCTCTTCAACAAGTGATGCTGGGAAAGCTAGACAGCCACATGTAAAAGCATGAAATTAGAACATTCCCTCACACCATATACAAAAATAAACTCAAAATGGCTTAAAGACTTAAATGTAAGACATGAAACCATAAAAATCCTGGAAGAGAACATAGGTGAAACAATTTTGTACATAAATCATGGCAATATTTTCTTGGATCCGTCTCCCAAGGCAAAGGCAACAAAAACAAACAAATGGGACTTACTTAAACTTAAAAGCTTTTGTGCAGCAAAGGAAACCATCAACAAAACTGAAAGACAACCTGCAGAATGGGAGAAAATATTTGGAAATGATGACGAGCGGTTAATATCCAAAATATACAAATAGCTCACACAACTCAATAGTAAAAAAGCAAACAATCCAATCAAAAAATAAGCAGAAGACTTGAACGGATATTTGCCCAAAGAAGACATACAGATGGCTAACAGGAACATAAAAATGTGATCAACATCACTAATTATAAGAGAAATGCAAATCAAAACTACAAAGAGGTATCACCTTACCAGTCAGAATGGCCATCATCAAAAAGTCTACAAATAATGTTGGAGAGGATATGGAGTAAAGGGAACCCTCGTACACTCTTGGTGGGAATGTAAATTTGTGCAACGACTATGGAAAACAGTATGGAGGCTAAAAAACTAAAGATAGAACTACCATATGAACCAGCAATTCCACTCCTGTGTATATACTGGAAAAAAACGAAAACACTAATTCAAAAAGATACAGGCACCCCAGTGTTCATAGCAGCACTATTTACAATAGCCAAGATATGGAAGAAACCCATGCCCATCAACAAACAATTGGATTAAGAAGATGTGCAATGTGTATTTATATATATGAATATTGCTCAGCCATAAAGGAGAATGAAATACTGCCATTTGTAGCAACATGGATGGACCTAGAGAATATTATGCTTAGCAAAATAAGTCAGACAGAGAAAGACAAATACTATATATCACTTATTATGGAATCTAAAAAATAAAACAAATGAATGTACATAAACAGACTCACAGACATAGAATACAATCTTGTGATTACCAAAGAAGAAAGGGAATGGGGAGGGATAAATTAGGAATCTGGGATTAACAAACACAAACTACTATACATAAAATAGATGAGCAACAAGGATTTACTGCATAGCACAAGGAACTATACCCATTATCTTGTATAACCTATAATGGAGTATAATCTGCAAAAATACTGAATCACTGTGCTGTACACCGGAAACTAATACAATATGGTAATCAACTATATTTCAATTTTTAAAAACTGTCATTCAAATATGAAGAACTCTGGGAATATATCCCTCA
Source organism: Aethalodelphis obliquidens (assembly GCF_003676395.1). Lineage (NCBI taxonomy): Eukaryota > Metazoa > Chordata > Mammalia > Artiodactyla > Delphinidae > Aethalodelphis > Aethalodelphis obliquidens. The sequence continues at coordinate 4,277,445 of NW_020838002.1, read as the reverse complement.
TATATCCCTTTTGGAATGAAAAGATACCACCAGGGCCACTGGGCATGATTAAGAATAAGGTATTTATGAAAGGGGTGATGTTGAGACACATAAGGATTATTGGTGAACATTGAAATATACTAAGCATAAAGTGAATTTCTTTTTCTTTTTTTTTTTTGCGGTACGCGGGCCTCTCACCGATGTGGCCTCTCCCGCCGCGGAGCACAGGCTCCGGACGCGCAGGCCCAGCAGCCATGGCCCACGGGACCAGCCATTCCGCGGCACATGGGATCCTCCCGGACGGGGGCACGAACCCACGTCCCCCGCACTGGCAGGCAGACTCTCAACCACTGCACCACCAGGAAAGCCCTAAAGTGAATTTTTAAAATATTTATTTATTTATTTTGGCTGCACAGGGTCTTAGTTGTGGCATGCAGGATCTTTTTAGCTGCAGCAGGTGGAATCTTTAGTTGCGGCATGCAAACTCTTAGTTGTGGCATGCATGTGGGAATCTAGTTCCCTGACCAGGGATGGAACCTGGGCCCCCTGCATTGGGAGCACAGAGTCTTAGCCACTGGACCACAAGGGAAGTTGCTAAAGTGAATTTTTAAATAATTATGGTTATAAGACATAATGTAAAAGTTATAATTCTCAAAAGAAAAGCTACACAATATAATAACAGAATATTGATTTAACAGATACCAACCTAATAGTGGTTTAAATAATATAGAAGTTTATTTCTCCCTCTTACAGAAGTCTGAGTGCAAACAGTCCAAGGCTGATCTAGGGCTCCATGGCATTAGGAACCCAGGTTTTCTCTCTCTTGTTGCTCTCTATTCCCTACAGGGGGGCCCTCTTTGGCTTGGTTGAATACGGCTTCCCACCATGTCCACTGGTCTGTAGTCTAGCAGCAGGAAAGGTTAAAAGAGGGAGGAGGGGCAGAGGTTGCACTGACATCTTCTACTCACATCTAATTAGTTGGCTATCTACCGGCAAGGGGCAAAGGAGGCTGGGAAATCTTGTCTCTAGCTGTGTGGTGCATGTCTACCTAAAACTTCTATTATTATGGAAGAAGTAGAGAAAAGATATGTATGGGAAAGAGAGATGCCATCAATCTTTGCCATACTACTTCAGGGGTTCTTGTGAGGATGAAATGAAATGTCAGGACACATGCTTAATACCTATATCAACACAGTAAGTATCCAGAAATTATTTGGTATTATTTTTAAATGAAAATAATCTTACGTTTTCTTATAAAAATGTTGGTTATAAAGTATTCGAACAATACGAAAGAACACAGAAAAAGTAAATGTCACTCCTTACTCCACCTTTAGAGTTAACCACTGCTAATACTATGTCCATATCGGATAATTTGTCAAGTGTTTGAGCCCAGTATGTATTTTTATAAATGTTTCAACACTTAAAAAAAAAAAGAATATGTATAAGGAGGGTGGGAGGGAGATGCAAGAGGGAGGAGATATGGGGATATATGTATATGTATATGTATAGCTGATTCACTTTGTTATAAAGCAGAAACTAACACATCATAGTAAAGCAATTATACTCCAATAAAGATGTTTAAAAAAAAAGATAAACACAACAACAACAAAAGAACATGTATTCTCTATTTACAGGGTAAAACACTGATGTTTGTCTATGTTATTTCAACCATATTAGTTATGTTTTACATTTTTGTATTATGTTATTTGGTGCAAAAAGATTTATGATAGTTATACTTTGGGGTAGTTATACTTCCCCTTGGTTTTGAACGTCTGATGTTAACATCATTACCCTTCCTTATTTTCTACTTCCAATTGCCTGGACACTCAGGCTGTTATAAGAATTTGACTCAAGCAAATTCAGAACTTTAACAGATTAATTTTTTTAAAGGGCTCAATTTTCTTCTTCCCTTTCCTCTTAACAACTAAGGTACAGTTTACAGCCACCTGCTTTGTACTTAGTAATCTTGGGTTCTATAAGAATCTGAGATCATGTAAATACTACATATCCTAGTTGAATCCACTTCCCCCATATTGAAAAAGATTGTGCCTAAACTCCAGGGAGTTTGAGTTTTCATTAGATTTCAAGTGGAGCTATCAATTCACAGCTAATGTGCAGTTCAAAGGAAGTTTAAGGGCTTCTTTTCACTCCCTTGAGAATGTCACATATACCGTAGTACATGTAGACATTTTGTGCTTCATCTATAGAGAAGCAGCCACTTCAGAGTTGGCATCCCTGCTTACCAAGAGGCAAGTCAGGGCTTTCCAAATTTATTCTCATTCCTTTTGAATTCCTCTCATTAAGGGGGAACTATGAAGAAAAAGTAAAGCCTTGCTTATTTGCACCTATTTTTTTCTTTCTAAGAAAATAATAATGATGATGCCAGGAACCGGTTGAGGGTACCTATTATGTGCCAAGCACTTTACATACATCATCTTTACTCTGATGCTCATAGCCACCCTTCCACATGAGTGTGATCTGCCATTGCGCAGATTCAGGAGCGCTGAAGCTCAGAAGGTGAAGACACAAATAGTTACACATGTAAACTAGTTGTAGCAAGAAGGAGCTGGAGTTCGAACCAGTTTGGAGTTCGAACTCCAAAATGTCTGCTTATTCCACTGCTCCAAGAGCTGGACTTCTGGGGGAAGCAGAAAATTCTTTGTTTTTCGATGTGTTGAGTAATGTTTCCTCTTTTTCTCTACTTGGATGCTCTTTACTGGAGTCCAATGAGAGCAAATTCCATATGCAGCCAGAGAAAAGCAAGTCTGAAGGAGTGGAAAGCTAGAACCTGCTTAATTTACAGTTCAGCAAGCAAATATAATTTCCTTACATAAACCCTCCAGGAGAGTTGATGGAATCAAGCCTCTTGTTATTTTAGTGCTGTAATTCCAGAATGTAACTCAGTGATTTAACAAAAACATTGATACCAAATATTGCTCTGCAACTATTGCAAATGCCATACAAAGTTTTGTTGTTGTTTAGAGTACATCAGCTCTGTAGCAAAACATTACCCCTAGTTTCAGAAATGCTAACTGCATTTACAATGGCAAAATAGGTAGAATTTTATGAGTTACTTAGATTATTTTTCTCACAACCAACTAAAATTCCTAATATGTAACTTTGGGAAAAAAGAATTGTCCCTCGATTGCAGATATATTTCCATTAACATGAGCTGTATTTGTAATACAAGGTGTTTTAGCATCATTGGCCAAAAGGAACTGGGAATGGCTTATGGGAAGAAGGAAAGTGTTTGGATCAAACCCGCAGTTCGGAACTGGTTATGTGTGGCATTATACCTGTAGATCTTTCCACAAATTCAGGCCCTTCTCCAGAATCACTGATTCAAAATATTGAGAAATGGAGTCACAGGCATGTGTACTGAAAAACTGTCACAGGTGATTGTGATGTTCATCCCTGGTTAAGAACCTCTGGGCTGGAGCATGCCTTCCTGGGATGGTACACTGAGAAGCAATAACAAAATATTCTCCTTAGAATGCTGGCTTCCACTATGAACAATTCTTCTTCCCTCCCCTTTCCTCGCTCTAGGAAAAAAAAAAGTAAAAGAATTGTACAATGAGATAAACATGGGCAGATGTTCAAAGATGGGATATCTGAATCATCTCATTCTTAAGAAATGTGCCTTCGTTACCTGTTGTGAGTACCTGATGCAGGTGGTGTTAATAGCCACTTGCTGGACTTCCTCGGTGGCGCAGTGGATGAGACTCCGTGCTCCCATTGCAGGGGACGTGGGTTCAATCCTTGATCAGGGAACTAGATCCCACATGCATGCCGCAGCTAAGAGTTCACATGCTGCAACCAAGGAGGCTGCCTGCTGCAACTAAGACCAAGCGCAGCCAATAGATATCTTTTAAAAATAGCCACTTGAATGCTTGGAAAGAGTTTTTGAGAACACTAAGTGCAGTTTTTACTAATAAAGCCCAACAAAGAAACCAAAATACATTCTTTTCATCTAATCCTATGATAAATAGACAGAAACAACGGAAATCATGGAGTCCAACTGCTTCACTTAACATTCAGAGAAACTGAGCCCAAAGGTGGGGAAGTGTCTTCTATGTCCCACAGCTTTTCCCTATAGTACAAAGTATGCAATTCAATGACCAACCTAGGAATACAAACTGAGCTCTCCATTCTTTTTTGGAATGTTGCCTTACTGAAATTAGAACACAGAAACAGCTTTTCAAGCAGGTCCAGAAATCAGATTCTACTCTTCAATAAAGCACCAGCAGTTTAGCCAAGAAGTGTTAAGGGAGGAAAAAAAAATATCTGCCTGAAGCATACTCTTTAGCAAAGTCGCCCATCTTCACAAAGAGTAAAATAATCAAGGCTTCCTTTACCTTGGCTTTCCTGACCTCAATGTGAATTGTTCTCTGAGGACAGATATTTAAGAGTAGATTTAGCCTGAGCTTCATTGCATGCAGTTTTTCTGGATCTATACCCTCAGGCATGCTCTTCCAACATCAGTCTCTCTCCCTTCCTGAGCCCCTACACACACACACACACACACACACACAGACACACACACACACACAGACACACACACACACACACACACACACACGCACGCAGTCCTGAACAAAAGCCTTGGAGAAGAGAACTAGAATAAGAACTAAGATCTGATATTAAATAACCCATATTATATCATTAATGTCTTGTTGGATGTTATGAGCTGAATTGTGCCCCCCACCACTAAATTCATAAATATTAAGCCCTAGTCCTCAGTATCTCAGAATGTGTCTGTATTTGGAAATAGGACCTTTAAAGAGGTAATTTAGTTAAAACAGAGTCATTAGGGTGGGTCCTAATCCAATATGAATGGCATCCTTATAAGAAGAAGAAATTGGGAGACACACACACACTAAGGGAAGAACATGAAAACACAGAGAGGGGATGGTCATCTACAAGCCAAGGTGAGAGATCTCAGAAGAAGTCAACCCTGCCAACACCTTGATCTGAGACTCCTAACCTCCAGAACTGTGAGAAAACAAATTTGTGTTGTTTAAGCCACCAGTCTTACCATCCAGTGGTATTTTGTTATGGCAGCCCTAGAAAATGAATATTTTGGGTCATTGTATTCATCTGCCATGGAGGTAAGATTTAATCCCATTCTTTAACAAGTTCATGCTCAGAATGGAATGCCAGTGTCATCATTTTAACCCTTTAGTTAAAATAAGGACCTAGGCATGGTTTCAGATAAGATGCTTCTGCTGGCAAATAACAAATAACCCAACTCCAGTGACTGAAGTAACAAATGGGATGTGTTTGGCTCAAACAACTGAACTGTCAAGAGGTGGTTGGTTCAGCCTACAACTGAAGTTTGATCGGGGTGTAGCCTCCTCTGCCCCCCTTGTTTATCAGGTGTGTGGAGGGTTGGCTCCCCTCAAGGTGGATGGATGGCATCAGTGGTTACACATGCTTCTTTATCCCCATCCTAGGAGAAAGAATGTCATCCTGTAACCACTGAAACAAGTTCAGGCTTTCTCTCATTGAATAGTCATTGTTACACTAATAATAACAACAGTATCAACAACAAATGTTCATTGCGCACTTAACATGTGGCAGTCACCATTCTAAGTGCTTTTGCTGAATTAACTCTTCTAATCCTCATAAAAAGAGCAATGGGACTACACTGATTTGTTAATTCAATCAAGGCCAGCCCCTGAACCTGCGGGGAGGTAAGCCCTGCCCCCCAAAGTATAAGGTCATTACGCAATGTGCAGAATGGATATTAGGGAGACAACCACAGTATGAACTACAGCCACGTCTCTGCAAAATCATAACTGCACCATGCTTCTGTTTTCCTTAACCATCTAGCCTAATACAGGCAAAAAGTAAGAAATGTTCTGCTTTCATAGTCCGTATTACCTAAATTACTTTTCTCCTAAATGTCCTTTTCAGTGTCACAGTATTGTTTTCTCCTTGCAGGTACAGATGCCAACAGAGACCAAGCGGAAGCATGTTGGTTTCTGGAACTTCGTTCCCAAACACATGACCAGCCTTCCTCCTGTAAGTTATAGTGGCCTTTTGGGTCAAACTCAGGGCCTCTTTGATTCTGCTGCTGTTCTGACATTTGCAGAGAGGCGTGGAAATTTCTTGTCTTGTTCTGGCTTGTGTGGAGCTACTTTCCCTTCCTCTTGATTCACAGCAAGAAAGGAGTAATCAGAGTAATCAGGTATTTGTGCTGCTTTAGTTAGTATCACTCCTCTCCTCCCCTCCTCTCCCCCTCGTACATGCTACCTGGTTTCCTGTAAGGATGAAATGCATTGATCTGATATTTTCCATTTTTCAAACTTGAATTCATTCAGAATTTTATCACGAAAACTAGAAATGCATGTATTATGATTTATGGCATTCTAGTAAATCAAGTGTTAATCTCATCAGGCTACGTTGACTTGAAATAATTAACAGGCAACTTACTGCCTGAATGCTAAATACTTACATGTCACCTTGGTACAAATTTACTACAACTGTTTTGGAAAATAATTTGACAATGCTTTACAAAAGATACAAAATGTGTCTTCTACGCAGCCATCCTGTTCCTGGAGTTTAAAGTGGAGGGGGGAAAGTATTGTGCATAATGATGTTCATTAAAGACTGGTTTAGAATAACATAAATGGAAACTATATACATTCCAACTACATACATGGCTAAAACAATTATAGTAAAGAACTCCGTGAGGGAAACATTATGTAACTATTAGTAGCTCCCTTTGTTTGGAACACTTTTCCACCCCTTCTGCCTTACTTTTCTGCCAGCTAACTCCCACTTAGCCTTCAAGGCTCAGGGTACCCAACCCTGCGCTCGGGTGCCCCTCCTCCTCTGGGCTTATGTAACACCTGGGCACACCTCTATCGAAGGATTTACAGCCCACCACGGTGTAGACCATTGACTTTGCTTGTCAGTCTCTTCCACTGGATTGCAACCCACTTAGGCAGAGCCTGTCTTTGTGCAACAAGTTTAAAATCAGAAAGGATGGCACGAAATAAAATGATTCCTAATGCATAAAATTCAGACTTCAGTTGATTCAGGGCTGCCTTCACACACACCCAGCCCCATCGGCACCACCATCACCTCTGAAGTCTCTTGTAGGTGAGAAATGTGCCTACAATCCTTGTAGGCGGGTATATTTGGGCGGCGGTGGGCAGGAGATTAGAAATGGGGCCTGTAGAACATTCCTGCAAATGTTCAGTAACCATTCACATTCTTTTCTATTTCCTTTGACAAAGTTTGTTTCCTTGAATGTCTGTGTTCCCTTATAACATGGGGACCGCAAAGGATCGGTGGGATTCGTCTGACACCGAAACGCGACGCACTTCCCTTCCTTCCAGGCTGCAATGCTTCAAAAAGCCGCGTGCGGGTGTCACGGACGCGAGGCCGCTTTCCTTTGCCGTGTGTTTCCACCCCGTTCTGGGAGGCTCAGTGCGGCGCTCCACTTGCCCGCCCGACTTCGGAGCGGAGAGCCCCAAAGGGAGGAGAACCGGAGAATCCTCGCGGGCGCTGGGCGCTCGCGGACCCCGCCTGCCCCGCCGCGCCCGGCCGTCACGTTGGGTGCGGAGCGCCTGCCGGCTCTGCCCGGGCGGCAGGCGCCGGGGTAGCTGAGGGGAGCGAGTCACGTGACAGGAGGAGTCTGACCTACTTTTCCTGCGGCCGGCGCAGGCGCACTCCTCCTCTGCGTGCCGCTAGGAGCCTCACGTGGAATCGCACGTGCCGCTCCTCCGCCGGGGGCTGCGGGCAGGTCGCGTGCAGGGTGGGGCGACGGGCGAGTGGGCCGGGCGGGGCGTGGCTCCGCTTTGCGCGGCCGGAGCCAGGGCTCGCTCTGCGGGTCTCCTAGTCCTCAGCCCAGTATCTAACCGGCAGCTTTAGAGAAGTGCTCAGGCTCCCCACGCGGCTGCCCGCGAATTCATCGAATTTAACATTCATGAATTCAAAAATGAAAAAGTTACTGTACATGAGCCCTTTGAATCAGCAATTCCACGACTCGGAAATTATCTTACAGATGGGTTCCCACTTCTGTGAAATGTCTCCCTAGAAGGATAATCATGACATCACTGTTTTACATCCCATTATCGTTTCCGCAAACGATGGGAAACGTTCTAAGTGTCCAAAGGTAAACATGGTCAAATTCATGGAAGGAGAAATTACGTTTGGGCTATGTTTGGAATTCTCTGAAGTGGTTAAAAAGAAATGGACAGCCCTACAGACACTGATGTGGAGAGGCCTCCAAAATACATCATGTGATCTAAAAAAAAATAAAATGGAGCACGTCAGTGTATATGAGATGCTACGGGTGCGTACAGAATAGCTCTAGAAATATGCACAAGAAATGCAAAGGAAGGTTTATCGGCTACTGAGGGCTAGGGGAGGAGAGAGACTACACTTACACACTTTGGTAACTTCATGTACCCTGTATGATTAGTTTGTCTTTAAAAATAAAAATAAAATTTAAAAACAAAGAGTTATTTAGCACTGTGTGCTGGACACCAGGTTTTATGTAAATCATTTCCTTCTAGAAAGTTCGTCTTGTGCAGTACTTTTTATTCTGTTCAGCTTGTATTTTAATGTTTCAAGCTTTCTGATAAATTCTGTTGAGAAAAATTTTTAACTCCCAAGATAGCCACCCAACAAGACTTCTGCATCTTTAAGATCCTCTCCATATTCTATCTCCTAAGAGAAGACATCTTAACAGAGGGACTCTCAGCAACAAACATTTGCATGATAAAGCCTACACAGCAGTTACGCATCCGTGATTAACTTTTACTCTCCAGACTACTCTGTGAGTTTGTAATGCAGCTATTATTGTCATTATATGTATACCAGTTATAATATATTTGGTTGCAAGGAACAGGAAATCCAACTCTAAGTGGATTGAATTGAACTTGAACAGGTACCTCATTTAACTGAAGTCCAGGATAGGACGGACTTCAGGGATAGTCTGATTCAGCAGCTAAACAATGTCACCAAGAGCTGGTTTCTTTCCGTCTGCCATGCCTTCTATGATGTCAGCTTCCTCTAAAGGTTTGGGAAGTTCTTACTTAATGAAAATACTTCTCTTCCAGAGTCAGCGAGCAAATGTCTTCCCCATACTCTTTGGCCTGAGTTGGGGAAAGTGCCCACAACTGAATCAACAACGGTAGCAGGAGATCGGATTATTCATTCATTTGGGTTAATCCATTATCCCACTTGCTTTGAGGGGAGCTACAGATAACAAGCAAACATACTGGATGTAGATCTTGAGGAGGCAAACACAGTGCCCCTCACATCACTTTTATTACTACTATTGCTATTACTGTCCCCTTTTCCAGGTGTGGATTGGGTGACAGATCTTGGTTTGCCCCAAATTATGCAGCCAGTGTATTTGCAGTTTTTCCTGCAATGTACATCTTCCCATTGAGGGTGTGAGTAAGAGCGTCAGTACATCAGGGAAAATCTGTCTCCACTACTACAAAAACAAGTTATGGTGAGAGATTAAGTGGTGTCATTTTGTCAGAATCATATAAAGGAAGTATACAAACACCACATTTATGTACTATTTCTTCATCCACACATCCAATAGGTATTAGACTCCTACTATATGTGGAAGCACAAGGGCTCTTAGAGAAAAATGGAAGACATTTATGACCCCTAAACTCAAAGGAAATATAGTCAACTTAGGCAAACAAGATAGACACTAGGAAAACTTTAAAATAATGATATGAGACAGCATGCAATTAAGTGCCTAAGTGGATGATAATGCAGTGTGGCAGGTATTCACAACAGAGAGAGACCACATAGGTAGATATCAGTTTAAAGAGATAAATAGAAGAGGGTCTTGAAGGATGGCTCAGATGGGGTCAGATAAACAGGTGAGAAAGGAAGGGCTATATAGATGGCCATACACCATATGAGCAACGGAGTGGAGGTACAAATGAATCTAGCATTCTCAAGATTAGCGACCAGACTTACTGGCATGGGGAAGGGTTGTGTTGGAGAGGAGTGAGAGATGACGGAGTGTAAGAAACCAGGTTCCCCAGGTTTATATCCCTTGCAGATAAAGATGCACAGTAATTATTTAAATTGCACTGGCTCCTGCTCTTACCTGCTCATCCTTTCCAAATCTCATCCAGTTATATCAAAGAGTACTCAAGGGTCTTTCACATGTGCTCAGAGGTCAGTCAGCCAATTATAGTCACCCCACAGCAACTGCCATGCACTTCCTGTCCTGCTCTATTCCCCTTCATATCATCCTTTCCTAGGAAGCAGGATGAAAGATGTCTCACCACCACTTGACTGTGTATATGAGAAGGACAGGAAGGAGTCAGGAATAATTCCAAATGTATCCACTGTGTTTGTGGCGTGCTATGTCATCACATAGAGAACGTTACATTACACGGAGAACATGTCCATATAATTGGCATGTTCACACCGTAAGGGGAAGCTTCTCCTCCAGCCAACTGAATGTTCAAATATTCAACAACTATCAATTCAATATCAAGGCACACCCTCAAGGGCGGGGCCAGGGCTAAACTGAGGCAAATGAAGCTGCTGGGAGGACCTCACTTGGGATCTTGCAACTTTACGGGAATGGTGTGCCCCTGTCTTTGTCTTGTAATCGGAACAGGCCCAAACTAGAAACCTCAAAGTGTCCATCTGAGACATTAAGACTCACAGCATATCAAGGAAGTCAAGAGTCGGCTGTGGTAGATGTTGATTTTGACTCACATCCATGTATTTATTTGTCTGTTTTTTTTCCTCTTTCTATTTCTTTCTTTTGAAAATCTTTCTCATCCATCCTTTTTTCCTACATCCCAAATCATATGCTACACTTTGGATTATTAACTTGGTGTGTGAATTTATGTGGATATATAAGCTGTCTGTCCACCTGATAATTAAACATACGTGCATTAATGGTCTGCAAGGGTAGACCAGGGATGCATTAGCTGTTAGGACTATGATGAAAATAAACAAAACTCAATGAAATGCTTGCTTTCCAGGAAATTCCACCTTAAAAGGAGGAGACAAGTGTGTAAACAAATAAGGGCAATAAGCAAGTGTAAAATTTTGCCAGGGTCATAGGGATACAAGGGAGTGAACAGCTCCCTCTACCACAGTTGGCAGCGGGTGGGAGGTAGAAGAGGTCAAGAAGGGCTTTCCATAGGATGTGACACCTGAGCTGCATCTTCTCTGAAGACACCACCCCCACCCCCCACCCCCGCATAAGCAATTTGGGTAGGGAAAGGAAGTGTATTTAAATCTCAGCTATTGAAAGCCTCACAGCCCTCTTGGGGACAGACCTGAAAACAGAAAATTGCAGAGGTCCTGAGAAGTGGCCAACAGAGGTTTCTGCCCAGTGCTATGAAGAGCCAGGAGAGAGAACCAGATGCCTGATATGTGGGAACTGGGAGACACATTTGGTGTGTGACAAAGCTACCCATTCTCCCAGTATAGAGAACTAAAAGATTACCCGACGGGGTTGAGCATATTTGCATGAGGAGCCAAGTTTTGAAAGGGCGGGAAACTCCCTTTTACTTTCCCTTTTGATGTTCAACACTGTTTGAAAAATTCTGATGATGTAGATGGTACTGACTGAAGGCAGAGTAGAAAAGGGCACCAAAATGTCACGGTGACGGAGGGGTGACTTGGTTGGAGACAGGGCATTTGTCAAACCAAGGACAAAGCATGTGTTCGAGGCTGGACCAAAGTATCACCAAGTGAACATTAGCAAGGAATGACCATAACACCGGGAGCTGATAGTTGAGCAAAATACTGGAAGGGGGAGCCTTATTTTCCCTTCCCCCATATTTTCCCAGAAACCACCCAGCACCCCACCCCCCACCCCAGGGAAATGCTGTGGCAGAAACAGCCACTGGTAAAGAAACTTTTTGAATTTTTGATAAGCCATGTCCCCCTTCTCTGGTGATATACTTGCAATGCAATGACTTGTGTTGGGATAATCGAGATACTGGTGTGTCAGTCAGGATAGGCTAGGGTGGGTCACAGTAACAAGCAAATCCAAATCCCAGTGGCTAAAAGAGTAAAGAATTATTTCTCGCTCATCCTATGCATCCAGTGCAGGCTGGCAGGAATTCTACTCCATCTCGTCATTGTTCTCAGCTGAGGACAGAGACAGAGGGAGCAGCCCTCCCCTGAAACGTTACTGGTCTTCTGGCAGGTTCTGCATCAGCAATTAAAAGCTCCAGCCCAGAGGTGACGTGCGTTGCTTCCACTCACAACCAGCAACCAGAACTAGTCATGTGACCCCCACCCAACCACAAGCCATTGAGTGAGTCCAGTTCTACCTGGTGCCAGGAAGACCAGGGAGCTGGAATACTTAGGAGCAGTTTCAACAACCACTGTGCCCGTGACATCCTTTTCCTCTAGCTGGCTCACCAAATTCAGCCTCCGATGGCAGACTGAAATACTGGGAATGATATTGATGGTGGGAATAATAACAAAGAATATTTATTGAGTGCTTGCTATTCTATTAGAATTGAGCTGGACACTAATGTAAACACTTTCCCTATAATAACTTATTTAATTCTCCCAACAACCTGGAATCACAGAAAAAGTAATTATAGGGCAGGAAGGAATTGTCTTTCAGCAGCAAGTGTAAACTTAGAGCCATATAGATTTTATTGTTAACAGAAAAATGAACTTATTTTATAAACCCGGTTTATGAAGAGGGATGTATAGATTTCACATATACATCCATTTTTGCTTTGTAAAAGATCGATTCAGTGTGTAACAGAACAGGGGAAGTATACACTCAAAGGCCTGAATAGATCGTTTCTTGTACTCCATTGTCTGCAGTAATACTAGTTACTTTATCAGTTCATGCACAGCATTTTATTACAGGCTTTCCTCATCCCAAGGAACCACAGGCTTCTCAAGGGAAACGGTGATGAGAATGCCTTCCTCCACATTGGCTCAGGAATCATCCCTGGAGGGGCAGAACCAAGAGTGCTTGCTATGACATATTGTTGGCAGAATTCTATCCAAGGGACACCTGGAAAAGGGGAGTGTGTGTGTGTGTGTGTGTGTGTGTGTGTGTGTGTGTGTGTGTGTGTGAGAGAGAGAGAGAGACAGAGACAGAGACAGAGAGACAGAGAGACAGAGACAGAGAATCAGGCAGGCCTATGTATCCCTGGGTGTGTTTTTCTTTTTATGTCTGCACACCTTCCCTGCTGCAGTTTGAATGTTTGTTTCCCCCCAAAATTCATATGTTGAAATCCTATCCCCAAAGATGATTGTATTAGGAGGTGGGCCTTTGGGAGGTGCATAGGTTATGAGGGTGGAGCTCTCATGAATGGGATTAGCTGTCCATAAGAGAGCCTCCAGAGAGCACCCTAGCCCCAGCCATCATGTGAGGACACAGCAAGAAGGCATGGGCTATGAACAAGAAGGGGACTCTCAGCAAAGACAACCATGCTATCACCTTGATCTTGGACTTCCAGCCTCCAGAACTCTTGAACTGACTAAGACCCTGCCCAACTATTTGTAAGTAGTTTATTGAGAGTCTTTCCTTCATAGCTATTTTCAGAGCCCCCAAAGGGCACTAGCTATCAAATATTTCTGAGAAATTGCTGCTCATTTGGGAAAATGTTTTATGAATTGCACACACAAATAATGACGTAATGGCTTGAGAGCTTATTATGTGCCCAGCACCGTGCTAACTACTCTACACGCATTACGTTGTTCATCCTCAAAAGAACCCTAGGAGGTGAGTAATATTATCCACTCATGTTGGCAAATGATGAGTTGAGGCAGAGAGAAGTTACACTGCTGGTCACTAGAACTCCAGGGCCCACACTTAGGACCTCAGCACTATTCTGCCCTCAGGAGCCTTCCTTTTGCCCACCTGAGGTTTGGCACTGTGTTCTAACCCTGACCCACAGTTGAAACTGATCATCCTCTACCCACTTAAACTTCCTGCTGCTGGCTCTTTGGCTGCTTTCTCAACACTCCAGGTTGATTCACCTGACTTTTCACCCTTGGCTCATTCTGTCCTCTGTGCCTGGTTGGGATGCAGAGGTGAATAGCCTACTATCCATGCCCTCAAGTATCTTACAGCATAGTGACAAGACTCATGCATGACCAACTAGCTTAGATGCAAAGCAGGGTAGAATCTAATGCTTTGCCAGAGGAGGTGTGGAAAGCAACTCATATTCATTGAGTCCTTGAATGTGATGGAGAAATGGCAGCTTTGATCCAGCCACATGCTAAGTGGTGAGAATGCAGAAGTTGATAAAATACAGCCACATAGCCTGCGAGGCCTGGGACATTGGTACGTGGCCCGTGTGCACACAGTGACCACTTTCCTGGATAGATCTCAGGTTCTCCTCAGTAACGAGCTTTGCTCCCCTCAACTCCCCTCCATGTCCGGCTGTTGCTGCTGTCCAAGCTATGAATCAGAAACGCAGATTAAGAGGGGTCCTCAGTGACCATCTGTGCAATGGATTCAGACTGTCCTGTGGGGCCATCGGAGGTTCCCAGGGGCTCTCACGGGGGCAGCTGGAGGTGAGGAAACCAGGGGAAGAGAAATCAAGCAAAAGGGATTAAACCACATCCCTTTCTATTTCAATCAGGACAGCTCTGTCTTTACTGCAGGTCAAGGTGGCATTAGGTGAGCCTGTGGAACACGGGCATGTGCTGGGAAAGAGCCCAGAGGTCTCTTCCTGATTCTGAGAAAGAGAACTCAGTCCGGGGTTCCTGGGAGCCAGAGAGTTGGAAGGTGGCAGTGTGTTTGGAAACAGGCATCGTTGACAATGTGTCCCAGAAGAAACAGAAGTAGGCAGCTTTACCTAGGGCACCAGGAACTCAGGCAGCTTTTAGGATAATGACCCCATTCTTCATTGATTTGCTAAGTGCGTCTGGGGGAAATAAAGGTGAATCGGTCATTTTCTGTGCCATAAAGAAGCCTACAGTCCAGGGAGGGAGTCAAGGTATCTACAGTGATAAGTATAACACGAGGGTGAAAGAGAGAGGGCCCCGCGCGCTAAGGCAATGGGTGCCAAGCGAGCTAGGCACCGGTGAAGGGGACGTGGTTGATGCTTCTTGGGGCAGGGTTGCTTCGAGCTGGCACTTGAAGCAAGCTAAGCCCTCAGGAGCTGGGAAAGGGGCTCCGTCCAGAGGCCCCAGCAGGAGGCCTGCACCGAGGCAGTCCTCACTGGCTCTGAACGGGGAGTGGGAGTGCTTTAGTCTTGGGGGCACACTCTGGAAGGTTGTTTTCTTCCCAGAACCTGAGGGGGTGCCTCAGGGGGCCCTGTGCCTTGGAAGACTAAGTGGGCCACTGCCGACACGGGTAGCTTTGGGGGACTTGGTTTTGCTCCTCATGAGAGGAAGCTGGGATCAGATAGAAACAGTAGAAGTGTCCCAAGTGACATCACTGCTCACTATTCTTTGCCTCCTTCCTGGAGGGAGAAGCGGAGATGATCTGCAGGGCCCAACAGTGAGTCTGGAAGGGCGGTGTGTGGATGGCATTCACTAAGATCTCTGTCTTCCCTCCTACTTTGGCAAACAGCTTGGAAACCAGCCTGAAATCACCAGGAATTACCAGCTCCTGAGCCAGTTTGAAAACAGCGTTTATTATTCTTTGGCACCTCCCCAAGCAAGCCACCTGACATAACTCGCAGAGGAGAGAGGGAAGGGAGGGCACCTTCCTCTCGCCTGGAGAGAAGGTGGAAAAGGGCCAAAAATGGGGGTGGGGAGACATTAGAGCAGCCCTTGAATCCAGCAGCTGTGGCTGGATTCTGATGCATTTCATTTCTTAGAAATTAAGTCATTATCAAAGAAAACTTGGAGATAATGAAATGCCTTCCAACATATCTGGTTGCCCTTGACAAGACATACAAACAAAATAATTGCATGTCCCACTATGGATGTGTGACCAGGTGGACAAGGGTCACCATTCAGAGAGCCTCAAGCTAGAGATCCAGCTAAGTGGACATCCTTTTGAACCAATTTTGATCATTTATGTTTTCCTTCAAAAAAATCATTGAAATTAGTGGAATGATGTGTGATATTTTTTTAAAGTTTAGAAATTAAAAAACCCTCTCTATACTTTTTAAAAAGTTCTAACGTGCATTCTTCAATGAACCTGCCATAGAAAAATATTTATTTTCATGGTCAAAACATCTTAATATATTATAAAGTACAAAAAGGCAGCAATAAAGTATGGATGAATTTTTATAAACATATATATGTATAGAATGAAAGAAAAAATTAAGATATATATACGTATCTATATGTATATATAGATATGTATATGTATATATATGTATGTATGTATCTATCTATCTATATATCTACTTTTGTGCTTATCTGTCTTCTCCATAGGTATGTGTCTTCATGGGTGCCAAGACTGGTCAGTGCTTGGAACGTTCTGTCCTTAAGCTATCTATTCTCAGAGAAGGTGCTGGTATGGGTCCCAGAGACCAGACTCAAAGGAGCTGGAGAGGTCAAAGCAGGGGAAATGGGATCATAGCAGCAGAGGGGAGCCTATGGTCAGAGCCAAAGGGCAAGTGTTCAGCCAGAGCCAGGGAATGGAGTAAGGGGTCAGGAGCTGAGGTAACAGACCAGGTCAAGAAATGAATTAGCTGTGACCTTGGGCAATAAGGCTCTAGACTTGGGCTCTGTAAGGTGTCAGGGACTGAGTTTTCCAGGATATTGGCTGTGCAGCTTGGGAGTGGCTTGGATGATTTAAAAGAACTCAGCTGGGTCAGATGTGTGATTGATTTGTTGAACCCAGGTGCACGACTTGATCTTTATCTCTGTTAAATTCAGTCTTGCTGTATTACATTCATTGTTACAGCTCAATAAGAGATTTATGGGACCTGATTCTGTCACCCATGTGTTAGTTCTTATTCCTAGGTATATCTGTGATCCACAGATTTGATCAGAATACATTCCAGGTACTTGTACAAAATCCAATGAAATCCATCACCAAAGACCCCCTCCTGCATCCTTCAGGGATGGTCATTCAACATTCAACCATATGCCAATTCACCTGTCTTTTCCCTTCTTGTCTGTGAGAATAACCTGAGAGATCCCACAAAATCCTTTATTGTAGAACATTCCCCCAGATCCATCAGCTTAATGACCCTCACCAAAAAAGACATGAGATGAATTTGACAAGGCATATCTTAGTGAGCAGATTGTATCTCATCTCGGCATTTTATCCTCTAGGCTAAGTAATCCCAAGGGCTCTAATCTTTTCCTGACACCAGGACAGGGAATAACGAATTGTAATATAATTGAGTGACAGTAAGCTAGATTCACCTCCCCAGAAGTAATGTACACATTTCCATTCCCAAATGTTTTGTGGTTGTGTAGAGTCACTTTACCTAAAGATCCCAGCTGTCTGGATACCCAAACAAGTATCCACAAAGTAACCTGATCTTGGTACCAGATCTTGTCAAGGCCCCAATAATTAGCTTTTTTGGTCTAGAAATTCTTTCATCAGTTCCCCATAAATGAAGTTATTCAGGGAAACCAACCTATGACAAACATCAATTCGTTCAACAAATTCATGTATTTATTTGAAAAAAAAATGTGCTTCTTTGTATCTACTTTGTGAGTGGCACTGTTCTGAATGTTGGGATATAGCAGCAACAGGATAGTCTCCATCCTCATAAGCTTACATCAGGGGGAAGAGGCAGATAATAAATAAGTAAGAAAATAAATAAAAGATGAAATTTCAGATAGCTGTAAATGCCATGAAAAAATAAGGCAGGATGGAGGATAAAGAGTGATTGGAGTGGGACTGGTAGATAATTGATTTATATATGCATTGGTGATATGGATTTCCTTTTCTGTGGTCAATCCTTGTCCTCATTCCCGGGCTTTAGTTTTCAGTTATAGAGGGCAGGAAAGCTAATCGGAATACATGTTAATTTGGAAATCAAGGAATTTGTACAAAGGGAGAAGGATGGTAGGATGCGGTAGGTTATAGCTTGTTGTGTTGCACTGATACCTCTAGTAGACCCAGTGGGGCAATAAGAAATGAAATATGGAAGTAAGAATATTATATAACTATGGTTCAGCAAAAGATATAAACCTAAACTCAAATGACATCTTAGAGAAATGATCTGAGACCCCCTCTCTCCTCTTTACCTACTAACCCAAGCTAAAGTGTATGAAGGCTATTAGTCTATAGTTCTGGGCTCTTCTGACTTGACAACACCCTTGCTCTGTGTGGGTTGTTGAGCCCACCCCATCTATCACTTGGAAAGCAAGTATTGGAGACCTGCTCAGTCATGTTGGCATATATTCATCATCTCATTTATACCTTGTGTAGTGTTTTTTGGCTGATATGACAAAGAAAAAATGAATAAACTTCAGCTGAGTCTGACATCAATTTTGTCATCTTCAAACTTGCACCAGCCTCAAAGGCGTCTGGTTTAGCTCAGAATAAAAATAATAGCTATATATTTTAAGCACTTTCTATATAGCAGGTACCATCCTACAGGTTTTACATGGACTCATCTCTTTTTATGCAACAAAACAATTAGTAGTATATTAGTTAAGATGGCTAACTGCTGGAGCAAATAAGTCCCCAAAGGAATAATAGTTTACCCCATAGAATTTAAATTTTTCTCCTACAAATAGTCTAACGTGGTTCCAGATTGGTAAAGGGGCTCTGCTTCACACAGTCATTCAGGTCCCCAAAGTGTTGGAGGCTCTGCCACATCCAGCCAGTGGGAAAGTAAAGAGGATAGAAGATTGAATATAGGAAGTTTTTAATGGGTTGGGCCTGGAGGGGTTTCATGCCACTTTGGCTCCTATTCCATTGGGTAGAAACCAGTCACATGACCACTCCTAAAAGTTCAGGAGAGGTTGGGAAATGTAGTCTCACTGTGTGCCCAGGAAGAAGGGGCAACAAGGAACTATTAATATTATCTTGGTTTTACATATGAAGAAACTAAGTCTCACAGAACTTAAGTATCTTGTTCAAGACAGCAATTAAGTAAGTAAGTAAGTAAGCTATGGTCTGAGTGTTTGAACTACGTTAGTCTGACTCCAGAGACATCCTAAACAATGCGCTCTGTGGCCTCTTGAAATATATGCAGGTTGTGACGAATCTTCCAGACTTACAATCTCTCTCCCCTGGGTACTGTGCACACAAGGCCGAATTTTGCCTCTCTGATCCCCATTTTTCTACGCTTTTCAGGCTCACCAACTCTCTTCTCTTGCCATAGTCTTCCTTTAGATAGGTTAATATCAATTAGGCTGGGATCAACTTGCCTTTTCCCTTTGTCCAGGAAAATTTTCCATATCAAATTTCTGCATTGATTTTGTTGACAAAATGTCAGAATTCTCAGGTGCATTTCATTGTTTCTTCTACTTAGATGATTCTGCCTTTGGTCAATAGTCACTGTAGAGAATCAGGATACTTTCCAGGCATCTAGGTGTAACCTGTGTATTCAAGGCTGTCAAGCCAGCTCTCTCTTTTGTGGTCATTGCCAAGATGTCTTATTTGCAGCTGCTACTCCTCTGAGATCCCTGGAAAACATGTTTCTGTCTGTCTGTCTTCAGTCAATTTTACTGACCTCATGAGCACACTCTCAGCGTGGGAGAAAGCAAGTGAATGACAGCTCAGAGGATAACACTTTCACAAAGGTTTATAATTGTTCACACCCTGTCCTGTCCACATTGCAATGTCTTTCTCAGCTCCTTCCCAGTTCTTCACACATGCTCTGCCAACCATAAAACCTACAGCCCATAATACATAAAAGGACTATTTTCAAGATAAAGAGGAGGAATGAGCCTGACTTTTGACCCCAGTTCAGAGGTGTTTGTCATCAGGTCCTCAACTGGTGGCAGGGTGGTCTGTG
Organism: Aethalodelphis obliquidens; assembly: GCF_003676395.1. Lineage (NCBI taxonomy): Eukaryota > Metazoa > Chordata > Mammalia > Artiodactyla > Delphinidae > Aethalodelphis > Aethalodelphis obliquidens. The sequence goes on along the minus strand of NW_020838002.1, from coordinate 4,257,640 downwards.
ATACGGACTGATTGACCATTGACTGAAAACCAGCTCCTTCCTCAACTTCCTCCCCTTCTGACCTCCTTGAGACCAAACATTTCAGCCTCTGCATCCCAGAGAATGATGCTCAGAACCACAGATGTCTTTTCCAGCATGAATAGAGTCTGCAACTATGGACAAAGGAAAATTATAGCTCTGACTATAGAACTATTTTTTGACCAGAAAACCCTTTAAGAAGAAAGGGAATGCTGGTTGTCCCTGCAATGCAGGATTTTAGGAAGGATAAAAGCACTACCCTGAAGAGAAAAAGGTAAAGAAATTAATTGGATACCTTTTCTCTTTAAGCTGGAGAGTCACTATAGTTCATCCCAATTCCGTCTAAATATTCCCAATTTCAAAGCTCCCTAGATAGTAAATAAATTGTATATGATGGGAAGTACAAACCTGATCTTGTTACTCTTTTCTAAAATTCCTAATGGGTTCCTTACCATTCAGCTATGAGGAAAAGTGTGCAAAGTATAAAAAATGCATCCTCTATTTATTATTTCAACCAAGAACTTCAACTGTCCATTGCCTATAAAGTTTTTTTATAATATGAATATTCAGCTCTTAAGGTTGGATACTCCTTCATATCTTCTCATATCTAATCAGTATAGCTCTGGCCCACTAGGGCTGAAGAAATTCCACTTTCATAATGGCCCTCTATACCTCTTGGGAAAAATGGCAAGAAATGGATTGGAGAGTTGGTTTCTGTGACATGGTGATTAAAATATTTGAGAAAGGGACTTCCCTGGTGGTCCAGTGGTTAAGACTCTGAGCTCCCAATGCAGGGGGCCTGTGTTTGATCCCTGGTCAGGGAACTAGATCCCATATGCATGCCGCAACTGAAGGATCCCACATGCAAAAATGAAGATACTGCATGCCGCAACTAAGACCTGGTGCAGCCAAATAAATAAATATATTTTTTAAACTTTTGAGAAAGGTAAGTAGAAAAAGGCATTTGGGAGAAGTACCTGCATGAACAGAAAGTTTGTTGCAATGTGGAGAAGTGAGAAGGTTCTGAGATGCTGGGCAACCAATGCCTTTTTTTTTTTTTAATTTTTAAAGTTTTGGCTGCGTTGGGTCTTTGTTGCGGTGTGTGGGCTTCTCATTGCAGTGGCTTCTCTTGTTGTGGAGCACGGGCTCTAGGCACGTGGGCTTCAGTAGTTGCAGCACGTGGGCTCAGTTGTTGTGGCTCGCGGGCTCTAGAACGCAGGCTCAGTAGTTGTGGCACACAGGCTTAGTTGCTCCGCGGCATGTGGGATCTTCCTGGACCAGGGCTTGAACCCATGTCCCCTGCATTGGCAGGCAGATTCTTAACCACTGCACCACCAGAGAAGTCCCGGAACAAATGCTTTTGAATGCCAGCCTGGAGAGTGCCCCCCAGATGTTCCTTGGCACTTGAGGAGGTTTTCTGAAGTTACTCGAAAAGGAAGAAAAGTGCAATGTTAGATTCTATGCTCCACAAAGTCAGTGACCATCATTGTCTTGTTCTCCACTGTGCCGCCAGTCCCAACCCCAGTGCCTGGCATGTGGCAGCTGCTGATTAAATATTTGTTGAACGCATGTTGAATGAATGAATGAAAATGGTGAGAGCCAAGCTACCCTTTGGGGTTGCTTGTAAAAAAGTTACATTATTGCTGAAGAGAGAACCTTCTCCCATTTCACTGGCAGTGGGAAGGTCAAGCTAGGCAGTGACAGCCCAATGTTAAGAATGCAACAGAGGTGGCAAAGAAGATCTGATGGTCAAGGCCACTACAGGGAAAATTGAGCTCACCTGACAACACGACAGAATGTCAAGCTAACAGCAAGAAGCAAATGAGTGAATCCGTCCTCTCCCAGTACCTGCCATGGGAAAGCAGGAGACCAGAGAATTCAAGGGCCGATGATTCTACTGGAAATGTGATTTCAAGCCACTGTGGATTATTGCTTGTACCCTTAGCAGTGACTCAGCCTCTTTCCTCTTATCTTCTCCTTGCTTTCCACTCTGCTCCCTCCACACTAGCATGACTTGGGAGAAATGAGGGTAAGTTGATATTTTAAAGCCTTCCTCCTTGAAAATGAAGTATAATTCTGCCTTGTGGACCAAGAACCCCAAATAAATCTAATTTTTTTCCACCTGTTAGCCCTTCTAACAGAGAATATGTGATAGGAAAGAATTCCATTTTCCTTTTATCTTGGAAAGATCCAGAGATTATTTCTCCCTACTTATATTATATTGTGGTTGTTGGAGAATTTGGTTCAAGTTATACCTTCCAGTCTCACCATACCTTCTCGAGGCTCAGAAGAGAATTTAATTAAGACATTGCAAACTGATTAGTAAATAGAGGTGGGACGTCACACTCCCCAGTTCACTTTTCTGAGAATTCCAAAGTCATTTCAGGTTGGAGGCGTATTAATCTGGTTTCATTTGTTACAAAGTTAAAATGTATTCACTGTCCAACGTATAGCACCTAGGTGGATAGACTTTGTCATTCATTTCGCGTTGTCAAATTCATAAAATTAAAAATGCAAGTAAACAAGTAATTTTCTGAATGCTTAAAGCAGATCCTGATCTCAAAAATAATCCCCTCTGGGTATGATTGCCTTTATTTCTACCCTTTGTTTCCAGGGACACTTCTGATGTAGGAGAGCACAGATCTGCTAGAACCTCTCCCAGCTGACCTCCATAGATTCAGCTTGCTTTGAAGTGCACTTTTTGGTAAGTAATGGGCATATATATATGCCTGCTGCCGAGTTTCTTTCCCCACCCTTAGGCCCAGGAAACTGTAGAACTATATGTTTCCTCCTTGTTGGCTAGGGGTAGAGAAGAAGTGGGTGTACGTGTGGTGACTTTTGTTAGATAACTGGAGATTTGAAACACATGTATTACAGATTAAAATGTAGAAATGTTAAGTAACGTTTGTCTCCTTCCTTCACACCATGACCCTCTCTCCGTTGACTTAGCGGCATTAACAGCTCAGACAGTACTCACTGAAAGGAGCCACAAAGAACTTAGAGAGAATAGGGGCAAATTCTTTCTTTCCTTCCTTTTTTAAATTCCAAACAGATTCTTGAAACTCAGAGCAGAGGCATTAGTCTTGAAATCTAAGGCCTTTTATTTTTGAGGCAAGAGATGAAGTTGTTGGTGGGTTTTTTTGTTTTTTTGTTTCTAGGCTGAAACGCTGATGGAAGGCAGGTATAGAGTTAATTCCTTCTATAGCTTTCTATAGAAAAAGGTGACAGTCTACATAAGGAGGAGTTTCTGAGAAGGATGAGGAGGCTTAGCTGCCAGTCGGTACCGAGATGAGCCTGGCCCTTTACCCCTGCCCTGAATAAGCCTGGAAAAGCTAGATGACAGCAGGACACAGCCCAGGGGTGGGGGGGGGGGGGGGGGGGGGGGGGGGGGGGCGCACAATAACCAAAATAGAGAAGATCTGTATCCTGCTTCCCAGATAAGTGTGAGGGGGTGACAGTGCTTTAGCGAAGTCTTTTACATCTGCTTTTGAAAGTGGCTGTACCACGTAAATGGGGATAGGGCAGGTCTAGGCAAAGAGAGCTTGAGATAGCACCAACCCCCCAACTCAGTGGCTCTTATGACACTGGAGAAGCATGAAATAATGGCCAAAAGTTCCACGTGCCCCTTAGAGCTACACAGAGTGGCTGACAGAGGATGTCTCACCCAGAGGACCAGGATGGCTCACCCTGGTCATCAGAATGAGGACAATGACCTCCGTGACCCTGTCAGCTGGAGGCAAGTCAGGATGGAGCATATGCTGGAAGACATAGAAGGGACCCAAGTAATGACAGAGTTTACACAGGGTGCTTTGTATCCCAGCAAACTCTATCAGATACAGGAGGAAATCTGCAGACCAGACACCTGTTCCACTGAAGCTCCTCTCAAAGTTCGATGCTACTTTAGGATTAGAATAAGTCTTAGCTTAAGGTGCCTGGAGAAAATCACTTAATTAATTGACAGTTTACCTGCATTGAATAGATTATGTTTTTTACATCAGATAGAATGAAGGCCCTGGATGAGTTGTATTGGATGAGTTAGAGAAAAATTTTACAAAATTATGTTCTTTGTGTCCATGAGTTTTATGGCCTGAAAATTAATATCCACTATTTACATCAGGGCTCTTGGTGGCAAAGGGCCTGCTCAGAAACGGTTTGATTAATCTCCCGTACAAGTTTCTTAAATAGAGGGAATTTGCATATGACACAGATGGTTTAGTTGTCCTTGGTCTGTAGGCAGAGCAATGGACTAGATGGCCTGGACTGTTCGTCCCTAGGGTTTACTGGTTTGATCTTTGAGCACTTAAAAACATATCTGCTGCTATATAAACTCCCTAAGATAAATAATTGAATGTCACTTTCCTAATTTGCTTGACACCCTTCATTACTTTTTATGCTTATTATTAAAATAATATTAAAATTTGAACAAATGTAACTATCATGTTGAACATCAGAATTTGAAGGATACAACAGAAAATGACTTGCTTCTGTTCTTACCACTGTTCCTGCATACTGATTTTGGAGGGCTAATTCTTTCCTAATCTCTTGGATAAAATCCAGGGCAGAAACCATGATGTTCTGGCCTCTCTGAGATAATTAATAAGGCTTCGGTCACTATAATCCTTAAAACATTCTCGTTCCAATTCCAAGTCCAAACTCCCATTGAAGTTAAAGCTTTTCCCATTTCCCAGCTTTGGGTGTGTGTTTCCATTCCTCCACCACTCTACTTGCTGATACCAGTTCTCACCCTTCTAAAGTCAAAATGGGTGGGGGGAAGGGGTGGGAAAAAAGGAGGAGAGGAAAAAGGGCAGAAAATGTCTTATTTGGTTCATATTGTGCATTGTCACTCTCTGGGCTCAGATACTTCAAGGGGACTTTCATTGGAGCACTTTGTGGCTTCTTTGAAAAGCCCCTACCACTGAGGATCTCATGTCTACTACCATGTACTGACATGGAGGATGTACACTCACACAGTCATCCCAACTCTTCCCTTGGCTGCCCACTTCCAGCATCTTGCTGATCAAGTCTTCTTTTTTTAAAAAAAAAAAAAAACATCGACCTCATGATTCTTTTTTTTTAAAATTTATTTATTTTTGGCTGCATTGGGTCTTCATTGCTGCACGTGGACTTTCTCTAGTTGGGTTGAGCAGGGGCTACTCTTCATTGCAGTGTGCAGGCCTTGCATTGTGGTGGCTTCTCTTTCTGCGGAGCACAGGCTCTAGGCATGTGGGCTTCAGTAGTTACAGCACGTGGGCTCAGTAGTTGTGGCTTGCAGGCTCTAGAGCGCAGGATCAGTAGTTGTGGCACATGGGCTTAGTTGCTCTGCAGCATGTGGGATCTTCCCGGACCAGGGATCGAACCCGTGTCCCCTGCATTGGCAGGTGGATTCTTAACCACTGCGCCACCAAGGAAGTCCCTGATCAAGTCCTCTTGTGCCGCCAGATAGCTCCACTGATTCTATCTGTGCTCCAGGAGAAACAGATTTCTTAGATCTGCTGTTGGTGGATGCAGTTTTATTCTACCATAGCTCTCTACTTTCTGCCTGAAGCTGCTTCAGACTCTCATCCTTTAGATTCCTGAGGCCTGACTCAGACGCCACACCATCATGCCGCCAGCTCCAGGGCACTCTTGACCCGTTCTCTGAGTGGTCCCAATGCATCCACTTTCACTTGACTTGTGTAGAGAGAAAAGCATCCTACACCTTTTACCCATGGGACCATGTGTGTTGTGTGTAAGAGGGAGGGGAGTGGAATGGGATGCATCTTTCAGACTATTCTCTTTTTAAAAGTCTCCATTTCCAAACTCTCCTCACCTCTCCAATTTAACCCTTGTGATGTTTGAGAAGGTAAAAAGACAAGGATCGTAAAACCGATTTTCATTGTCTCCTCTGCTAGTCCTTGAAGGTGAAGGTGATCTTACTTTGGAATACAGATGCAGTTGACACCTATCGTTTTGAGGTTTCAGCCATTTTAACAAATAACAATTAAAAGATGTAGTGAAAATGTCTTTTTCTTTAACAGTACACGAAATACCTAGGAATAAGCATAAGTAAAACTGTATGGTATCAATCTTAAAAATTTACTGAGAAATACAAAAAGTATTTGAATAAGAAACACTCCAGATTCCTAGATAAAGGAATAAAGATCATAAATATAATATGACAATAATAACCAAGTATTGAACATAAAGTGTGTATCAGCCACTATGCTAGGAACTTAAAATTTGCTATGCTGGGTCTTCGTTGCTGCACAACGGCTTTTCTCTAGTTGTGGTGAGCGGGGGCGTCTCTTGTTGCGGAGCACGGGCTCTAGGCACGTGGCTTCAGTAGTTGTGACACGCGGGCTTAGTTGCTCCGCAGCATGTGGGATCTTCCCCTGCATTGACAGTCAGATTCTTAACCACTGCACCACTAGGAAAGTCCCTGGAATATATTATATATATTTTTTAATTTAAAAACAGGAAGAAATTATTGGCAGGCAGTAAACTAATTAAGGATAGATGAGGACTTACAAGCATAAAAGCAACAGGAGAGATCTTTAAAATAAAGATTGTTATATCTGGCTACCTAAAAATGTAAGTAGTTTGTCACCAGCACAAAAAACAAAATTAAAAGGTAAATGACAAATTGGAAAATCCATTTGCAAACAAACAAAAAGAAGGGCTAATAGCCTTAAATTTAAAATTTAAAAAATTTGAATTATACAAACACTAACACTGGTATAAAAATGTGCAAAGTACACACACGAATTGACATAATTGGATGATGCTCAAGGCTGGTGAGGGTGGGGGGAGTGCTTGGCCCGTATCCCCTCTCATGGCAGTCACACAGTAACAAATTTCATGGGGAGACATTTTGTAAGAAATATCCCCAAAGCTTTAAAATGAGCACTTCTTTGAATATAAAAATTCCATTTCTAAGAATCTAAAGCAATATCAGATTCCAAATTTATATTTAAACATGGTTACTTCTCATACATTACTGACAAGGATGATCAACTGGAAATGGTCCCTACAGACAATGACAGAGGCCTCTTCAATTAATAATAATTTATGCCTTATCTATAGTTAAAAATTGTTTTCAAATAACATTCAGTCAGAAGCAATGATAATAATATAGGATTAAGTGGAAGAGAGCAGGATACAATTTATGTATGATGTGTGATATCAATTTTACCACATACATGAATGTCCATGGATTTGCGTGTGTATCTCTTCATAGAAAAATGCTAGAAGAAAACACACAAGGTCTATGCATATTTTAACTGGGGAAAAAACTACCTAACAAGAATTAATCTTTTTCTTCTTTATCTAATTTTGTGATTTTGTAATCTGATGAAAACATTATAAATTAGCACATCAAGAAAAACCATAATCTTATTTTTGGCATTTGTTATTTCTCCTTTGAACCCTGTCAAAGGAAGTAATACAGGCCTTTCAGATGGCAACTTGCCAACATCACAGATCAGGATTTTAATGAATTCCCTCCTTCTGAGGTCTAATTTAAGCCCAATTTAAAGAAAAAAAACCCCAAACATATTACTCCAAAAAGGGGAGTGAGTGCTTCTTTGTTGTGTAGGCTTTGAATTTGAATCTCTTTATAAAATGAAAAATAGACCAAAAAATGAGCTTAATAAGCTAGACTTCTCCCCTACTCAGTCTTTTCTCATTAAGTTTTAATAATGTAAAATGCCATTAGAAAATTTAGATTTATATAAGACGTCAGTGATTCAGCTTTCTTCTCCCTGACGTTTAGAACAAGTGGATATTCTAGAGGCAGGGGTTTGTGAGATAATCTGTGGTTCATCAGTGACCTCAATCCTTTTCATCTCACTTTTTTCTTCTCATGAAACACACATGCACACACAGGTAAACATGTCTGCGTGCACACACATACACACACACACGCACACACACACACACACACACACACACACACTCACACGCTTACCCAGACTTGTTTTGTGGACCTACCCACCACCAGGGGTGTTAGACCTTCCATAGTCAGCCTGCCTCTTGAGAAAGCACTGAATCCTACAGAATGAAAATTTAATGACCCTACTGACCCTGCGATGGGCATCCTCTCAGAAAATGGGCATAAACTGTGGGCTGGAGAGCCATATTCTCAGCAAGCCGAAGCTGTCATTTCAGTGCATGACATGTCCTACAAGCAACACTAATGTGATGTGCTTTGTCGTCTTAGTCCATTTGGGCTGCTATAACAAAAGTACCGTAAACTAGGTGGCTTAAAAACAACAGACATTTATTCCTCACAGTTCTGGAGACTGGGAAGTCCAAGATCATGGCAAGGGCATATTCAGTGTCTGGTGGGGACCTGCTTCCTCACAGACAGATGGCTGTCTTTTCGCCATTACCTCACATGGTCAAAGGGGCAAGAGAGATCTGTGGAGCCTCTACTATAAGGGCACAATCCCATTCGTGAGCGCTCTACCCTTATGATGACCTAGTCACTTCCCAAAGACCCCACCTCCTAATACCATCACATTGGGGGTTAGTATTTCAGCATATGAATTTGGGGTTGGGGACACAAATATTCAGTCTATAGCATTGTCCAAAGCATCAGCAGCAGATGTGAGAGAGCACAGATTAGTGTGACACAGGTCCCAGACTTCTCACTCTTTATAAGAACAAATGTTTCAACAAAACAATTGACCCTGGTAAGGAAGATGCACAGCTGCCATAATTGTTTCTTTGAATTTTCAGCTCACACTGTGAGGTGTTTTATCCCAAATGAGCAGGTGAGGAAAGTGAGGTTCAGAGAAGCTTAAACCAACCCAAGTATTGGGCTGGCCAAAAATTTTGTTCAGGTCTTTCCGTATAATCTTACGGAAAAACACGAACGAACTTTTTGGCCAACACAATAGTTTGTTCATGTCTTTTATTCCCCAGCTCAAGTACTTTCTCCTCTGAACTGAGCAGTCAGGACTGGATGAGCCTCAGCTGGGTCTGGACATGAAATGGCATCTCTGTCACCTCCCTGCAGCTTCCAGCTCAACACTTGACCCAAACCTCTACAGCTCTCTTCTTTACCCAAACTGTTGGAAAGAACTTCATTTCCAGGGCATTTCTTCTTTGATGTACCATTGTGTCTGTCAAGAGATGAAAATAAACAGAATTATTTTCCTTCAAAAACTTCAGCCTTCTCTTCCTTCCTGATAGCTCTCCATCATTCCCCTTTTATGACTTGAAATCACTAATTAAAACAACTAAAACTCCTTTATACAGATATACTGCTTCTCCGAGGTCTATTTTATTTTCAAGCTTCATGTCATTAATTGTGAAAAAGCTTTATGCACTCTACAGAAATTTGCAGGACAATAAAATGCCATGGATACATTTTCTCCCTTCTCTCCTATTCCCTCCCTGCCCTCCTTCTCCTCCCCCCTTCCCTCTTTCCTTCCTTCCTTCTACCAATAGGGTGACCATATCGCCTTGTTTTCCCAGAACGGTCCTGATTTTCATGTGCTGCACCTGTGTAGCTGTGAGTAGCACTCACTTGCACTATCAGAAGTGTCCTGGTTTGGATGATAAATTATACGACCTCTCAATCCATTCAGCTAGCATTTACCGAGCACCTAATATACATCTGTTACAGCTAGGACACTGTGCTGGGTGCTACAGATGAAAAGAGGCAGTTCACGGCCTGCAGTCAATCAACCACTACTGAGTGGCCTACTGCCTGTCACCCTGCTAACTGCTAGATTAGAATATATCAGGAGAACTGTTGAGGATTTCTGGAGGTAGACTACATTGGTTTCTAAGCCCAGCAAAACTTAGAACGTTGGCCAAGTTGGCCTCAAAGAATCCTCATCTATCAAAAAGCCATAATCATTGTGCTGTGAAGAGGATTAAAACAGATAATGTTAACAAAGCGTCTAGCACTGAGCCTGGTACTTTGAGACTTAAAAATGATAGCTATTATCAATATTTTATTATTATTATCATTACTATTTTATTGTTTTCTTAATTACAAAGGAATTGCATGCTTATTGTAAGCAAATTCAATGATTGAGAAATATAGAGTGAAAAATGAAAGTCACCACTCTCACTGCCCCCCATTCCACTGCAGAGGCCACCAATGTTCACAGTTTGTGGGTATCCTACTCCTTGATCTCCATTAGCAAAGCAGATATATGTATATCTGTGTGCATGAGATTGTGTGGGGGGGGGTATAAATGTGACAGGGTGCTAAATGGGGTATTTCCTATTGTTTTGGATTTGCAGCTAATGCACCAAAGCTGAAGATAATAGGTGATAAGTGACTCATATTCTAAAGAGAGGCATGATAGACACTTACACAGGATTTACTAAAACAAAGCAAAATGAGACTAGTGACATCATCACTAACAGCCTATGTAAAGGCACCTAGAAAGTAATTTGGAATACAAGTATTTGAAAGGAATTTGTAGATCTTTGGCTTTTCTCCTCTCTCTCAGACCCAGTAAGGGAGTTCCCTATGTAAATGGCTCATGCCCATGAGAAAGGAAACAGAGGTTCTGTTTGCTGGATGAAGGCCTACTGAGCTGCACACTTGGTAAGGGCAGTGACGTGGAGTGAGGTTGGCTATGTACCTCCAGGAGAGAGCTAGACTGTATGTCTGTCAGGGCAGAGGTCACTGACAGGACACAGGATTATCACAGCAGCGGTCAAGTAAGACATCTGGCTCTTTTCATTTAAAACCTCCTTTTCTGTCACTTGACCCTGTTGAAACCATCAGCAAGGGTGGGAGGAAAGGAAGACAGAGTAAGAGGATAGACATTTCCCCCCATCTCACTGCTGGTCTCCAAACTACAGTTAAGCCTTTGCTAGAAAGAGGGAGAGGTTTTAAATTGGATACAAAATTGAAGTTTTAATTTAGACTGGCTATATTTTTTAGTACCTTCAAGTGATCAGAAAAGAGGCTATGGGGGTCTGCCTGTTACAGTATCATACAAACTGGCATACATGAAAACAAATGCACGGACATTTTCTGTTGATTACTGAATTCAACTCATTTAGTAAGCTATGTACACACACACACAGATACACATAACATATATATAATATTCACAGAAGTAGAATTTTTAAAACAAATCATACTAAAAAATTTTTATAACTTGCTTTTCTCACTAGCCAATATATAATATGATAGTAAGTATAGAACAACTTGTACGTAAAAAAAAATTATTATTATTATTTTTGGCTGCATTTGGTCTTCGTTGCTGTGCACGGGCTTTTCTCTGGTTGTGGTGAGTTGGGTTTACTCTTCGTTGTGGTGAGCGGGTTTCTCATTGCAGTGGCTTCTCTTGTTGTGGAGCACGGTCTCTAGGCACGCGGGCTTCAGTAGTTGTGGCTCATGGGCTCAGTAGTTGTGGCTTGTGGGCTCTAGAGCACAGGCTCAGTAGTTGTGGCACACGGGCTTAGTTGCTCCATGGCATGTGGGATCTTCCCAGACCAGGGCTTGAACCCATGTCCCCTGCATTGGCAGGCGGGTTCTTAACCACTGTGCCACCAGGGAAGTCCAACAGCTTGTAGTTTTTAATAGATTTATAGTATGCTATTTAACAGATGTGCAAAATTTAATTAACCGTTCCTTTACATAGTGGACATTTAGATGGTTTCCAATTTTACACTGTTAGAAATGGTGCTTCAGTATATTTCCTTTTACCCAAGTGCCAATATTTCTGTAGGAGAGAGCCCTAGAAGTGAAATGATAAGCATATTTTAAAGTTTGATAAATATTGCCAAATTGTCCTCCATAAAAATTGCATCAATTTATCTTCCCACCAAAAGTATATATGAGCTCCTATCTCCTCACACCCTTGCCAAGAATACATATAAATATTCGTTCATTTGAAAGCTGAAAAGGACTTTATCTTGTTATTTTGTTTTTCATAATTTTTTTTTAAGTGTAGTGAGGCTGGGCATCTTCAAATAGGTTTTTGAAAAAATTAGTAACGTAGATTGTCTCTTCACCTTGCACACTTTTGCATTGAATCGTTTTAATCTTTTTATTGATTTGTGTTAGAACTGTTTCTCTGCCTCTCTCTGTCTCTATCTATAAATATCTGCCATTTATACCTTTCCCAGCTTGTTGCTTCCCTGTTTATTGTTACCTGTTTAACAGGTAACAATGTTTATGATATCTTTTGTTTAAATTTTATTTAATGTAGACAATCTGTTATTTGTTTTCTACTTTGTGTGTTAAACTAGGAAGGATTTCTCTACTTCAATTTTATGACTATTTGAAACTGTTTGAAACTTAGATCTTTAATTCATCTGGCATTGATTTTCTATGAGGTGAAATTCCTCCTTTATATGTAATATATAATACATATAGTATAACCAACATTTCTAGATTGTTTTCTGTTATTTGGATCTGATACTATTCTTCTCTCATCATCATACGGTTTTATTACTAAAACTTTATAGTATAAAGACTAATTTCCCTTAATTCAGAAAAATTTCCATGGCTATTCTCTTACATTTACTCCTCCAGATAAAGTTTAAGGTTTACCCAGTCAAACTTTAACCTCACATAAAATCCTATAGTAGGATTTTGATTCTGGCAGTGGTAGATAACAAGTCCTCCTGTTAAGAACTACAGAAAGGCTGGACAATGTGTGTGTGTATAGATATACATAAATATATAGATGTAGCTATAGATATAGATTTTTTTTTTTCTGGCTGCACTACACGGCATGTGGGATCTAAGTTCCCCAACTAGGGATCGAACCTGAGACCCCTGCATTAGAAGCATGGAGTCTTAACCACTGGACCACCAGTGAAGTCCCAGGACAATGTATATTTTTTAAAAAAACATTTGAAAGTATTGGTAAATTATCAAGATGACAAGAAATATAAACATAGATGTAGAAGTAGATATAAAAACTTTGGGAGGTTTTATATATAAAGTATGTGTGCATGTGTATAATCTTTTCGAAGGTATTGGAGAGCTACCAAAGGAGCAAGTACTGGAGGGAGCAGGAACTCAGAGAAGATGAAGTCCATAGAATTGAGCCCAGTTGGTGTCAATTGGTGGCTGAGAGGCTGAGAAGCTATGAGAATTTTCTTTTGATTCATATGAAGGGGGCAATGCCAAAAATTGAGTACAGAGTCCACCAAGGAGGACAGAACTTGGTAAACAAATATCCAAGACTTCCACCTGGAATCCTTGAAGGGCTATACTTTGGGATTAGATGAAGCCAGAAATAGACTAACCCTAGCTCTCACAAAGACTGAAGCTCAGCTATAAGAAATTAAGGTGATTAAAGTGATCTACTTCTAACAGTTGTCACAAGCAAATCAAACCTTTTCTGAGGAAGATAGCATCTGTTATGGTCTTGAATTATCTCTGTAATTTTTCACACACAATATTTAGAATTGGACAAAAAATAACCAGTCAGAGAAAGAGGTAAGAATTAACAAAAATTTAGATTAAAAAAAAAAAAAAACAGAAAGTAGAAATAAATCCACAGATGATCTAGATGCTGGAGTTATCAAGTGTGGACTGACTTTAAGTATGATTAACATGTTCAAGAAACTGGGTAACAAAATGGAGAATTTCAGCAGAGGTCAAGAGACTATGAAAAAGAATATAAAAACTGTGGAGGGCTTCCCGGGTGGTGCAGTGGTTGAGAGTCTGCCTGCCAGTGCAGGGGACACGGGTTCATGCCCCGGTCCGGGAAGATCCCACATGCCGTGGAGTGGCTGGGCCTGTGAGCCATGGCCGCTGAGCCTGTGCATCCAGAGCCTGTGCTCCGCAACGGGAGAGGCCACAACAGTGAGAGGCCCGCGTACTGCAAGAAAAACAAAAAACAAAAAAAAACTGTGGAAATGAAAAATACAGTTACTGAAATTAAGAACTAAATGGTTTAACATTACATTAGCCACATCTAAAGAGAGAATTAGTGAACTGGAATATAGGTCAGAAGGGAATATCCGGAATAATACAAGGAAAGAATAGCATTAAAAAGAGGAGGATAGAGGGACATGGTGAAAATGTCTATCATACGCATATATAGCTGTAACCCTAGAAATAAAGGGAAGAGAAAATGGGTCAGAAGCATATTTGAAGACATATTGACTGAGATTTTCCAAAAATGACCAAAAAATAAATTACATTTTCAAGAAGTGCTATAAACTCCAATCATAATAAGTAACAAGTAAAACTACAATATGCAGAACATAGTAAAACTGATAAAAACCACAGACACACAGAAAATACTAAAACCATGTGTTTGATAAAAAACTCTTTTCTTATATTGTGGTAAAATATATCTGCCTATAATTTTCACTGGTTCTAGTTTTACCCATGAGAATTTCAGAAATTTTGGAATTTCTGAAATTTAAAATTTCCCTTTATTTCCTTGTGGAGGATAATTCTCAACAGCTTTTACAGTTTGGGAAACAGTTTTCAAGCTCACCTAATATCCACTACCATCCATACTTTTTGCAAACACTGAGCATCTATTATTACCTGTTACTTTCCCAAATGATGTGAATGCAATGATAACCATGACATGCTCACTCTGTATGACAATCTCATCATGTAGAGAATGGGAAAGACAGTAGATAGTAATAGCAATGCTGTGTGATAATTTCACTTATAGGTGTAAGTACAAGATGCTTAGAGAGTATAGAGCAGGGGCATCTAACTCAACATGGGGAAGGAGGACAGAACTCCTGAAGGAACTGATACCTGAAATGAGATAGGAGTTAGCTATATTTTTTCTTTTTGAATGGAAAAGCAAAAGAGGTGTTCTAGATGTAGAGAATCATACATGTAAATGCATAGAGAAGGGAAAGAGCATGCCATCTGTTCTTTCTGACTTATTCTCAACTACAACAGAGGAGCTCCTTCCTGTAGCTAGGAAATATAAGTTCCAGCAGCTCCAGAATTGCATTGTTCCAGCTTAGCAAACTCATTGGAAAGAAGGTCTTGCCTATAGTCCATTTATCATTTTCCAGAAATGGAAGATAATTGACCTTGCTTGGCTCTTGTGTCCACTCCCTAAACCATTTGGTTTAATAGAGGAATGTAGTACCAGGATTGGACAGTCCTGAAGCATGTACCCAGCCTTTGGAAGATAAGAGGGTAAGATTAGAGAAGGATCAATAATTTCCATCTCCAATGGAATCACATGGAGGAAGAGAGGTTAGAATCCCAAGGCATAAAATGTTGGTCAGAAATAAGCAATGGCTATTACACTTTCTCAGCCTAAACAGCAAGGGCTATCTGCAGTCCCATTCTTGAGAGTTCTTCTGTGTTGCCATGGAAAGAGCATTAAATGTGGAGTCTGAACTCCTGGACTGTTTCATCACTTACTACCTTTGTCACCCTGAACAAGTGTTTCTTTCTTTTTTTTTTTTTTTTTTGTGGTACGCGGGCCTCTCACTGTTGTGGCCTCTCCCGTTGCGGAGCACAGGCTCTGGACGCGTAGGCTCAGCGACCATGGCTCACGGGCCCAACCACTCCGTGGCTTGTGGGATCTTCCCGGACCGGGGCATGAACCCGTGTCCCCTGCATCGGCAGGCGGACTCTCAACCACTGCGCCACCAGGGAAGCCCAACAAGTCTTTCTTTAAACTTCAACTTCTGTGTTTATAAAAATATGTGCAATATCAAACTGGCTAAACTATTGAAAAATTCGTAACAGGTCATCCATATATAAGCACCTGACACAAGTTCTGATACTCAGTACCTACTTAGATTTCCTTTGTTTTTCCCTGGGACTCTCAGACATCTAAGAGATCAGGCCTGGAGGTGAGAATTGTATATATAGAGATCAGGTATTCCCAAGATTGAAGGATGTCAAAAACAGACTGTGGAAAGGGCTGAGTTGGTGGGAGAGGACCAGAGAGTTGAGTCATGGTGAAGAGGATTTGGGTCTGAAGCACTGGGTGTCTTAACTTACGAGTAAACTCTGTCACCATTTGTGTGTGTGTGTGTGTGTGTGTGCGCGCGCGTGTGTGTCTATATCTATGTGTCTTGATTACATTGATCAAGTCAAATGTAAATTATTGATATAAATACAAATGATGCTGAAGAATAAAGAACAAAAGAAAAAAAGAAACATCTTGATTTAACAATGTAAATGTAATTCCACCCTTCATGTGAATTGTTTACCATTTATGCTAACTACTCTGTAGCATAATAACTCTGAACAGTATGATATATGCTTCAGATTAAATTCGTTGCAAGTTGCATTTGGTGACAACAGTCAACTGTGTTTATGCATGCTCAGCCTTGCAGCTGGCTCTCTGCTCAAAATTTTGAAACAGAAAGAAGACTGCTGAGGAAGCAAATACAGATAGAGCAGATATCCTCGTGCTACTTATCTTGGTCTTCCCTGTCTTTGCTGTGAACATTTCCTTCACTATGACCTTAGCAGTTGCATCTTGATTAGACTATTTCTTCCCCAGAATATGTTTAGGTTTCCTAGGCATACTGAGAAGGGAATTGGAAGTTGATGGCAATGAGAAATGCTATAGTTACAAAGCATCTTCATATTGAAAAAGAAATTGGATCTTTAAATTTACTTTCATTAATAGCACAAGACACTGGCATTCTGGAACATAGCCCCCCTCCCCTCTCCTCTCCTAACCCCTCCTATCCTCTCATTTTCCCCTTTCCCCTTCCCTCCCCTTCCCTCTTTTACCTTCCTTACTCTTTCTTAATTTTGATCTTTATTGTTTGAATAAGACATAATAATAATAAAAATAATTTCTAAATGAACATTTATTATTTAAATAAAAACAGTACAGTCATTATGTGAAAAAAAATAAAGCTTAGCTGACTTTTAAAATTGCTCTTGTAATTACTGCTTTAATTTAACAGTCAGTGTGACTGTGGAGGGGAAGCTTATTTCTGCAGTCACAGCTTACATGCTGCCATGGAAGCATCTGGGTTAACAGTGAAGCTTGTCATAAAAATCAACTTTGGTGTAGAAATAACAATGAATGGAACAATTTTGACTATGGGGGTACTTTACTTAAGCAAAGCCTGTGTACAACTGTCTCCAGAGAAAAAATATGAATGAGTCTTCTCCTGTGACTATCCTTAATACGGATAGCAGTGGATTCCCCACTGGGGTAGAGAGAGAGTGTGGTCTCTGTTTACTCGGTCTCTTCCACTGTCCATTTTTTTATGGCTTGGTTTTGTTTTTAACATATGCACTGTGTTTATTAATTGTTTAAAATGTATGCTGAAACTGCTCCTAGAAAATGAATTTTCTCCAGCAACTTAATTTAGCTGTACATTCAATCAGATTTGAAATCAAACTATATTTCTCCTTCAGGGTAGATTCTTCCGAAAATCATCTCCAGACTTTGGCAGGAGTAACTTGACTGCAAGACAGAGAGACCAATGAGGCAGGGAAGAAAGACCAGTAAAATTAAGTACCTATTGACCTGGGTTTGAGTCCTACTTCTGTCTTTAATTAATTTGTAATCTTGGGCAACGAAGGAGGTACAGAAACTCTGTACTTAGTGTTTCTTTTTTTTTCTATAATGTAGGGAAGATAACGGCAAAAGTACAAGGAAGCTTTGTGAGTTATAAACTGCTCTACAAATGGCAGTTATTATTATGGGTTTTAAGTTGCTTTGAAAATTTTCACTTCCTTGTTACAGAGAAAGATCCTTATTTAGGAAGACCTTCTTAGTTTCATTAGCTGTGACAGAGAAAAGATATCTGTTCCATTGTAAAACATGGTTTGATCACATTGTTAATTAAAATGTTAACATTCATGTATTCATTCATTTCTTATAATAGCTATCTGAAATTTTTTGAGATGCTAGTAAGTAAAAGCACTGTGCTAGGCAGTGGACATACTATTACATGATGAACAAGAATAACTTAAGCTCTGTCTTTATCTAGAGATTTCCTTCCACTAAGAGACAAAGGCCAAAGAAAAGTACACACAAAAATGAATTACAGGGCTTCCCTGGTGGCGCAGTGGTTGAGAGTCTGCCTGCCGATGCAGGGGACACAGGTTTGTGCCCCGGTCCAGGAGGATCCCACATGCCGCGGAGCGGCTGGGCCCGTGAGCCATGGCCGCTGAGCCTGCGCGTCCGGAGTCTGTGCTCCACAATGGGAAAGGCCACAACAGTGAGAGGCCCGTGTACCACAAAAAAAAAAAAAAAAAAAAGAAAAAAATGAATTACAAACTGTGATGAGTGGTACAAGAAATAGAAAAGGAAATTAGAAGGGCTTTACAACAGGAGGAAGGTGGAGCCAGATAGATATGATCAGGAAGGACTATCAGAGGAAGTAAAGCTTTAAAAGACAGAGAGGTAGGAAAAGTATTCATGAGAAGCAGCATGTGTAGAGGCCCTTGGGTAGAGAAGATGATGGCTTAATGGGAGACAGAACTGAAATTTGGCCAGTGTGTCTGGGGCATATGGGCCAAGGGGAGAGAGGCACAGTTTGAGAGTGGAGACACAGCTAAAGGCTAAATCATGCTGGCCCTTGGTAATTTTATTCTATGTGAAGTGGAAAACCATTGAAAATGCTTTAAGCAGTGGAGGAACACAAATAACTTCTTGGGCTATTCTACAGTTGAGCCTTTTTGAGTTAGAATTCTAGATATCTTGCTGAGTACCTTGGCATACTTGAACATATAAGTATAAAGTGAATTCTGGTTACCACCATTAAGGGAAATCTGAAAAGTAGGTTGAGTTCATTTTCCTCACCTTAGAAGTTTAAACTGAAAACAAGAGATGGTTTTATTAGTGGAACCATCTTCCATTTGTAGTGGATGGCAAACTTAGGATGTTGATGGTCTTTTGGAACTGAGGAACAGGAAAGAACAGAGCGAGGCTTTTCATCAGGAAGACGCACATATAATGAACTGAAACTCTTTGAACTTAACTGTTTTCAGGAAAGAAACATTGTTAGAAAACTTTGTTAGCTTCCTATAGGTTTTTGTTTGGTTTTGTTTTTTCCCTAAGAAGACATTCAAGAATTCACAGAGTACTGTTTTCAGCAAGAATACCAATCAAACTTTCTGTTCTATTGTACTTTCTGTTTTAAAATTTTTGTTCTGGGCAGAATCCTGTCACTGAGCAAGAAATGCTAATTGGACATTTGATTCATCTGGACAGCTGTGAATGGAATTTTTGCTAACCAGCAGCAGATGTAGACCTGAAACAGCATGGCAAAAGGCCATTGGAGTAGATGTGATGTTAGCTGCATGCGTCCATGCTCCAATCCACAAGTATCTCAAAGTCCTTTTTTCCCTTGAAAGATTTTATTGCATATTTCTATAAATGAATCTTCGTAATTCTAAGAGGCCAACCCAGTTCATTGGCATGGAAAGAGAGAATCTGTCATAGCATGTATAATACTCCAAAGAGTGAATCAGCAGAGTTAGATGGGAAATACTTGCTTTCCAGTTGAAAATGCAGAACAGATGCTGGCATTATTAACAGAACATTGCCTACTTGCAGTTCATGTCCTGGATGGAGTTGTATGCCACTTGGTCTCCAAGTAATGCTCTTTATTTTATTTAGAAATAAATATGCCTTTGGAAAAAGCAGGAATTCAGTACATTCAGAAGATGATATTGATCTTTCCTTTTGCTTTTCATTTTGATACGCTGGTGAATTGATTTTATACCAGATGCTGGTTCATTTAAAGTGCTTATATTTAACCAGGAGGGAACCCTGGAAATCACCCATGGAACTGACAATAAACAAATGCAAAAACAAAATGGATTCTACCTCCAGAGATTTTTATTTCAAAATTCTTCTTTGATGATTCTGATATACACCCCTAGCTGAGACTCTCTCATCAAAATAGCACTTGAAAACTAGTTTCAAGAGCTTAGTCGTTAGCTCAGTGCAGTGTCTATGATCCATCACAGCACACACGCGTGGTATAGTTCCCATACTGAAGAAAGAGGTGGGAGGAAATCAAAGTGTTTGGAAAAGCTTATCACAAAAGAATGGATGATCAATTCTCTAAGGTAAATAAGGGAATACAATCATCCCTTCTTATTGGCGAGTTCCCCATCTGAGGATTCAATCAGCAGCAGATACAAATTTAAAACGCATACACAAATTTGCAGATACAGAAGGCCGACTATGGGACTTGAACATCCTCAGATCTTGGTATTCGTGGAGGGTCCTGGAACCAATCCCCTGCAGATACCGAGGGACAATTATATATTTATGCGGGGGAAAAATCCATGTATAAGTGAACCTGTGCAGTTCAAACCCCTGTCCTTCAAGGGGCAACCATACATAAAAGTAAAATAGGACAAGTTGAACCATGTGAATGGAAGCTCAAGAAGTAACTATGGTGTAGGGTTGTATAGAAAATGCTAGGCAAAGGGAAGACATTTTGCAAAGCCATGAAAATTCTAAATAGCAGTGTATGTATGTGAGCTGAATATAATTTAATGGAGCTGGCTGGAGTATGGGGGATGTGGTGGGGAATGGTACAGGGTAGGCAGGGATTGATCATGGAGGGCCTTGTCTGCCATCCTTAGGAGTATGCATTTTAATTTATAGGCAATGGAGCACCATTGAAGAGAAGAAAGAAGCAGACAGGTCATGTACTATCTTACAAAATGCAACTCACTATGACTGACCATTCATCCAAAAACAACCAGTTAAATTATCTGTGAGCCAACCCTTACTGAGGGGCTTCAAGCAAGAGATGAGCTACTTAAAAAATACAAACTGGGCTTCCCTGGTGGCGCAGTGGTTGAGAGTCTGCCTGAAGATGCAGGGGACACGGGTTCGTGCCCTGGTCCGGGATGATCCCACATGCCGCGGAGTGGCTGGGCCCGTGAGCCATGGCCGCTGAGCCTGCGCGTCCGGAGCCTGTGCTCCGCAACGGGAGAGGCCACAACAGTGAGAGGCCCGCAGACCGAAAAAAAAAACAAAAAACAAACCATTCATTCATCCATTTATTCACTGAACAAACATTTATTGAACACCTACTATCTGCCAAGCACTAGGGATACAGCAAGATTTCTCAACCTTGGCACTGTTGACATTTTGGCCCTACAGGACATTTGTGTGTGTATGTTGGGGGTGGTGGTAGCTGTCCTGTGCACTGTAGGATGTTTAACAGCATCTTTGGCCTCTACTAGGTGCCTATAGCACCCTCCCCCCGCCCAACTTGTGACAATCAAAAATTGCCACTGGTTGAGAATCATTGGGATACAGGGATGAATAAGGCATCCAATCCAGCAGAAAAGAGATGTGCGTTTAAAAAGCGTAGTTCAGGGTAAAAGTATAAACGAGATACAAACTGTTATGAGGGCTTATATAGAAGGGAAACAATTTAGAGTAAGCAGGGAAGGCTTCATAGGGGTGAAGAGGCTTTTGTACTGGGCCTTGTAGAGGTTCTGGATGCATGAACTGTAAAGACATGTTCAGAATACCCCTCAGCTCCACCATCCCATCTAAGGTGCTCCTTCTGTGTAGGTTGCCATGTGAGTACTGGCCAATTTGGACTTTGCTTATTGGACCAGGGGTGAGCACCCAATCACCACTGTACAGACTGACTGTTGACCCAGAAGGCAGTCTAACAAAAATACTCTTCTCTTGTGCTTTCCACTAGATTTTAACTTTTCTCACCCATTTTCCCCTCCTGGTTGGTTTAAAGGTATGACTACTTAATGTCCAGGTCCCATTTTGATTGGTTGATACTTGAGCTGTCCAAGTCATTACATATTGCGGATATACCCCTGACCCTTCCACCCAAGGGCATCTCTCAAGTGCCCCTAGAATTGTGCAGCTCACTCTGCTTCTACCTGCCTCTACCAGCTATGTGTAAGGTGGAGTAGAAGGGGGAAAGCCTGACATTTCTCCACTGGACAGGTTTCATGAACAGCTAAGCCTCTTGTCTCTGGTTCTCTTGACCTTTGACCCATCTGAACCTATGATGGGTGATTGTACCTTCTGTCTGTACCTGCATCAGTAGACTGATTTAGTTCAAAGAGGAAGCTGGAAGACTCCACAGCTTTTTCCAATCTAGCCATTAGCAGAGGCCCATCAATAAAGCTGATATTTCAATCTGTGCTTTTCCTTGTGTACATTCTTAGAAGAGCAGGAAGGGCAAGTAATGAGCTGCTTTGCACTGCAATTGTGTTCTGATTGGGTTTCCATGGACAACCCAATGTCCGTGGAAACAGTGGGGGACAAGAGACAGGCTCCAGATTCCTTACTCTCACTGTGTTCCTTCGACCTGGAATAGTTCATTTCTTTTCCTTCTATTATCTATCTATCTATCTATCTATCTATCTATCTATCTATCTATCTATCTATCATCTAACTGTCCATGTAAGATTTAACTAGGAATAAAAAAAATAAGAATTTCTACTATTTAAAAACGTTTTAGAAGTGCTGATGTAATTGTTTGTTCATATTGCCCCAGCTTCTCATTTTGTCATTAGGACTAATCCTCTAAGAGCCACCTTGCTGGTTAAGATCCAGCTCGGCCACTTCTTGATGCTGTGACTTGGGGCAAGTGGTGTAATCTCTAGAATGAGAATTATGGTGTCCGCTTTGCAGGGTTGTTGTTAGGGTTGAATGAGGGCATGTATGTCAGTGTTCAGAAGGTTGCCTGGAGTGCCAGGAGTGCCATATGGTAGGAAGCCCCACCATGACACCAGTTCCTAAGGCAAAGGGTCCTCCTTTCCCCTCAAATTCCTCCTCTGTTGGCTGCTTCTGCCTGGACTTCTCTAATTGGAATAATTAAAAAATACTTCCTTTCAAATGTCAATGTTTTTTCTTTTTCTCCCTGAGAGTACTGATGCCTTAATCCTTGCCTGTCATACATACCTCAGTGGGGGATTAATGAGGCCCTTTCCTGAGATCAGGTCTTGGTTAAGGTGATGACCGTGGGCCAGGAACAAAAGACACTGGGTTCCAAAGCCAAATTTTTATTTCTCCAATTTCTCCAAATGATATTTTCAAGTCTCTTAGTTTAGAAACAGGTATTAATTTTAACTTTTTTCCCTCCTCTTCCTCCCTACGTCATTACTATCACCAAATTGCAGATGGCTCTCAGTCACCACTTCTTTCCAGGTGTGTTTTACTACCTTGTTCAGGCCCTCATCACCTTCCTTTTGTTTGTTTTGTTTTGTTTTTGTCTTTTGGCTTTCCAGCATATGGGATCTTCGTTCCCTGACCAGGGATGGAACCTGTGTCCCCTGCAGTGAAAGCGTGGAGTCTTAACCACTGGACCGCCAGGGAAGTCCCATCACTTTCCTTTTGTATTGAGGTCTCCACCCAGTTCTCACTGGGTTTCTTAAATTCTGTCTCGTCCTTCTCCTTCTCCCTGATGAGAATCACTGACAGGTTCTGTGGCAGGTTGTACTCTCAAACTGTGCTCAAGAATCTTACAATCCAAACTTTTTTTGCCTGGTTTAAAATCCTGTAACTGGGATTTCATCTATTTCATCTACTCAGCTTTGGTTCTGATCCCCCGACATGTGGTCCTTTCATCTAATCATTGCTCCCTCCTCTACTCACCACACCTCCTAGGTCTCTGTTTCTTCATCTTCCTCATGGACTCAGTGTTTTATAAGCTCACTTCTAGCCAACAACCTAGGATTCGTTCTCGTCTCTTGGATTGAAATGGCTTCCTCAAAATATATCCCACCTACCTTTAAATATCCAGCTCCTAACACCAGCCCTCCATGTAACTTTCGTGAGTGCTCCAGGCTAAATTCATGTTGCTCTTTCGTGAGTGCCTCTGGTACTCAAACTTTTCTGAAATATTTTGTGTATTTGTAGAGTGGTTAAGTACATGGTGTTTGCAATCAGATAGATCTGACTGCAGATTTGAAACCTGGCTCTACCAATTCTTATATCACTGAGTTAACTTCTCTTGGTGTCAGTTTCCTCATTGGAGAGGCTCTTCAGGGACAGTGACATAAGACACAAAATCAAGGGTCATACTATTCGGGTTTGAATCCTGGCTTTACCACACACTAGCTGAGTCTTCTGGAAAGCTAGTTAACAGTCTCTAAGCCTGAGTATCTTCATCTGTAAAATGGGCATGCTATTAGTAGATACTTCAGAGAGTGATTGTGAAGATGAAATGAGGTAATCCATATGCAGTGTTTAGCAGATTCCTAGAAAAATAGGTAGGATTGTTAAAATGTGAGCTAATCACTCTTGGGAAGAGTGATTCTTCCCATCTCTAGATATTTCCTTCTGTGTAGAAGGAGCTTAACTGGTGTAAGAGCCCTAGTGTCTCTCCTCCCCTTTACTTATTGCAACTTACAGGGGGCGAGTAGAGTGGGGTAACTGACTTGATTGGTAAATTCAGGAAGAACAAATGGATCAGGCTTGGCTCAGTTCCTCCCTTTCTTCCTCTTGAGAGTGAGTTGCCCACAAGAAGAATGTTTACTTCTCTGTTGCTTCATGCCATACATTTTATAGAAGATTGCCTCTCCATTAGGAGGTCTGTTCTGATGCAGCATACCTGTGCAAGTTTATTTACTTCTAGGATACAGTATTGGGAAATCCATTCATCTGAAAATATATACTCTATCAGTAATAAAGATGATATGTTTGGGATCTTTGTCTTTTTCTTCAATTCATTCAGAACTCAGAGAGCAAGAATATTCCTTATTGGACTCAACAGCACCTATGTCTTTTGATTTTGGAGATGATTTAATTAAACCTGCATAAAAGTACACAGCATAGAACCTAGCCAAATACAGGTGTTTCTGAATTAGAATTCTTTGATTTAAACAACACTCTGGCCAACTTACATAGAATAGGAATCTATTGGAAGGCCATGGGATTGCTCACGTAATAAAAGGAGAAGCTGAAGAATGAGATTCAGAGAGGACAGGAGAAAAAGTGGCTCTGGCAAGAACTGGTGGAGAGCTCTTGGGGCACTGCCATCCAGGGTGTCAGCTCTGGCTACTTTCAGTCTTCTTGTCACTCTGCTCAAAATTCAAATTCTAAGGAGAGAGCCTTTGATTCACTTGGCTTAGGTCACATAGTCACCCCTTACCAGGTGAAGCCAGCTTATCCTTACTGGGAGCCCATCATACAGTGACCAAGGAGGGAAATGTGGCTCCTGTCCACTTCGTCACAAAATGCTGGATCACAAAACAGGACAAATATACTAATAACTAACCTCTGCCATCAATAAAAATGAGCGTAATTGTTCTCATCATCAATTCCCCAGCTAGATTTAAAGCATCCTAGAGGGAAATAACTATGTCTTACACTTTTTTCCATACTTTACAGCATTGAACATATTTTCTTTCTATTCTTACTTCCAAGAACATACTTTAACTTATTCTGAATATCCCCCTATTCAGAATAAACATGATGCCATGTTTTTTTTGGATTTTTTTTTTTGTCTTAAATCATCTTGTGTCTCGTTTCTAGGCAGGTCATCTTGAAGCATAGTGCCTCCTGAGTACCTTGGAGCAGTCAGTGAGTAGGTATTGATTGATTAATTATGAAAATGAATTGTCATTGCCTATTATATTGAAAGGCAGCATGGTGAGTTGGCCTTTGCCCAGCAGACAGGACACAATGGAGATGTGAGCCATTACTTGTCACTGTAATTCAAGAACATGGATTGATGGTCAAGCATCAGAGAAGGGGTAATACAGTCAGAGTCAGAGACTGAGATAGACCCAGCAAGAGACAAGAAGAGACCAAAACAAGGGTGAGAAGTGAGATAAATGAACTATAACAGAAGTCTTCCATGACCTACAGACGTCAAAGGAGACTAGTTATTGCTCAGGTAAAATTGTTGAGGGACTGCTACTTGGTATTTTGAAAAAATAAGAAGGATCATCCACTTTCATAACCATTTGAAATAATTTCTTCTGGGAAACACAATTATGATAATCTTTTCTTGTGAAGAGTGCCCTTTCTCCAGCAACATCAGCATCATGGAGCCAGCTGGAAATGCAGAATCTCAGGAATCACCCCACACTTATGACTCCAACTCTGCATTTTTGACTCCCAGGTGGCTCATGTGAACATTAGAGTTTGAGAACTGCCTGAGGGCATCCAAAGATCATTAGAGGGAAAATCAGAAGACTTGGGTGCTAATATTCCCTTCACCCCTCTCTAGCATGTGACTCTAGAAATGGCTTATTCCCTGAGTCTCAGCTTTCCCATCTGTATAGTGGGAATGACATATCCCCACTCCTTGTTTTCAGGACTTGTGGGGCAGAACCAATAAAATTTGAATGTAAAGGTATTTTGAAAACTGAAAAGCACCCTGGAAATGGAAGCTCTTCAGTCACTCAGTACATGAGGATGGAGAGGAAACACTGATCTTTCCCCTGGCTGTCACTTGTGGGTTGTACTTGACTGCTGTATTCTTTCTTTCTAGCCCCGAGTAAACTTCACCCTGTGTGAAGGAGATGTGAACAAGTCAGCAGATGATGCATTTATTTTTGAACACATTAATTTCTTTATCATCTCTATTTATTTTCTGAGGGCATCACTGTATTACATTAATGCCTCAAGTTGTTAACAGTACCAGCTGGCACTGCAGGCATCACTTATCCTCACTGTGTAAAAGCTCAGAGGGTAGAATGGAAATTGCCATCCAAAGCCCGATGCTGGCTCTCCTTCTTGGTGTGCTTTTAATCTCCCCTTGGGAGCAGATCCACCATTCCCTCCTTTGTTTCCAAAGCCTTTTATTCGTGATATCATCTGGCATCTCTGCCATTTATTTTGTTTTTCTTTGATGGATTTTGAGGTTTGAGGGGAGCAGAGACTGTTCATAGTTTCTTTTTTATTTCTGTCTCCTCAGGGCTTAGCACATAGTAGGAATGCAAGAAATATCTGTGTAATTTGAGTAGTGGAGGGAAATACAAAATCTACCAATTTGTCCTATTCATCCATTTTTTCTCAGCATAAATGGGGCTTTCAGATAAGCTACATTTGACAGTTTAGACTAGACCCTGTGCTCCCACAGCACTGTTTCAAAACACTCATCACACATGTACCTCTTGAATGAATGTCTTTCCTGATAGCTTGTGAGCTCTCTGACAGGAGGGATTGTGTGTCTTATTCTTGCCCATATTCTCAAGGCTCAGAACAATGTCTGTCACATAGTAGGTATTCAATAAATATATGTAGAATTAAAGTGAGTGATTTGATATAGATTCCAATTTTTGAGGATTCCTACTTTTGCTATTCCTTTCCACAACCAGTTTTTTTCAACAGTAAACGTTCCCCAGTTGGAAATCTGGGCAATTTCTTCCCAGTTTAGGAAGTTTCCCTCTCAGTTCTTTTTCCCTAGTGGCTGACTACATGGAGAGAAGGAAAGTAACATTTATTGAAT
The DNA here is from genome assembly GCF_003676395.1 of Aethalodelphis obliquidens. Taxonomy (NCBI): domain Eukaryota; kingdom Metazoa; phylum Chordata; class Mammalia; order Artiodactyla; family Delphinidae; genus Aethalodelphis; species Aethalodelphis obliquidens. The sequence continues at coordinate 4,230,334 of NW_020838002.1, read as the reverse complement.
GCCTACTTTCAACAATATGTAGTAACAAGTGTTATTATCTCTACTTTTCTACTGACAAAAATGATGCTCAAGAGGCATGACCAAGGTCATAGAGTTACTAAGAGGCAGGATTTCAACCCAGGTCTAACTGAATTCACAGCCACTCTTTTGCTGAATCACACTTCTTGTGCAGAGTTGCTTCAAGGTAGCAACTTTGTCTGAATAGAGGCCACAGATCTGGTCAGTATTTGAGAACAGAGATTTTCTGAATTTAATTCCGTGTATAGATTTATCTTCAACAAGAACCGCTTCATAACTCAACCTTCACTCTTCCACATTAAGTCATCTCCTTCCAGCTGGCACCTGTAACTTGACCGCGGCCTTGTTCCATCTTTCTCGATCTAGGGCAGTGATGGTCAGCCTGTTTCTCATAGACGTGTGTTGGTGATTCTTTCATCCAGTGGTAGGAACTGGGTTAAGGTTCAAAGTAAGCTCTGATGCAAATGTATTTGGATTTTTAAGAAGTACATCTTCCTCTCTCCCAGATAAACGATCTGTCCTTGGTTTCTACTTACACAGGGCCTATTCAAGTCACATAGTTCATAAAGCCTGAAGAGCAAAAATGATCATCAGTATAATTACTGTTGGGCTGTAGACCCACTGATAAGGGTCATCATGTTCTTAACAATATTCATATCATATTCTCATATCACATATCTTTGTAATTTATATTTTGTTTTATCTATTACTTAGTGTTTTAATTGATTTTTTTGAAGCATCCTTTCAACAATCATTCACCAAATACAGGAGGGCTGGCATCCCAACCTCCCGCATTGTTCAAGGGTCAACTGTACAGTAGTCCCTTGACATCAGCAAAGAATTAGTTCCAGGACACCCATGTGGGTACCTAAATCCACTCAAGTCCCTTATATAAAATGGCGTACTATTTGCATATAAACTATGCACATACTTCCATATACCTTAAACCATCCTGAGATTACTTATAATACCTAATACAATGTAAATGCTATGTAAATAGTTGTAAATACAAGGTAAATGCTTTGTAAATAGTTACTGATGTGCAGCAAATTAAAGTTTTGCTTTTTGGAACTTTCTAGAACTTTTTTTTTTTTTTTTTTTTTTTTTGCGGTACGCAGGCCTCTCACTGCTGTGGCCTCTCCCGTTGTGGAGCACAGGCTCTAGACGTGCAGGCTCAGCGGCCATGGCTCACAGGCCCAGCCACTCCGCGGCATGTGGGATCTTCCCGGATCATGGCACGAACCCGTGTCCCCTGCATCGGCAGGTGGACTCTCAACCACTGAGCCACCTGGGAAGCCCTCTAGAACTTTTTATTCCAAATATTTTTGATCAATGGTTAGTTGAATCATGGATGTGGACCCAGCAGATATGGAGGGAGGGCTGACTGTGCCTACCTAACTGTGTGGATGCCTACCTTACATCAGGTGCTTTGCTAGGTGAGAATGCCAACTGGAGATATCATGGGCCCTGGCCTCAAGTATAATTTATTCATATGAAAAATGCCCATGTCTACCTGACAGACTCAAGAAAGGCTTTCTAGAGGAGGAGGCCTTGATGGAGACTGGATAGAGAAGAATGAATGTGTCTGGGAGCAGTCAAGTGGTAGCTGAGAAAAGGATGTGGTGTAGTAAGGTCAGGGTACATAAGGACAAACATAAAAACAACCAACTTTTTAGTCCAATAAGTTCTGTCCATGCAATATTGTTTAATGCCTTAAAGACAAAAAAAAAAAAGAATTTTAAAGGAGAGAAAAAGAGCTGTTGAAAACATTCAAGATTATAGTTTTGCTCTGAGTACATTCTAAGAGGTTTTTCCTGTCCTTATGTTGTAGTTTTGGTGGAAAAGAACCCTGCATTTCAATTGCCAGGAAAGAGCCATCCGGCTGAGCAAAGAGAGAAGCCCTTCATGGGGTCATTTAACATCTTGACTGAGACAAATGGGACAATCCGGTCACTGAGAATGAAATGGCAACTGTGATAAGGCCCTTTTGTTAATGGCAGTGTCCTCTCCAACCAAGCCACAGGGTGCTCTAGAAAGATGTGTGTATTTTCCCAGCCTAGATGCATTTTTTCTTTTGGAAAAGAGACACAATTTCACACAGCTGAAGGGACTTGGGACAAAGTTACATTGAGAGCTCTGGTTTAGACTAGATGGATAGTTTTGTTTAAATGCTGGGCTCACCATATGACTCATTAATCATATCATATAACCCAGAGAGCATCTAGTCTAAATTTCTTTTTAGATGAAGAAAATGCAACCCAGAGAAGACAAGCAATTTCCACAAAGACACAAAGCTGATTAGTGCCAGTTCTGTATTAATCCAGTGCTGACCTTATAATAGCATTTGTTATTTAGTTAATGTTATTTTATTAATAATTATTTACTGAATACTTATGGTGTTACCGAACTCAGGTTCAGCTTGAAAGCAAATACTTGAGAGATGTATGTTGGTTGGAAAAGAAAGTTTGCTTTTTTCAGGAGGCTGGCAACCTGGGGAGAAGATGGCCTCATGTCCAACAATCAACTCCAAAGATTCTGCTCAACCACGGAAGTTTTAAAAGGGAGAATCATTTGGGAAGGGACACAGAGTGTTTTCTTCCACTGTGTGAAAACTTTCTTCTGATTGGTTGCTGGTGAGGTAACAGGGGGGAGTTCCTGGAATCTTGTGCTCAGCCTGAAGTTACCATCCTCCACCTGGGTGCCAGCCTTAGTTTTTACAGAAGAACTCAAGGATATTGTTATGTATATTCCCTGAGCAGGAACCAGGACCTTGCCCCTAGGCTGCACTATTTTTTCTTGACTGCTCCTCCTTTGCTTCTGCATTCCTTCCCTTCTCTGATTAGCAGCTGTTTGAATCTGCCTTTTGGAACTTAGGGAAGGTCAAGGAGGTTGAATGAAGCCCATTTCCTATAAATAAGAAATGGGGAACAGGGAAAGGATTTGTACCCAGGAAGGCCCCAGAGGGTCCTGCTCCATTTCAATGGTGTGATAAATGCTTTGTTAGGATTATTTTTGTCATGGATTATTTTCAATGGAGAGGCAACATCCAGTTATGAGTTCAGTGCTCACTGCTGTTGGGTCTGGGGCTAGTTGCCCAGCCTCACTAAGCCTCAGTTTTCTGTCTATAAAATGGAGGAGGTAAGAGTCCCCGTTGCAAGCACATCATGAAGATTAAATGAGATAATGCACGTAGAGCTCAGAACAGCATCTGGCACACTTAATACCCAGCTCGCTAAGATTTAATCTTTCTGGGCTTTCTATCAGAGCACAAATCTTTACTCTGTAATTCTTATATCTGCCTGCCCTAAAGATGATTATGAAAGGTTTATTTCCTTTGAGTGCTTTCATTCTCTCTAGGTTCCTCTAAATCCCTGATTGACAAGTCTGGAGGGCTGGAGCTTGTCTCTCTCACAGTCATCCCCTCTCTCTAGATCCCCTTCCCCTCCTCCAGGTTCTTGGCGGCTTCCCCTGGAGGGAATTCAGATGTGTTCCATTAGAGCCTCAACCTTGGGAGGGAGCTTCATCAGTGGTGTGCCTGCATCTCCTGATCCATTCAGAGAGGAACAGGGGCCAGCTCCTGGATGGCGTGTCATCCATCTCTGAGCCCAGCCAGGTTTAGGTTGGCTCACAAGATCTGGGACTTGTCAAAACCTTTGGCATTCTAAGAATGGGTTCCATAGAGCCCTGGAGTTGAAACAAAACAAAAAACCCCAACATAATAAGCTGGACAGTACATCAGCCCTTTTGGCAAGAAGCAAGGGAGGAGCAGTTAAGCACATATCTGGCTATGTATGTTCCTAACAGCATAATAGAGCTTTCTTGGTTCCTTCCGAAGCTTGTTCACTTCTAATGTCATAAGTCATCTTCTGGGCAAGGTTTTTGCAGATGCACGAACACCTTGCTTCTCTGCTCTCCTTTTGCAAATCATCCTCCCTATGAGTGAGTATGCAATCTACTTCTGTACACAACTAGTTGGGAGGAAAGCTGGCCATTCAGCATGCGTTTATGAAGGCAATACGTTCTGAAGGGAGGCAGAAGCTTCAGGAGAGGTCTGGAAAAGATTTTTAAAATACTCTATTTGCATAAGACAGTTCTAGCCATCAGTGCATTCCTTAGACCCTCAGTCTCTGAGGCTCATTTGAATTGTAACCTTTTGTGGTTTCTTTGTTCCTTTTGGTTTGAGGAATGAGCTCTTTTTATTTTGGATATCTTAAGGGAATTTTGGAGAATCTTGTCTTGCTCTTTTATTGTCACCTGTGAAAATGAAGATGTAGCTTTGAAGTGGGGCAAGAGGAATGAATGGAGACTTTTTTATGGGGGGAGGACTTACATGACAGTACACCCATTTGTCATTTAACCTTCATGGCAACTGGTCCTCAGAGAGGTTAATTGATTGGCAGAAGATTACAAGGGCCTTGTTTATTTCTCCCCAGGTTTGTCTGCCTCCAAAGACCATGCATACAACACAGATAAAATGATTTTGTCATTTTACTACCTCTTCTCCAGTTCACTTTTTTTTATCCTGAAATTTGCCTCCTTCTTACACTTCTGTGTTCTTTTGATCTAAACCTCATGCATCCTTTAGGATCTGGGGCACTGCATGTTTTTCCCATTTGGATTCCAATACTTATTTCCTTACGTACTTTTTTTTTTTACAACACTACGTGCTTTGGTTTACTAAGCAAAACCACCCAAGTTTCTTCTAATTTTATTATTGTTAGAAGTATTAATATGTAGCAGAGCTATTAATTCTTAAAACTTCTTTTCTTATTTCTGTTAACAGCTAGAGCTTTTCTTTCCACGTATCGTTTTTAATCCTGAAAACTCCAATTCATGGCATTCAGTGTTTCAAGGCATTTATTCCAAACTAACTGCTTAATTCATATTTTTGTTCATTGATTTTAGTGTTAGCAACAATGTGAGAGATACTTGTAGACAAGTAATTGTACAATCGAAGTAGAATCTCTGTTTAATAAGAAATGTGTGGAATGAGGTTGGCCTACATCATTTTGCAGTTTGGCAAGCTGCAAATGGTTGACCATGGCTGGGACCCAGGTTTCATGTGTGGAGCCAGCAGACCACAAAGCAGCTTGGACTTATCCTGAAAGTGATGGTGCTTCACCCATAAGTATGATTTTTGCTGTAAATTTTTTCTTTTTGCCGTTCGCGGGCCTCTCACTGTTGTGGCCTCTCCAGTTGCAGAGCACAGGCTCCGGACGCGCAGGCTCAGAGGCCATGACTCAAGGCATGTGGGATCCGCGGCATGTGGGATCCTCCCAGACCGCGGCACGAACCCGCGTCCCCTGCATCGGCAGGCAGACTCTCAACCACTGCGCCACCAGGGAAGCCCAGCATCCTCTCTTGATTGTCCTGCTATTGATATTTTAGAATTTCCGTCCACAGGGAATGAATTCCAGCTGTTTACCCTGGAGGGGCCCATCTGTCTCCTGCCTCACTATGAGATTCTTAAATCATAAAATGGAGACAACTTCTGTTAAAAGCTTTTTCTGCACTGAGAAGACAATATGATAATTAGCCTTTATTTTGTTAATGTGGTGAGTTAATTGTTCCATTTTTTTTTGACAGTTAAACCAATCTTGCTTCCTTGGAATAAATCTTTCTCAGTCATAATGTATTAACCGTTTTAAATATTGCTGGATTTTGTTTGCTTATATGTTTTGCATCTTCATGACTGAAATCATTCTGTAATTTTCACTTCTTGTAATGTCCTTGTCAGATTTTGGCATAAAGGTTTTGCTGGCCTCATAAGTAAGTTTTGAGAGTGTTCCATTTTATGCTGTTCTCTGAAACAGTTTGTGTATAATTGGCTATGCCTTCCTTAAATGTTTGGTAGAATACACTGGTGAAACTCTTTGGTACTGGGTTTTCTTTTTAGAGAGTTTAAGATTATGGACTCAATTTCTTTGATGTTATAGGATGATTCAGATATTCTATTTTTCCTTGTGTTAGTTTTACATATTGTATTTTTAATGTAAGTTTTTCTATTTTTATCAAACTTTAAACTTTAATGACCTAAAATTGTTTTATAGTATTCTTTTGTGATCTTTTTAATATCTATAAGATCTTTAATGATTTTCCTTTTTTCTTACCTAACATTGGTTATTTTTCTTTTTCTCTATTTTCTTGATTAATCTTGCTAGATAGTTATTAATATTACTACTTTGTCCAAATAACCAACTTTGGTCTTTGTTGATTCCTCTCTATTGTAAATTTATTCTCTCTTTCCTTAATTTCTGCTTCTACTATTTTTCTTCTTTATTCCATTTTTCTTTGGTTATAACTTGCTCTTCTATTGCTAGTTTCTTGAGATGATTACTTAGTTCATAACTTTTTAGTCTTTCTTCTTTTATAATGTGTACATTTAAACGTAGAAATTTTCTGTAAGATGCATCCTATAAGTGTTTTTATGTACTGTTTCCTTGATCTTTTAGATCTTTTATTTAAAATATTTTCTAATTTTAATTTCCTTTGAATAATGTGTTATTTAGAAGGATATTCTTTAGTTTTCAAGCACATGGGAAATTATAGTTTTGGGATCATTGATTCTTAGCTTAATTGCACTGTGTTTAAAAATATATTCTGTATGATTTTAGTCCTTTGACATTGGTTAAGATTTGTTTTATGATCAAGGATATTGTTAAGCTTTATAACTACTTCATGTATATTTGGAAAAAAAGGTGTATGCTACAGTTATTGAGTAGAATATTCATATATGGTAATTAGGTTATATTTACCAATGTGTTGTTCAGATTATCTTTATCTTCATTAATTGTTTTGACTACATATACTATTACTGAAAGAAGTATGCTAAAACATCCACTAAGATATTGGATTTGTCTATTTCTTCTTTCAGTTCTATCAGTTTTTGTCTTGTATATTTTGGCCTATGTTATTTGGTGCATATAAATGTATAATTGCCATACCTACCTAGTAAATAAAATCTTTTTAAATTATAAAGTTTATTTTTTATTCATTTGTAATACTTTGACCTTAAAATACATTTTTCTGATATTAATTTAGCAACACTAGCTTTTTTTTCCAGTTATTCTTTACATGGTATATCTTTTTCATTCTTTTATTTTTTATATACTTTTATAATACCTCCATATTTTAGATTACTCTTGTGAATAGTTGATAGTTGAGCTTTTTTTTTATTATAAAGCCTGACATTCTTTGCCTTTAATTGGAAAATTTGGTCTGTTTACATTTAATTTATTACTGATATATTTGGTTTGAATCTCTCATTTTATTGTTAGCTTTCTATTTATGCCAAACAACATATATTCTTGTATTTCTTGTTTCTTGTCAGAAGACAAGAATATAAAATAATTTAGATTGTTTCAATTTTTTCATCATTTTCCCTCTTTTGTTTGCTTAATAATTATATACTTTTACTGGAGTTTTGATGGTGTCTTACTCAGTTTGGGCTGTATAACAAAACTAAGTGGCTTATCAAAACAGAAATTTATTTCTCACATTTCTGGAGGCTCTATGTCTGAGATCATGGTGCCAGCATAGTTGGGTTCTGATGAGAGCCCTCTTCTGAGGTGCAGATAGCAAATTTCTCCTTGTATATTTACATGGTGGAAACAGAGAAAGGAAACAAGCTTTCTCATGACACTTAGAAAGGCACTAATCTCACTTATGATGGCTCCACCCTCATGACCTCATCAGATCCTAATTCCCTCCCAAAGGCCTATCTCCTGATATAATCACATTGAGGTGTAGAGTTTCAGCATATGAATTTTGGAGGGACACAAACATCCAGTCTACAAGTGGTTACTCTAGAGATTACTACATGTATCCATAACCTATCAAAGGCTAGTGTTATTTGTACTTTTTACCCTCTTTATGTTCAGTACAAGGATCTTAGAATATTTGATCTCTATCTTTTAACTTATTTACTATTGTTGCTGCATATAAATAAGTTTACAGATATTTTAAATCCTATCACAGATAATAATTATTGCTTTTCACAGTCAGTATTCACCAAGCATTAATCACAAATTTACTCTTTTTGTTGATGTGTGTTCCTTCCTTCACCTCTAAGCTTCCATTTGGGCTAATTCTTTTTTCCTAAAAGACTTCATTTATAATGGGTCTGCTGAATTCTATTTTTGTCTGAAAATATTTTTATTTCATCTTTATTCTTGAAGGCTATTATTGCTGGATATAGAATTCTAAGTTGACAAGACACTTTTTCCTTGAATACTTTGTTGAAATAATTCTGTTGTCTTATTTCACTATTCCTGTTGAGATGGTAATGTGTCTTTTTCCTTTCTGTTTTTAGTGTTTTGTTTTTGTCTTTGGTTATCAGCAGTTTGACTATGATGCGTCTAGATGTGGATTTCTTTGTATTTATCTTGCTTGAGGTTTGTAAGAATTCTTGAATTTATGATTTAAAACCTTTCATCAGTTTTGGAAAAAGTTCAGCTAATTGTTTCAAATATTTCTTCTTCTCAATTCTTTCTGTATTTTCTTTCTGAGATTTATTATACATGTTAGGCTTTTTTAGTGTATTTCATCTGCACTTAAGTCTCTGCTGTATTTTGTTCCCTCTTGCATAATTCTGGATATTTTCTTCTTTCTTCCTGTTTTAAGTTGTACCTAACTGCTGCTAAACACATCCATGGAGTTCTTACTTTTGCTTATTGTATTTTTTAGTTCTAATATTTCCATTTCATTATATATATATATATATATTTTTTTTTTTTTTTTGCGGTATGTGGGCCTCTCACTGTTGTGGCCTCTCCCATTGCGGAGCACAGGCTCCGGACGTGCAGGCTCAGTGGCCATGGCGAACAGGCCCAGCCACTCCATGACATGTGGGATCTTCCCTGACCGGGGCACAAACCCATGTCCCCTGCATCGGCAGGCGGACTCTCAACCACTGCGCTACCAGGGAAGCCCTCCATTTCATTATATTTTTGTAATTTCCAATTATCTGCCAAAATTCTGAATCTTGTCTTTTATCTCCTCAGAAGCATTATTATTCTAAAATCTATGACTAATAATTTTATTATCTAGAACTACTTGGATCTTTTTCTGTTTTCTTTGTTCTTGTGTATCTTGTCTTCTTGTTATGCCTTGTTTCTTTTGATTATGTGCTGGACATTGTTAGATAAAAATTAGAGGAAAAAAGCTTATCATGATGTTCTCTTTCTCCAAAAATGATTTATGTTTGCTTATGGAGGACAACTAAGTGCACTTGCAACCTAGGGTCATGTTAATCCAATTTCAGGGACTGAAATGGTTTGAATTTTGGCTTCAATTTCTTTAAGGGTTATTCTTCTTCTACTTTACCCTTACTCATAGGATCTTGAGCCTGTAGAGTTCCACAAGTTTATCAGTGTCCCTTTGGTGACTCTGGACTCCAATTTCTCTCTAACTTCAACTAATCTGTTAAAATTTCTGTTCAGTAACTCAGACTCTCATTAACCTCTCCTGAAATCAGCAGATACACAAAGGGTAAAGAGGTCCAGTTGTTGAACTTAACTCTGTTGGTTTCCATCTTCTTTCAGATCTCAGTCTTATGATTTCTTATTGCTTTTTAGCTCTCCATTGACTGCAGGCAGATTAAAATAAAATGTTGTCCAGATTGTTTAATTGTCCTCAGTGAGTGTGTTGGACAGACTACTTAGCTCACCATTTCAGAAGCTATTTAATTAGCTTAAAATGAAATTGCCCCCTCCCTGTTCTGCCTAAAGGAACCAAGGAGAGAAATTAGATCCAAGCTTGTGCAGTGGGTTTTAAGGTAAACATTTTCCAGGGTCTGGGCAAGATAGTGGCAAGAAGAATTATGAGAGCACTCCAAAGGGAAGGTGAAATTTATGTAGAAAAAATTCAGGACCACTGCTGTAATTTCTCATTTTACCATAGATGCCTCTGTTTTTCCTATAATAGAATACAATTTAATTTCAGGTTTTGTTTAAATTTTTTTCTATCTAACCACACTTTATCTAAGAAATGTAGTTATTAATAGCAGGAAGACTTTTTCAAATTGTTAAGTACCTTGATAGATTTGGATATTCAAGAGGGGAGAATAACTACAAAATAGGATAAGGATTTGGAGTTTTATGTGGCAATCATAGATGGAGGAGGTGAGGGTAAACAAAGGGAAAGGTTGATAAAGATAGATGCCAGTGTGATAGAGGTTATGAGCTTAGTGGTATGGTACCTGTACCTCTACTTCCCCTTCCACCATCCTGCCATCTTCAGTAAGATTGAATAAACTCAGCCTTTATAATAGAAAGCAAAACATGGCTTATTTTGTGTCAGTCAACATGGTATAGGATGAGTCTTGGAATAGAAACCCAGAAGGGGGTTTGGACTTCCATAGGCATGTGAGGCAACCTAGGTATCCATCATGACCTCTGGGCTACAAGAAAAACTGTCTCTCCTCCCCTCTGGAGTCTCTTCATGGGACACTCCCCTCAATGTAAACCTTGGCCAACTCTGTGTTCCCTGTGATGATGGAGGCTCTCTTTCCACACCACATTACCATTCCCACATCAGTCATAGTGAGATGCTATAGCTTAAAATGACAGCACAGTGACCTAGGAGTCCAAGAACCTGTGTTTTAATTCTGACTCTGTCTCAAATGGTTGTAGGGGTTGTTACCTTACCTTTGGAGTCTTTGTTTCCTCATCTCTAAAATGGATTTGCATTAGATCAGTGGTTTGCAATTATTCTCTGAGGAATCTTTTGTTAAAATGAAATCTTAAATGGAAGCAGGCATACACAAAGCAAGTAAAATGAACTCTAGTTGAAGTGGAAGGTTGGGTAGGGTGGAAATCTTACCCAAATGTGCTCCCTTACCCCACAAGCCTTAAGAAGGCTCAGTAGAATATGGTTTGATAACCAGTGGAGTTGATGTTTTATTCAGTTCCAGCTATCTCCTTATACAGAGAAGAATGAATGTCATCTTTCAGTCATCTAAAAGCAGCAGTAACTTAAGAAAAGTTTCCTTTTTCCCTTATTGAGGTGGGAGATGGAGAGTGGAAAGGAAGCTCACATTTATGGAGGCCTTATTAAGTGCCAGATACAATAAGTAATTTCCTTAACCTTCCTAAGGGCTCTGTGATGTTTATGCCCAATCGAGGGAGTCTCTGAAGCTCAGAGATGAGTATTTGGCTCAAGGTAACATGGCTAGAATGTGGCAGGGCTGCATTTCAAGCTCAGCTCTTTCTAACTCCACCATCAGAAATGAAGGTGGTGGGACTTCCCTGGTGGCACAGTGGTTAAGAATTCTCCTGCCAGTGCAGGGGACACAGGTTCAAGCCCTGGTCCAGGAAGATCCCACATGCTGCGGAGCAACTAAGCCCGTGCACCACAGCTACTGAGGCATCACTCTAGAGCCCGCAAGCCTAGAGCCTGTGCTCTGCAACAAGAAGCCACTGCCATGAGAAACCTGCGCACCACAATGAAGAGCAGCCCCTGCTCCCCGCAACTAGAGAAAGCCTGCGCACAGCAACAAAGACCCAACACAGCCAAAAATAAATAAATAAATACATTTATTTAAAAAAAAAATGAAGGTGGTGAGTAGAAAATGGGCACCTCAGCAAATGAAATATAAGTTTGGGTGCAGAAAAATGCCATGGGACATTTTGTGCAATGGGTATATATATATACATATATATATATATAATACATACATATATATGTCTTTTTGTCTTCAGATTTAAACTAATTGTTTCCTTATTACTCAGGGTGATATGGGAGCATCTAATGAGATGCCTCAGCCCAAGGAAGTGCCTACTTTTAATTCATGGTCTAAGCTTTTCTTTGCTTGGTTATCTATACTCACAGCCCTAGCCTAGAGGGTTAGAAAGCTGTTACTTAGGCCTTTTTTTTCCCTTAGTGCTCTAGGGCTCAATATGTGGCATTCTCCTATTTCTGAATTACTAACATGCCTTCCCACCTTTTCCTGAGTTTTAGGGAAAACAGTCCCAGAGCTTGGAACCCTTGCCATGAATTTAATATGCAAGACGTTGAAGAATTCCCCAAGGGAAGAAACATTTTATGTGGCTTTTGATTTCATTATCATTATACTGGTGACTCTTTTTGGTTTTGAGGCAAAGTGAAACAAACAGTGGCTAGACAGGCATAGAATGCCAAGCATACAAAGCACCATTTAGTAAGTGTGATGGTTAATTTTATGTGTCAACTTGACTGGACCGCAGAGTAGTCAGATACTTGGTTAAACATTATTTCTGGGCATGTCTGTGGTGATATTTCTGGATAAGATTAACATTTGAATTGGTAGACTGAGTAAAACAGATTGACCTTCACAATGTGAGTGGGCCTCATCCAATCCACTGAAGACCTGAATAGAATAAAAGGCTGAATAAGAAGGAATTCTCTCCCTTCACCTGTTTTCCTGGACCCTGGACATTGGCTTTCTCTTGCACTCAGACTGGAACTTGGCACCCCTGGTTCTCAGGCCTTTGGACTCAGACTGGATCAACACCTCTGGCTCTCCTGAATCTCTAGTTTGCAAATGGTGGAACTTCTCAGCCTACATAATTGCATGAGCCAGTTCCTTACAATAAATCATATTAGTCAGTAATCATTACTGACTAATGCACTAAGTGATTACTGTGTAGCAGGCCCTGCAGTAAAGTGCTGCACATAACATCTCATTTAATACGAGCTTCTACACTCTTATGAATTAAGTATCTTGTTATTTCCATTCTGCAGATGAGGCTTAGAGCAGGTAAAAGTAACTCTGCCAAGGCCATAGAGCTTAAGTGAGGGGACATTCACACATCCACAAGTCATGTGGCTTTGAGTAGGTCAATGAGTTTGTCTGCATTTATGTGTTAAATGGAGATGATAATGCCTACCTTGAAGGACTGTCAGGGACACTACATGAGGTGATAGGTGTGAATTACTTGGATAGGGTAGAACGCATGTCAGGGACTCAGAAATAGTAGCTTTTGCTATTTTATTTCTTACTGTGTTAAAAAATTCAGAGGATTTATAGCTTGTGGAAGAGATGTAATTTCTCCAATGTAATATATCAGTAACATCTGAATTTAATCTTTTGTTCATCTCCATTAAGCTCCAATGATATTTCATGTTATCCTGGGGAAAAATGTGATCACTATGACATTTAAAATTCTGCACAACCCAGGGAGAGGGAGGAGGCACACCCCTGGAAACACGAGGATATCCTGGTTAGACTGCCCTGAGACTCCAGGTTGCTGTGCTTTAGGAAGCGGAACAGCTGCAAAGGTCCTCAGGAGGTGCTTGGTTTCCCAAAAGGTGTTTGGTATTTACTTTCACTCATGCATGTTCCTTCTGCTCTGATAACCATTGTCATCTTCCATTACAATAAAAGATGTCAGAGGGATTTTTACAGTCATATGGCATTAATTTAGCTTTCCCTCTGTGGTCATAAGAGAGTTTGCAAAAAAGAAAATAAAACAAAACAAAGTCTCACTCAGCCATTCATCAATTCATATTTATTGAACAGTGATCATGTGCCACACAACAGGGAGGACAGGATCTCCATTTCAAAATCCATGGCATGCACACACTCTTTTCAGTGTGCTGGCTCTGGGGCTGCTTCATTCTCAATTTCCTCTCTGGTCTTTGGGAAATGGATCAGAGGACCACGCAGATTTCCTTGGGAAATATAACAGTATCAGCCACATTTTCTTTTCATCACGATGCTGATGGGAATTCTGACTACACTTTATAGTTGCCAGAGCCCGTTCATGTCCCTCTGATTCTTGCCCCAATCTAGTGAGGTCAGTTGGGCAAGGCTGATTATTTTTGCCATATGGGTGAGGGAACCGAAGCTCAGGGCTGTTAAGGCACTTGGCCAGGGTCTCAGCCAGAGAAGGGGTCAGGCTGTGAAAACTCCTTCCACACTTGTTCCTTGCCCATCTGTCCTTCACACCTTGGACAGCCTTAAAAAACATCCGATTATGCCATTACCCTGCTTATAATCTTTCCATTCCTCACAACTATTCTTAGCATGCGCACAAGGTTTTTTTGAGATCTGGCCCTTCTCACCTCTCTAGACTTCTTCCAGGCCATTCCCATTGCCCCCATCCCATTGTTCACTCCCAAAGCTATGCTCTGGCTATACTGAATCCCACCGTATCATCCTCGATCTCACCTCCCTACCATTACTCAGGAGGCCCTCTCTACTTACGCATTATTTAAATCTCCATTTAGATATAACTTCCTCCAAGAACCTCTCTCTGATCTCTTACATCTGGGTTAGCTGGCTCTACTCTGTGCATCTGTCACACCCTCTGCTGGGTCTATTTGACTGCCACTCCCACTGGGCTATAAGCTTTGTGAGAGTGAGGACTGTGTGCATCTCATTGATGGGCGACACCTATGCACCTAGAAGGGGGGCAGGAATTATCCATCAAGGAATGAATGGTTCATTTACTCATTCTGATGAAATTTCTCAGATAGCAGATCTTCTGTTGCACACAGATCAGGAATCCCTGGATTACTCCTTATGCTGGTTGTTTTGGGCTGACTTCATTCCAGCAGTGAGAAGTACCCACAGAAGAAGGGAGGGTGGGAGGAGAGAAAGGTCAGGACAAATCTTCTCCCTTTCTGCCCCTTCTTGCTTTCACACCATGTTCTGAGAGTAGCTGCATCCCTCCAGCAGGGAACCTTCTCCTCTACTGCCCGGTGCTCAGACTCCAGCAACATTATGTTTTCCTTTATCCCTCAGCCCTAAAAGTAGAAATAGCTTCTAACTCTTGTTAGTTTCTGTGTGCTTCACCATCACTTGCTTCTTCCCTGAACCCTCACCATATCTCCATAAGTAGCATCTTCATTTGGACCACCTGTGGTGGCTTTTGTTTCTTGCCAGGTTTCTGACAAAGTATTCTATTTGGTACAGGTAAGATTAGGATTTTCAAATTCTCTGGGATGGTTTCTAGCAACTTTGGATTCTTGGAGGTAATTCTCAAGACAGCTCCAGGTTGCTCCCTTATTGTACAGTTGTAGACAAGAATTTCCAGAAGGCTGGCAATATAATTTCCTCCCTCTGCTTAATTTTCAGTGTTTCATCTATGGGCATCACCAGGTATCCTTAGATCTGAGAAGTCATATTTGTTCTAAGCAGATTTGGTGTCTATATATCTATTTAATTCACTGGAAAGGAAAATCTCTCCCCCCTGCTTAGGAATGGTTCTGCAGTGTTCAAAAACATTCCTTCTAGTTCACTTTGACTTCCTGTCATTTGACTCCCCTAATGGTTCTTTGTGAAGGCCACATCCACAGTCACACAATGTTTGTTAGAAGGGACACTGGTGTGAAAGAAGTTGTAGATGCCATGAGGTTAGGCCTCAGGGTTTTCCTTTAAGATCATGTAATCTTTTTATTTTTTTAAATTTTTTAAATTTTTTGGCTGTGTTGGGTCTTCTTTGCTGCGCCCAGGCTTTTCTCTAGTTGCGGTGAGCACAGGCCACTCCTGTGTGCGGGCTTCTCATTGTGGTGGCCTCTCTTGCTGTGGAGCACGGGCTCTAGGCATGCGGGCTTCAGTAGGTGTGGCACACTGGCTCAGTAGTTGTGGCTCGCAGGCTCCAGTGCGCAGGCTTAGTTGTTCTGGCACACAGGCTTAGTTGCTCCAGAGCATGTGGGATCTTCCCGGACCAGGGCTTGAACCCGTGTCCCCTGCATTGGCAGGCGGATTCCCAACCAATGCGTCACCAGGGAAGCCCCAAGATCATGTAATCTTAATAACAATTTTTTTAATAGAGCAAAAGTCATATTCTCTTAATGGAATATAGGGATAGATTAATTGCCCTTATAAGTGTGGGCTCATTTCTGGGCTCTTGACTCTGTTCCATTGATCTATGTGTCTTTTTGTGCCAGTACCATACTGTTTTGATTACTGTAGCTTTGAAGGAGAGTTTGAAATCAGGGAGCATGATACCTCCAGCTTCATTTTCTTTTTCAAGATTGTTTTGGCTATTCTGGGTCTTTGTGTTTCCATATAAGTTTTAGAATTATTTGTTCTAGTTCTGCGAAAAATGCAGTTGGTATTTTGATAGGGATTGCATTGAATCTGTGGATTGCCTTGGGTAGTATGATCATTTTAACAATATTAATCCCTCCAATCCATGAACATAGTATATGTTTCCAACTCCTTGTGTCATTTTCAATTTTTTTCATCAGTGTTTTAATAGTTCTCTGAGTACAGGTCTTTACCTCCTTAGTTAGATTTATTCCTAGGTAGTTTATTCTTTTTGATGCAATTGTAAATGGGATTGTTTCTGTAATTTCTCTTTCTGATATTTCATTGTTAGTGTATAGAGATGCAACATGTTTCTGTATATTAATTTTGCATCCTGAAACTTTTCCAAATTAATTGATGCACTCTAGCAGTTTTTTGGTTGTGTTTTTAATATTTTCTGTGTATAGTATCTTGTCATCTGCAAACAGTGACAGTTTTCCTTCCTCCTTTCCAACACGTATTCCTTTTATTTCTTTTCCTTGTCTCATTGCTGTGGCTAGAACTTCCAATAATATGTTGAATAAACGTAGAGAGAGTGGGCATCTTGTCTTGTTTCTAATCATAGAGGAAATGGTTTCAGCTTTTCACCATGTTACCTGTGGGCTTGTCTAATGTTACCTGTGGGCTTGTCATTATTATGTTGAGGTATGTTCCGTCTATATCCACTTTGTCAAGAATTCTTATAATAAATAGATGTTGAATTTTATTAAAAAGTTTTTCTGCATCTATTGAGATGATTGTATGATTTTTTTAGGTTTAAAATCATCACATATTTATTGATAGGAGAATGATTTATTTAATATTTATTTTTATATTTAAAATTTTTATTTTATTATTTTATATCATATTTTATAATATTTATTTTATAAATATAAAATATATATTTTATATTCATTTATTTTACAATATTTTATTTTATTTTATATTTATTTATTTTATTTTATAAATTTTATTGGATTATAGTTGATTTACAATGTTTTTTTAGTTTCAGGGGTACAGCAAAGTGATTCAGTTGTACATACACATACATTCATTTTTTTCAGATTATTTTCTCATATAGGTTATCACAGAATACTGAGTAGAGTTCCCTGTACCATATAGTAGGTCCATGTTGGTTATCTATTTCATATATAATAGTGTATGTATGTTAATCCCAAGCTCCTTATTTAACCCTCCCTTTCATGTTTCCCCTTTTGTAACCATAAGTTTGTTTTCTATATCTGTAAGTCTGTTTTTGTTTTGTAAATAAGTTCATTTGTATCACTTTTTAAAAATTAGATTCCACGTGTGAGTGATATCATATGATATTTGTCTTTGTCTGACTTACTTCACTTAGTGTGATAATCTCTAGGTCCATCCATGTTGCTGCAAATGGCATTATTTTGTTCTTTTTTATGGCTGAGTAATATTCCATTGTATATATGTACCGCATCTTCTTTATCCATTCCTCTGCTGATGGACATTTAGGTTGCTTCCATATCTTGTTTATTGTAAATAGTGCTGCAGTGAACATTGGGGTGCATGTATACTTTGGAACCATGGTTTTCTCTGGATATATGCCCAGGGGTGGGATTGCTGGATCATATGGTAGCTCTATTTTCAGTATTTTAAAGAACCTCCATACTGTTCTTCATAGTGGTTGCACCAATTTACATTCCTACCAACAGTGTAGGAGGGTTCTCTTTTCTCCACGTCCTCTCCAGCATGTATTATTTGTAGACTTTTTGATGATATCCATTCTGACTGGTGTGAGGTGATACTTCATTGTAGTTTTGATTTGTATTTCTCTGATAATTAGTGATTTGAGCATCTTTTCACCTGCTTTTTGGCCATCTGTATGTCATCTTTGGAGAAATGTCTATTTATATCTTCTGCCCATTTTTTGATTGGGTTGATTTTTTTTTTTTTTTTTTTTTGACATACAGCTGTGTGAGCTGTTTGTATATTTTGGAGATTAATCCCTTGTTGGTCACTTCATTTGCAAATATTTTCTCCTATTCTGTGGGTTGTCTTTTGGTTTTATTTATGGTTTCCTTTGCTGTGCAAAAGCTTTTAAGTTTAATTAGGTCCCATTTGTTTATTTTTGGTTTTATTTTCATTACTCTAGGAGGTGGGTCCCTCATATTGGGTTGGCCAAAAAGTTCATTTGGGTTTTTCTGTAAGACATTACAGAAAAACTTAAATGAAAATTTTGGCCAACCCAATACACAAATTGTTGCTTTTCTTCTGCTGTTTTTAATGTTCTCTTTACCTTTAATTTTTGCTCTTTTAATTACAACTTGTCTTGGTGTAGTCCTTTTTTTTAAAATTTTTGGCTGCATTGGGTCTTTGTTGCTGTGCATGGGCTTTCTCTAGTTGTGGTGAGCGGGGGCTACTCTTCATTGTGGTGTGCAGGCTTCTCATTGTGGTGGCTTCTCTTGTTGCAGAACATGGGCTTTAGGCACGCAGGCTTCAGTAGTTGTAGCACATGGGCTCAGTAGTTGTGGCTCGCAGGCTCTAGAGCTCAGGCTCAGTAGTTGTGGCACATGGGCTTAGTTGCTCTGCGGCATGTGGGATCTTGCCAGACCAGGGCTTGAACCCGTGTCCCCTGCATTGGAAGGCAGATTCTTAACCACTGTGCCACAAGGGAAGCCCTGACGTGTTCCTTTTTGAGTTGATCCTGTTTGGAACTCTCTGTGCTTCTTGGACCTGGATGTGTGTTTCCTTTTCCAGATTAGGGAAGCTTTCAGCTATTATATCTTCAGATATATTCTCTGCTCCCTGTACTCTCTCTTTTCCTTCTGGGACCCCTATACTGTGACTGCTAGTATGCTTGATGTTGGTCTCTTAAACTGTTGTCATTTCTTTTTATTCTTTTTCTTTTTTTCTGTTCAGCTTCAGTGATTTCCAATCCTCTGTCTTCCAGCTCATTCATCTGTTCCTCTGTATCATCTAATCTACTGTTGATTGCTTTTAGTATATTTTTCATTTTAATTATTATATTCCTTTTCTCTGCTTGGTTCTTCTAAATATTTTCTAACTCTTTGTTAAAAAATTCTAACTTCTTACTCTGTTCATCCAATCTTCTCTGGAGTTTCTTTGAACATGTTTATGATCATTACCTTGAATTCTTTATCAGGTAGATTGCCTAATGCCATTTCAGTTAGTTCTTGTTCTGGGGTTTTAATCTTGTTCCTTCATTTACATATTCCTCTGTTGCCTATTTTTGCTTAATTTTCTGTTTTTATATCTATGTATTTTGTAGGTTGGTTACATTTCCCAACTTTGGAGAAGTGGCCTTTTGTAGGAGACATCCTATGCAGTGCACTCCACTCTGATCACCAGAGATATATGCTTTAGGGGTGCCTTATTTTGGGGCTGTATGGGTCCTTCTGTTGTGCTGCACTGACTACTCTGGGTGGTCTAGTAAGTGTGGCTGGTCCCCAGTCTGGTTGCTTGCCAGGACCTGCCTTGTGGAAGCTTCTGGCCACTGGTGGGTGGGACTGGGTCATAAGCTGCTGGTCGCAGGCCCCAGGGAGTCCTGGTGCTAGTGATGGCCCTCTGGTGGGCAGAGTCTTATTCTGAAGGGTGCGGTTGTGGGCTGGTGGTCCTGGATCTAGTGTTGGCCTGATAGTGAGTGGGTCCAGTTCCTGACGTGGCTGGCTGTGGTGTCTGGCATGTCCTAAAGCTAGTGTCCACCTGCTGGTAAGTGGGGCTGGATCCTGGGGTGGTTGACTGAGGATTCCAAGGTGTCTCAGATCTGATATCCACCCGCTGGTGGGTGGGGGCTGCAGTCAAGGGGGTCCTGGGGCTGGTGCTGGCACGATGTTGCATGGGCTGGGTCCTGATACAGCAGGAATTGGGGATGTGGTGGCCCTGGGGCTGACGTCCACCCACTGGTGTGTGAGGCCAGATCCTGGGGCTAGTGCCTGCCCACTGGTTGATGGACCCAGGTCCTGGGGTCTCTGGCTGCAGGGCTCAGGGTTTCCCAGAACTGGTATTGGCCTACTGATGGGCAGAACCAAGTCCCAGAGGGTCCTGGGGCTAGTGCCAGCTGACTGGTGGGCAGAGTCAGGTCCCAAAGTCTCTGGCTACAGGACCCTGGGTACTGGGGGTGGTGTTTTCAGCCTGCTGGTGGGCAGGGTTGTGGCTCAGGGGGTCCGAGGGCTGGTGCCTACACATTGGTGTGTGAGGCTGGTCTCAGAGCTATTGCTGGCTCACTGGTGGGTGGAGCCAGTCCCAGAGTCTCCTGCTGCAGGGGTCTTGGGGTTCAGGGCATAGTGCTGGTGCACTGGTGTGTGCGGCTACGTCCTGGGTCCTGTTGTGGACAGGGCCAGGTCTGGGCAGCCACGAGCTCAGGGAGTCTTAGGACTGCTGGTTGGTGGGCCAAGCTATTTGCTTGGCCTGAGATGTCCCAGTATTGGTGCCAACAGTCTAGTGGGTGGGTCTGGATCTCAGAGCTAATAAGCTAGAGGTGGGATTCCAAAATAGGGCTTGCCAGCACCAGTGTCCACATGGTAGGACAAGTTCCCCAAAATGACTGTCACCTGTGTCTATGTCCCAGGGTGAGCTTCAGTTGCTTCCTGCCTCTTCGGAGGCTCTCTAAAATCAGCAGGTGGGTCTGAACCAGGCTCCTTTCAAATTACTGCTTCTGCCCTGGGTCCTGGAGTGTGTGAGATTTTGTGTGGGCCCTTTAAGGGTAGATCCTCTAATTCTCATAGCCCTCTGGGTTGCCCACAGGCGTTCAAAGCCAAATGTTCTGGGGGCTCATCTTCCTAGTGCAAGACCACTGGGCTGGGGAGCCCAATGTGGGACTTGGGCCACTTGCTCCTTAGGGACAACTTCTGCGATTATAATTATCCTCTCATTTGTGTGTCACCCAACAGGGGTATGGTCTTGACTATACCCCACCTCCACCCTTGCTACCCATCTTATTGTGTTTCCTTCTTTATATCTTTAGTTGTAGAAGATTTTTCCTGCTCGTCTGCTGGTTTTTCTCATCATTAGCTGCTATGCAAATAGTTGTAATTTTCGTGTGTCTGTGGGAGCAGGTGAGCTCAGGGTCTCCCTACTCTGCCATCTTGTCCACTCCCCAGGGTATGGACTTCGAAATGGTGACATTATCTTGGATTATCTGGGTGGGCCCAATCTAATCAAATCAACTGAGTCCTTAATAGCGGAGACTCTTTCTTGTCTGGGTCAGAGAGATACGTGACGTTAATGGCTTTAAAAGGGCAGCAAGGGGGCCATGAACCAAGGAAGTAAATAGTGTTCTTAGTTCTACAACTTCAAGGAACTGAACTCTGCCAGTAACTGAATGAGCAAGAAAGTGAGTTCTTTCCTACAGCTTCCAGAAGGGAATGCAGCCCTACTAACAGCTTGGATTTAGCCTGCTAAGACCCATTTTAGGCTTCTGACTTATGGAACTGTGAGATAATAATACATTTGTATTGCTTAATCTACTAAGTTTGTGGTAATTTGTTATGGCAGCAATAAAAAGTGAACACAACACATACTCAAGCAATCTTGCCTCTGGATATTTCCCCTAGAGAAGTGAACTCTTATGTTTATACAAAAGCCAGTATACAAATTTTATATTATGTGGGGTATTTTTTTTTTTTTTTGCGGTACGTGGGCCTCTCACTGTTGTGGCCTCTCCCGTTTTGGAGCACAGGCTCCAGACGCGCAGGCTCAGCGGCCATGGCTCACGGGCCCAGCCGCTCCGTGGCATGTGGGATCTTCCCGGACCGGGGCACGAACCCGTGTCCCCTGCATCGGCAGGCGGACTCCCAACCACTGCGCCACCAGGGAAACCCTATGTGGGATTTTTTTTTTTTAACCACAATTGAAAAACAAACAAACACCAAGACATGAATGTTTATTACAGCTCTATTCATTATCACCAAAACCTGGAAACAGCCCAACTGTCTTTCAGTAGGTGAATGCATGAATAAACTGTGGTCCACCCATACAATGGAATACTCCTCAGTAATGAAAATGAACAAACTTGATACATGCAATGACCTGGGTGAATCTCAGAGGCATTATGCTGAGTAAAAGAAGCCAGTCTCAGGAGTTTACACACTCTATGATTATTTATATATTCTCAAAAAGACAAAAATTATGGAATTATTCTCTAAAAGTTATGAAGACTAGAGCAGTGATTGCCAGAATTTGGGGATGGGGCAAGTATGTCTACAAAAGGATGGAAGGAAGGGGCTTGTGGGTCAATAAAACTGTTCTATTTCTTCATTCTGGTGGTGGTCAAATGTGTCTATACATGTTACATTAAAAAATTCATAGAATTGTTACACCCCCCAAGAAAGTCATTTCTCTGTATGATTATTTAAAAATATCTTAAGTAAACCAAAACTATGAGCCCAGCAATAACAAAACAAAACAGAAGCAAACTTGACACAGCTTTCTGCTCTGTGGTCTGGGAATTTTGAATCCTAGGGAATGTACCATAAATAGGGTTGGGGGAGGAGACCCCATCACTTTTCTTTCTTTGTGCCCTGGCAGCCCCTCTACATCCATCTCAGAGTGGAAGGAGATCCAGCAGGGGTTCTGGAGACTCATACAAGTCTTTCCTTCTCCCTGCAAAAGGAGGGATTGGCTTACACATGCTCTACAGTCCTTCAGAGCAAGTAACTGGGACTCATCTCAGCCTCTTGCTGTAGGTGCAGGGTGACCAGCTACCCTGGTTTGCCAAAGACTGAGGGGCTCCCGAGATGTGGGACCTCCAGTTTTTAAAACCAGGAAAGTCCCAGGGAAATTGGAACAAGTTGGTAACTGTAACATGGCTTGAGAAAGTCACATAACTTAACTGAGCCTCAGTTTTCTCATATGCAAAATAGAAAGAATGCTTACCCTGACCACTTCACCATGTTATCGTGAGATGCAAACTTTAAATTGTAAATTCTCTATAAATGTGAGTTGGTGGCATTATTATTGACGTTTAAAAAATGGAGTTTATATATACACTACCAAACGTAAGGTAGATAGCTAGTGGGAATCAGCCGCGTAGCACAGGGAGATCAAGTCGGTGCTTTGTGACCACCTGGAGGGGTGGGATAGGGAGGGTGGGAGGGAGGGAGACGCAAGAAGGAAGAGATATGGGAACATATGAATATGCATAACTGATTCACTTTGCTATAAAGCAGAAACTAACACACCATTGTAAAGCAATTATACCCCAATAAAGATGTAAATAAATAAATAAATAAATAAATAAAAATGGAATTTAGGGCTTCCCTGGTGGCGCAGTGGTTGAGAGTCCGTCTGGCGAGGCAGGGGACATTGGTTCGTGCCCCGGTCTGGGAAGATCCCACATGCCACAGAGTGGCTAGGCCCGTGAACCATGGCCACTGAGCCTGCGCTCCGCAATGGGAGAGGCCACAACAGTGAGGGGCCCGCGTACCGCAAAAATAAAAAAAATAAAAAAAAAGGAATTTAGCGGCAGTTTTCAAATGTGCAAAGTGGGGAAGTTTTATCAGAGGAAGTCATGCAGTTGAAGAGTACGTGTGTGTATCTGATTGTAAGCATTGTTGAGATGGCACTTTCAATTTTGTAACTCTAAGAATATATGCACCAAGAATGTAACTTTCGTTTTCGGCAGGCTGCTCCCTGGGAAGTTTCAGTTACCTGGATTCAAAGGTAGTCTAGGACAATAATTCTCAACCTTGGCTACACACTGTAATCCCTTGGGGATCTTCAAGACATAGGTGCCTGGGTCCTACTCCCAGGGATTCAGTTTAATGAATCTGGGGTCTTGCTAGGCTTTGTGATTTTTAAATTCTCTCCAGGTGATTCTAACGTGCAACCATGGGCCTCTTAGATATTGGCCTGAACATCACCCAAATGGGCCCCTTGGAGGTTTGTTCTTACTGTTACCCCAGTGGATCAGCTGGTGGTCTGTCCTGTGAGCTCGCACCGCAAGGGAAGAGGCTGAGATGTGCCTCCAGGAGAGCTGACTTTTGATCTCAATAGGACAGAAACTCACCTCCACAAAGAATGACCAACAATATCAGTCACTCAGGTAGCTAATACTGTGATTATTACTGTTTTTCTAATTTAGAAGGGGCAGTTCTGGATTTGGGGGGTGTATTAGTCTGCTAGGACTGCTGGAACAAAGTACTACAAACTGAGTGACTTAAACAACAGAAATGTGTTGTCTCACATTCTGGAGTCTGGAGCCAAGAGATGGAGGTGTTGGCAGGGCCATGCTCCTTCTGGAAGCTCTAGGAAAGGCTTTGCTTCAGGCCTCTCTCCCAGGGTAGTTCCTTGTCTTGTGGTAACATCAGTCAGTCTTCACATGGTGTTCTCCCTGTGTGTGTCTGTATGTTTCAAAATTTCCCCTTTTTATAGGGACACTAGTGATATTGGTTAAGGCTCACCCTAATGACCTCATTTTAACTTCATTATCTTTGTAAAGAGCTTATCTCCAAATAAGGTCACACCCTGAGGTTGGTGGCATAGTGGTTAGCCTAGTTGCCTTCGGGAATTTGGGGAGGGGGTGGGATTCAACCCCTAACATGAGAGGAGTCACAGTGTCCGTGTAGATGGCGCCATGTATCTTATTCACACGTACTATAAACACCACAGTGGGATGGGGGTGAAAGGGACTGGCATCCAGCTTAGTCTCCGGTGGGGAGGCATCCCCATCAGCAAAGGAAATCCACGTGAGGAGGCTAAGTCACAGGTTAGTTCTTGTGGATAGATCAATGTCTTTGTTGAATGTTACGAGATGACTTTTTAAAACAATCATCCTTAGGGAAATGAGAGTTTTTTTAAGGAGTTAGCAAGTTCCTCCTCACTAGGAACATCCCAGCAAAGCTCTGAATACCTATTGGTCAGGAGTGCTTTAAAAGGCTCCTTTCATTTGAAAGATGGTTGGACAAAGGGACTTACAAGTCCATATAGACTCCAAGATTTTGTGCTTCTTGCGAAGACGTTATTCAGAGGCTCGGTTTTTAGGGCAGAGTCCTGTGCCAGGCACTGTGTCCAAAGGCAGAATACTTCAGACCTGGCTTAAGGTGCAAATAATTAATCTGAAAAACTTAATGACACATCAACTCTGCTAGAATCTATTGCTGTTTTTACTGCATAAATATTTTCAGTGGAGAGAAAATAGGTCCAGGATCTTTGAAAATGGCAAGATACAGATGGCAAACTCGGGGTGTCCTGCAGGATGGTTACTCAATGCTACTGCTCAGGAATATTTTAATTGACATCCACGATAGCAGTGAAGGTCTCAGTCTTTATGCTACCATCAAACTTGGCCCACCCTAGAGAATGAAAAAGGAAATATCACATCTGTGACAATCCTATTTTTCTAGCAAGAGAAAAATCCGGAATAAGCGTTAAGGCAGTGAATCTGGCCACACAAGTCCTGTAGAGAGAAATTTTAAATGCAATTTTTTTTTTGTTTGTTTCCACAATAACGAATTTAATTATTGAGGATACAGGTCAGGTCTCATTCATACCAACAACCCAACCAGTCCTTTTTCCAGCCCTTATGTTATAGCATTAAAAACTTTTACCTGGGTTTCCCTGGTGGTGCAGTGGTTGAGAGTCCACCTGACGATGCAGGGGACACGGGTTCGTGCCCTGGTCCGGGAAGATCCCACACGCCGTGGAGCGGCTGGGCCCAGGAGCCATGGCTGCTGAGCCTGCGCGTCCAGAGCCTGTGCTCCGCAACAGGAGAGGCCACAACAGTGAGAGGCCCGCGTACCGCAAAAAAACCCAAAGAAGACAAAAAACTTTTACCAGATTGTATACAGAGTTCTAAAGCAAAACTCTCCTAGGAAATGAAGCTGAAATAAAAAATATCAGCTCACATATACTTTTTTCCATACATACCTAAAATTACTAACATTTATTTTTTCTTATAAAATACTTACTGTAGAGAATTTTTAAAATATAGAAAAGTATAATGAATAAAATAAATATCACTAATAATGTCACCTAATATTTTCTTCAAGTTCTTCTATGGTACTTATATATAAAATGCTGTTGTATCATACTGTAAACAGACTTCTGTTTTCTTTTATTTCCACTTAATGTTATATTGTTACATTTTCCCTGGGTCATTAAATATTATTAAATATTTTCCATCATGTTAGATATATTTTACTTATCAATAGATATTCTCCTGGTTTGAGGTCTATAGGTATTTATTTCTATTTTAAATAGTGCTTCAGAAAACCTTTTCAATACAATTTTTTTCTGGTCTAAAATTGTGGTTATTTGTGAGGAAAAATTCATAGTAGTAGAACTATAGGGTCAAAAAGTTTGAATATTTTTAAGGTTCTTGATAGGTATTCCAAGACTGATTTCCAGAAACTTTACAGTGATTTATAAATGCCCTAAAAATACTTGAGAATACTGACGTCATGTACCCTCCCCAACATAGAGTATTACTGTGTTTTAAACATGTTTTTTTTTTAGTCATATCTTAGGTAATTAATCAATAATTCTAGGAACGCCTCATATCACAGGTGGGGGAAGTTTGTTTCTAATTTCTTTGAAATTGGCAGGAAAGACGGCACTGGTATAGATTACTGAGGGAGTTTGAATAGGCTTAAAGATTGACTTCACAGAGTAAACTATACGGTTTCTGTCCTGGATAGTTTAGACATTCAACTCCTGTCAATGTGGGGGTACAAATCACTTGATCTCTTTCAAGTATTTTCCATTAGGATTTTTAGGAATAGCTTTTAAAGTAATTTTGATTGAATTAAATAAGTTTTTAGAAAGGCCATTCTGTTTTCATTTGTTAAGACATTTCATCTTTAACTCAATTTCAAGGATGCTATGAGATGAGCCAGGAAGAAGGAAATTTGATCCTCAGTACCACATTTCATCAGTTCTAAGGCATATATTTTTCACATATAAATGTCTGAAACTGGGATGTGTAACAGTCATGGTCAGCGCTCTCGGATCCCTCTACAACTCTCATGAACATTAGCTCTGTGTGACTTTACTCCCAACATCCAGCACCTACATCTCTTTGTTGTAGGGCTGCATGAACCCACTTTGCCTACACAGAGCTAGAAGGACCTAGAAATTCATATCTCTCTCCCGGGCCTCCCATGCTTAACCAATGACTGTTGGTTCAGGGGTATAAATACTCCAGCTCCCTGGCCTCTACTTGGAAAACTGAAGCAGGACTTACACTTTCCCCAGAGCTCCCTTGTGGGACTGAGCCAAAGTGCCATCCCCGCCTCCACACCTTCTGATGGATGGACTTTGCTTGACATCACACCCTTGTGCAGGCTTTTCTCCCTTCCCTATGTGTCAGTCCTATTTCTCTATTTTCCTACCATGTTTTTTTTCCCCTCACTAGTTCAAACAAATTCTCACCTCGGGGAACCAAACATACGACAAGGTGTGTCTTACAACCCATGATGTCGTCCACTTCCTGTTGGCCAGGAAGGCAGTTAGGTTCACCCTTATACCACCAAAACTGCAAAAGGCAACTATAATGATACAGTTGTCTTTGCCTGGGCATGCATGAACTTGGTTGATTTTCTTGTGGTATGAATGGACTGTTACATTACTTTTCAGTAAATAAAGCATTTAAGGACTATTTGAGGAAGGAATATGAATCCTGATTATTGTCTAAAAATCTTCTATTAAATCCTTTTGAAAAGATCAAAAAAAGTACCAGCATCAAAACTCAGAATAGATGTCAAGACCTGGGGAGAAATTCCTAGGGATAGTAGTGGAACAGTCCTTTAAGAAATGCTTCATTTTGATGGCAGGATGTTATTGTGAAAAATGTGGATGAAAACTCTGATTTAAAAGAGAGGTTCAGAAGAGTTCCACTCTGAATATACAGAAGTTTTAGGAATATCACAATTTATTTGTATTTCATTTTCCTTTATATATACACATGATAAAAACTATGTTCAAATAGCTCTTAAGTTTACTTAAAAAGACATAAGACAAAAATCCAAAGTACTATGTCATATTTTAGATGCTTTTAAACAATTTTTGATGATAGAAAAAATAATCGTAAGTCTTATAATTGATAGAGTCTTAAACTTGGTGAAATACTAATCAGGAATATGCTACCCAGAGACAGAAGGAATATAATCAATGAATAATCTTAGCAACGGTGGGAAAACTGAGATAACTTCATAGACTTTTCACCTAGTATGAGTCGTAGTAGGGGTTACATTTGTGAGTGAGGGGCCACCATTTCGTCACATTCTTGAAATTCTGTAGACGTTAGTCTATTAAATATTTCTTATTCCTCTAAAGTGTGTATGTGTGTACACATATAAATGTATGTGTGTGTGCACACACACATTACTCAGAGAAGTAATCCATGCCTTTAATTTGGTGCCAGCTTTTTACTTTTTAGTGGTGATCACAGAACTATATATAACTCATGTGATCACTGCACAAAAATAAAAAGCTGGCATTAGATTTAATGCATGGATTACTTCCCTGAATGATAAAACTACTCAGCATATAGAAAGAGGATCTCCCCACAAACATCTTTTCATATTCCATTTCAGAGAAATGCCTGACCTGAACTGTCTATATGCCAAGGTAACTTTATTATCCACCCAATTTGTTTTGTCTGCCTGTTTTCTCACCCCATATTTTGCTGATGAAAGATGTATTTCTCTATTGCAAAACAGCACACACAAGCAATTCCAATGGACTTATAGATGGGATAATTTCTGCACCTTCAAAGTACTGTGGCAATACATAACTCCCTTGTACCAAATCAACTCTTTAGCAACATGATTAATTAACCTGTAAGAATAGAAGTTCAACACTGTTGCCTTGAAATGCACATGTATTTTGGTTTTAGGCTTTACCTACCCTTCCATACTAAAATCATTCTGTTGTATTTTTCAAAATCTTGGGTAAATCAATAATATTTGTGTATGTGCTTTACAACCCTTCCACTGCAATCACACTGTGAGTTTTGTGGTCAAACTTATGCAGCATACACTTCCTTCTTCTAGAAAAATCCATTACATCATTCCAACTTTAGTAGAACTAGCTGGTGTAGATGTTCTTAAACTCCCATCTCATTTTCTTTTTCATTCACTTTGTTTTTTTCTGCCAGAAGCAGGAAACAGCCAAAAGAGTTTTTGAAAGCAATGAATCACTTTTAAAATGTATTCTGTAAGCATTTATTGAACAATACTCTGCCATGTTCTGTGAGAGGGGTAAAGAATAAGATATGGACTCTGACTTAAAGGGCTCAAAGTCTAGTAGGAGAGACACATGCCCCCCTTTCCCACCCAAACTAATTGCAAGTATAGTGTGACAGAGGCTTTATTAAAAGGTTTGCAGTGATAGGGGGATGGGGTAGGATTTTAGAGCATGTCTCCTCCCAGTTAACCTTCTCACCCTCCAGGTTGTAGATAAAAATACCCCAATGTGGGCTTCCCTGGTGGCACAGTGTCTGCCTGCCAATGCAGGGGACACAGGTTCGAGCCCTGGTCTGGGAGGATCCCACATGCCGCGGAGCAACTGGACCCGTGAGCCACAACTACTGAGCCTCCGCATCCGGAGCCTGTGCTCCGCAACAAGAGAGGCCACGACAGTGAGAGGCCCGCGCACCACGATGAAGAGTGGCCCCCACTCGCCACAACTAGAGAAAGCCCTCACACAGAAATGAAGACCCAACACAGCCAAAAATTGAAAAATAAATAAATAAAATATTAAAAAAAATACCCCAATGCAACAATATATAAATAAGAAACAACGGACTATCTGAGCCAATCTTCTATCTTCCCATTTCCCTCCCAACTCCCCCTGATTTACTCACCTAGCTGTGATGTTGAGTGGGACAGCCACAGTGAGAGGGACTAGTTGGCTTTAACCAGAGCTCTGATGCTTGTTACCACATGGAGACAGGAAGCACACAAGAGAGGGTAGGACCAGACCTCAAGCCTTGACGACCCAGTAACCCAGTTCACGAGATAGAAATAAATTAGTAAATAAATGTAGTATCCCAATGGGTGTCTGGACAAATAGGTCAGCAACTCCTCTTGGGATGGAAGTTCGTACTCCACCATCCCCGAGTGGGAAGAGGGGCTGGACAGAAGTATGAACAAGAGATAGTACCTAGAGTGCCGGTGCTGGCTGGGGGGAAGCAGCATGTGTTAGGATCTTCACAGAAGAGGTGTATCGAGGGGTGTCTTGGAAGGATGAGAAGGAATCTGCTGAGGGAATGAGGCAGGAGACGTTCCCTAGACAAAACAGTCTATCTGAGTGACTGTTGGGTGAGAAATGCTGCTGGAGGAAGAGAGGAAAGGGTCAGTTAATGGCAGGTGCTAGGAACTGAAGAGCAGCAAGGGGGCAATAGAATCAGATGTGTGTTTCAGAAATATAATTCTGACAGAAGTGTGGTAGGTAGGTTGATGGGGACAGGTGTGGTAGAGAGAGAGAAAGGTATATTGCCTCCATTGCCATTATGCAGGTAATAAATGAGAAAGACCTGAAAAACAAATAGGCAGTGTTTGCATGGATCAGAGAAAGGGGAATATATTAAGAAATGTTCTAGAAACAGTACATGTCTTTTTCTTTCTCCCAAGCTCACCACGCATGTCAGTCACTACCTGTGAATGCAGAGGCAGACAGGCCAGAAGACATCAGGGGTAGGGAATAAGTGATCTCTACCAATACTAATCTCAGTCAACTTGCAGTTTCCCTCCATTCTGGGGAGTCATTGCTAAACTCTGGGAGGCTTACTTAGTGCCAGGGCACTCTTGTTTAGATGGTCTGTTGTCACTATCCAAGTTGCGTTTCACTGAGAGGCCATGTGGACTGAATAGAAAAAAATCTTCATTTAGGTCCAGTGGGTCTTCCTGCTACTCCTGTGATCCTTTTGGGTTCATGGGAATCAATATGATCTTCCAGTTTGGACCACACTGGGCTAGAGGAAGCTCACTGAAGTTGTCCAAGGCTCTATCTGCCTATACACAGCATGCAATCATTTCCATCCTAGGGTACAGTGAGGAATGGGTCTCCCCTGCTCTCAACACTAACTCATATAATTGTGTTTTGCTGCTCCCAAGAAGGTGGTCCAGGAAGTGGGGCCCAGCCCTTTTCTCTGAGTCCCACCAACATTTTTGTTCTTTTTCCTCTCCCACAGCCAGGGGAATTATTTCCTAGACAGGGAGTAGGAAAGCCTTGCTCTTCCATATCATATGTGCTCTCAGATCTTTGATCTAAATCATGAATCCTTTCCAATTCCCTAAGGAGCCAGACTTATGAAACTTAAAAGAACATGTGTTCCTCTGCTTTCTGATGCCACACACCTTTCTTGAGACAGTGAGCATTAAATGGACTAGAAGTTCAGCTATGGAATAAAAAAGGGGAATAAAGAAAATAAGTGTAAAAAGCTTTGGTTAATTTCAGTTGAATGTTCTTTGCATAAAATATAAATCATGGGCTTCCCTGGTGGTGCAGTGGTTGAGAGTCCACCTGCCGATGCAGGGGACACGGGTTCGTGCCCCAGTCCGGGAAGATCCCACATGCCACGGAATGGCTCGGCCCGTGAGCCATGGCCGCTGAGCCTGCGCGTCTGCAGCCTGTGCTCCGCAACGGGAGAGGCCACAACAGTGAGCGGCCCGCGTACCGAAAAGAAAGAAAGAAAGAAAAAAAAAAAAAAAATATATATATATATATAAATCACATAGGGGCTAGGATCACATATGTTTTGCACTGTATCTCTAGGACTTTGCAGTGCTTGCCATCTGGTAGCACTCAGTGTTTAAAGTGAATAAAGGAATACAAGGACATGAGAGTTAAAGTGGGAACTAAGTCTTAGCTATGGACAGCACATTATACATTCAATTTGGCAAGTATGCATTGAACACCTACTATGTGACAGGCACTGTGTTAGATCCTCCTCCACGGTGCTAGATCCTTCCTACAATGGTGAATGAGACAGATAAATCCCTGTCATCAAGGAACGTACTCTCATTCTTTTTTTTTTTTTTTTTTTTTTTTTGCGTGTACGCGGGCCTCTCACCACTGTGGCCTCTCCCGCTGCGGAGCACAGGCTCCGGACGCGCAGGCTCAGCTGTCATGGCTCACGGGCCCAGCCGCTCCGCGGCATGTGGGATCTTCCCGTACCGGGGCACGAACCCGCGTCCCCCGCATCGGCAGGCGGACTCCCAACCACTGCACCACCAGGGAAGTCCCGTACTCTCATTCTTACTCCCATTATTAAGGAAGACAAAACACAAATAGATCATTACAAATTGATAAATACTGTAAAAGGAATAAACAGGGTAAAGTGACAGATAATATTTTAGTGATGGGGGAACAGGAATGAAGAGGGGTCATAGCTACTAATCTGATTGCACTTTCCCTCAGACCACCCCTGTATGCTGAGAGTGAAATTCAAACTTTAAAAAAAAAAAAAAAAGTAGTATTAGTTAAATGTTAAAAAGTCATATGAAGAAAGCAAATACAGAACTGCATTTAATATTTACATAATCATCATGCAGGCACAATGATATTACATGTGGATAGCTATAGTTAAAACATCTTGGGATTTTATTTCTAAAGTTAAGTTTCATGGGCGTATTCTATTTAAAGTTCTTTTCATCCTCAAAATTTATATGCAATAAAGTATGTAAGTTGTTTTAATGTTAGCTTAGTTCTTTTTGTTCTGTATATTGTAAAATTCAAGTTTGTTGACTTTTGAAATAGTTGCATTTTACTTAGCAGAGAAAATAAAAATGTCCATTTCCCCCTAGAAAAAGGATAATACTTTCTAATTTTGCAAATACTTTATGAAAGTATCATTTGACTCTGTATTTTTACAGCTGCTTAGAATTTATTATTGGAGAGGCCCTTCATACAGTATGTTCCTTTTCTTTTATTTCTAGTCAAAGGGTGTTGTTAATATTATTTTGGAATTATTCAAATTTAAGAGAGTGATAAAGGGCCTCTCTTCAGGGGTTCTTATTAACCAAACCCCTAACTTCTCACTCCTTTAAGGAAAAATACAAGGTTTTTGAGAAAAAAGGAAAGAAAGGAAAAAAGGGTTTTAGACTATGAGCTTCTTGATTTGGGAATCAGAACTACTCAGTGTGTTATCTTCAAGACCTTGCATCTTGTCTGGCATCTCGCAGGTGCTCAGGAAATGGTTGCTGAGCTGAACTGGTTTGGGAAGAGTCAGGGGAATATTATCCCCTCACAGAGATGGGGAAACCAAGGCTCAAAGTGCATTTGTATCGTGCTTTGCACTTTACCAAGGCCGCATAGCACAGGGAGATCAGCTCTGTACTTTGTGACCACCTAGAGGGGTGCGATAGGGAGGATAGGAGGGAGACGCAAGAGGGAGGAGATATGGGGATATATGTATACGTACAGCTGATGCACTTTGTTATAAAGCAGAAACTAACACACCATTGTAAAGCAATTATACTCCAATAAAGATGTTAAAAAAAATAAAATAAAAAAATAAAAGTTGGTCCTCACCACCATTATATATAAAGTAGGAGAGGTCAATACTTTCAAATAAAAAGATGACAGTAATTACGTGTTTGACATACAGTGAATTGGTCACTGCTAGACTCCCCTATATACAGAGTCAGCCTCTGCTGTCAAGGGACAACTAAAACCCAATGATGAAAAAATTCAGGTCTTTAGATAATGATGGAAAAAGGATTACTCTAAGGACAAAAACAATCAGAAAAGTTATTGGCAGTCTTTCGACTAAAAAATTGTTCTATAATATAGAGAAGAAAAGCTCTTACACACTATTGCTGGTAGTGTAAATTGGTCCTATTTTTTATGGAGGAGAATTTGTGAATTTATACCAAAATTAAAATGAACATAACTTTGACGTAGTAATTTACTTTTATGAATGTATCCTCACTATAGACATACTGGCATAAGAGTACATAGATGTATGAGGAAAAGGATTTAATGAATATGAGAATGTTCACTGTGGCATTGTTAGTAACAGAAGACAATTTATTTTTATTTTTTTAATTTTTATTTATTTATTTATTTTATTTATTTATTTTTTTTTGCAGTACGCGGGCCTCTCACTGTTGTGGCCTCTCCCCATGCGGAGCACAGGCTCCAGACGCGCAGGCTCAGCAACCACGGCTCACGGGCCCAGCCGCTCCGCGGCATGTGGGATCTTCCTGGACCGGGGCACGAACCCGTGTCCCCTGCATCGGCAGGCGGACTCTCAACAACTGCGCCACTAGGGAAGCCTGACAATTTAAATTAGTCTAAGTGCTCATCAATAGATTGTTGGCTACAGAAATTAGGTGTTATTTGGGTAGTGATATTTTATGGAGACATTTGAAGTATAACATTAATCTATGTATCACCATGAAAAAAATGACCATAATATATTAAGTCAAAAGAAAGATACTTAACAGTATGATTTCCTTTGAGTAAAAATTCTCATGAAAGTATTAGTTATAGCTACCTTGGGAAAGTGAGATAGGCTATCTTTTGACTTTATTCAATTCCATACTACTTGATTCTTTTTTTAATGGAAATAGATTATTTTTAAAATAAAAAAATTAAAGAGAAACTATTCAATTCTGACTACCTGAGAAGCTTTTAACTTCTCAGCCAACAGTAAGTAGATGCCAGGAAATGGTCGGCTTTTGCCCTACTTCACCATAGTGCCTAGTACTGTGCTTGGCTCATTGGTGCTCGGTCAATATTCTGAGATTAAATACAGAAGGAAGGCTAAGCCAGGTCACTCTTTAGTAAAGTGAGATGGAAGCATGTAAGAACATTGAGATTTCTAGATCCTACAATCTGAGTCAGTGGGTCAACAGAGAAGAGTTTACAATGACCACAACAATAGAGTTGACTTAAAGAAAGATGGGCTATATAAATGTCAACTCACTCTGAAATAATTGGGGGATTCTACTTGCATTGAATAAGGATTCTTAATGACTCCCCACCATATGTTTCTTTGAGCATCTCTTGGGGCATTCATCTGTGGGTTCAGAGGTCACAGAAGCATAAAGAGGAAGAAATCTCAGTCAGTGCTCAAATGGTCCAGCCAGTTCAGACCCTGAACTCCTCAGCAACAGTCTTGCAGTAAGGAGTTCAGCCTGACAGAACACTTCCTGGGACATGGTTTCCACTTACTCCTGGGGAATTCTTTCCTGATGTGTTCTGACTACGAGGAAGTTCCTTAGCACACTGAACTTGAATCTGCCTCTTTGTAAAACCGACCCCCGGACCCCAGCTCTGCCGCCAGTGTCACACACAATGGCTCTAACTGGCTCTGCAGTGGTTTAAGAGAATGGGCCCCGCAAGACTTGCCTTGAGCCCCAGTTTCCACACGTAGGTGATAAATCACCCTGAGGCAAAGATCAGCAACTCTCTCTAATCCTAAACTTGTTTACAAAATGAAGATGATCATAGTTTCTACCTCATGGGGTTGTTTTAAGAAGATAATGAAATAATACATGCAAATTATCCGTCACGAATGTATGGTACAAAATGCCCAATAAATAATTTCATTACGGTTTTTGCAGGCCTTTTCCATTAGGTATTCGATTAGGAAGCAGGAAGGAAAGTGGCACCGAATGGTAAAGTTAACCTGTGAGGCGTCCGCCAGTGAACTGCTTCCTGAGGATCTCGATGCCAAGGGACTTGAGCATCTTCTGTGTCTTCCTCACTAGAAACAAATTAGAAAAACACTCCCAGGAAGGGGAGGGACACTTCATACCATTAATTTGGCAACCACAAATAGTCTGTACTTTCATAATTATAGATACTAATTTATAAAAGTAACCTGGTGTGTTTGAGAATCTCACTCACCTCTGGGGGACACAAGGAAAGAGCTCCTTCAGGGCCTTCTCTCAAAACTTGTCTCCCTGCAGCTTCCTAATATTCAAAGAGCTGTCAGAGGAAACACAAGTTTCTCCAGCCATTCTGAAACTTTTCTCAGGGCTAATGACTACCTATCAGCCTGGATTTGACTTATGTTATCATTCAAGACATAAATTATAAATCCTACATATATTCAGGAATGTGTGCATGAGCATAATGTACACATATATTTATCACATAGATCTATATAATATACCATATGCAATGTCGTAGACTAGGAGACTCAAGATCTAGGTCTAAGTTTGACCTCACTGTGTGAGCTCTCAGGATCTCAGTTTACTCATGTATATAAATAGTTACAATGGATGATTCTGACACTATATTCTAAGGAGTTTTAGGTTTGCATAGCAGTGCTGGGGGCTGTTTTAATTGGGCCTCCATCTTGTTTGAAGCAGGACAGAAATATTAAAAAAAAAAAATCTGTTACAAATATTGAGATTCTGTTTAAGAATTCATTTGAAAAATGAGTCTTTTTCACCAAAAGATGTTTGAAAATCACTGAGTCAAGTGATCCTCAAGGCTCCGAGTTCCTTTTTCTTACTTGTATTTCAGAGGTGGGGAGGGCAGGAGAGAGAGAAAGAGAGAAGGGAGTGAGGAGAGGAGGGAAAGGAAGAAGAGCAGTGGCGGTGGTGGGGAGAAAAGGAGGCCAGACAGACACGGTAACGTCTCTGTGCTATCACGGATGGTTTGGGAACAGTATTCTGATTAATTAATGATTCTTGCTCACTTGCTTACTCAGTACAGTACATCACCTAACTATATAATAACACTGCGTAAGGATAAGTCCCTTTTTGTTATTCAGTTGGTACTTAATGCCCAGAGCATTTAAAATGACTTCCTCCTCCCTGCCCACCCCCCAGCCCAACTTCCCAGCCCCAGGTTTAAATCATTAAATGAAGAGAAAATCTTTAGCACTCCAAGTCAATGGCTCATTCCTTCCAAAAACTGTCTAGTAGCATTCCTACAATAAGATGAAATAAGATCGGAAGCATAATCGGTCTGGAGGCTGATATCAGCAATAATGAGGTCAGTCTGGAACGCACAGCAGAGGAGTTCAAGGATGTCTCTTTTGATACATAGATTCCGGATGCCCCTCTATTCATCAGCTCCCCTCAACACTCCCTCTGGCAAGGACAACCCAGCAGGGCAAATCCCAAGAGGGAGTCGGTCCCTTTACTTTAGAAAAATGTGAGCTGCTGAAAGAAGCCCATTGAATCAACATCACAAAGCCATGCCCCTGCTTGGTGAGTGTTTGGGGGAAGGGTTTATAGGAGAACCATGAGGTTGGGTGGGGGCCATGTTTGAATGAACAAGTGCCCCCTGAGTCTCTGTGGCCCCAGGGGTACACAGCTGTGGAGCTCAGCTGCATCAACAGAGACATGCGACCCTGTGTGTCGGGCTGCGACCTGCCTCTGCAGGGACATCAGAGTGTGGGGCAAAGGGGCCTGGACATGGAATCTGAAGGTGAGGGTGTGAGCCTCAGCTCCAGGACAAGGTGCTTCATTTCTCTGAACTGCTCTTTCCCTAACTGAAAAATACCCAGTGGAGTTGCCTCACAGGCGTGTTGTATGGTTTACACAAAACAGGGTCTGAAAAGCATTTTGTAAATTAGAAAGCATCATAAAGATGTAAGGTATATATCCAGTGGCCTGTGGAAAAGCTTGCTGAAATCACTTTCCTAAGGTACGCATATAAGAGGTTAGTGAATTACCAAATAAATGAAGTGTTTCACTATGTTCATGTAATTTTCAATGTGTCTTAATTATAAAAACCACTGTGTCTGGTATTCTATAAAGAACTAACTATAAAATTACATAATTACATATGAAAAATTATATATATTATAAAATCTAATTACATATGATTTCAAAAACAGGACTAGATTATTCCTAAAGAACTACTGTAGTGGCAATTAATTTTGTAAATGTATACAGTTATATCAAAAAGTTTTACAAAAATAGCTTAAATCCAATCTCCATTTCACTTCACTAAATAGTGTGTGGTTTACTCCTATTTTAGATGTCGCGTGTCAGAGTCCTCCATGTCGACGGAGATGCCAGAAGACCATGGACCGCAGCTTCCCACAGAAAACCATCAATTCTTCTGGTCAGGAAGTTCTCTGGAGCAATCCTCTTCGTTCTCCTCTGAGCAGGACAGGGTCAGTGCGCTCATCACAGGATGCATCCAGGATGTAGTCTGTGTTACGTGACTTGGGAAGAAAAAGGGATACAATTACAATCTGAAAGACTGTACTTCTACCCACCACGCAAGCAGTGATCCCAGTGACACTGCTTCCACCCTACTGCAGTCTCCTGAATTAGGAAGCAGTTGGAACTGGATCCAATAGTTTTTAAAAGTCTTAGATACGTTTTTAGGTTCAACAAAACCCATTTTTTTCTTTATTCTTTGATAAAAAACAAAAGAATGCGGGAGAATGTGTTATCTTTGACTCCTCACTCTTCTTTATCCATCAGCAAGTCCTGTGATTGCCTTTCTGTAACATCTCTGGAATCTTTTCCTTTCTCCTTTTCCAATGCTATGGCCTGGGTCACTGAAACAGCTTGTCTCTTTGCCTCTGTTCTAGTTTTTTAATTCATCCTCCACTCCAGCCAAGAGATCTTCCTAAATGACAGATCATACACTGCTGCTCACCTGCTAAAAATTCAGTGCAAACTAATGCCTTCTGGATCAAATACGTATTCCATAGTACGAAATACCTTGTTTCTTACCTGCCTCAACAATACTTTCTTCTCTGCTACAATCTTCCCCCTTCCCGTCTTGTTTATTCAGCTAACTCAAACTAATTCTAAAGAACCAAATCTCCCTCTAGATTCCTCCAATCTGTGCCCATGGCCTTATCTCTTATACCACACTACAAATGCCTGTTTATTTTTAGGCCTTTGTACTGCATACAAAGCTCCTTTAGGGCAGGAGCTGTTTCTTATCTCTGAGTCTATGGTACCAAACATATTCTCAGAACAAGTAACTAGGCGTTTCAGGGAAGAACACAAGCAGAGGTAAGGAAGGACGTACAAACATATGGGGCATGTTCAGGAAGTGGTGAAACATCACTACTTGTGCCCCTGCCTGATGCATGGTGTTTTTTAGACCTAGTATCCAACTCCCAGCCTTCAGCTGGATGACTCGCCTAAATCCACCACTATCTGCCCAGCTCCTGAGTCCTGGACAGACAGCTTCTGGAATAGGATGACTTATTCCTTCTCCTTGGATCCTTGTTCTAGCCCTGGCTTACCTCACTGCCCTATCCATCCTAGATCAGTTTCCCCTGCCCCCATCCTACTCAAACTCAACCTCAGAGAAGCATCATGTCTTAGATCAAGTCCATCTGAGGGCTGGCACTTATGAGGATCAAATAAGATTGTGGATCTCAAAGTATCTCCTACTTCCTAAAATATTACAGAATAACATTTCTGAAGTGTGTTATAAGGGTTTTTAATACATATTATGTGAAGAAGAGAATTCTATGGTCAAATAACTTTGAGATACACTAGTTTAAACATAGTTAAGTAGGTTTTTTTTACTGTAGGATTTCCCAGAGCCCTAAATATACTAATGTGTCTTACGACTCTCCAAGAGTTTATAATATTACTCAAACTAACATGCCCTATTAGCACGCATGGGACGAGTGTGCCTTTGAGCACAACTTGGGATCTGTCACAAAGAGGCACTTACTTTAGTGCCTGTTGATGACAATAACTGAAATGTTGCACTTAGTACCAATGGTCAGTTTCACTGTTATTACTAGATTTGGTTTGTTTTCAGTCCTATATTCTAAATTCTATCCCTATCCCCTAAAACAAATTGTTCCACTCTTCTGTTTAAATATTGAAAATGCAGCTTTCCATGGAAGAAGATCACTTATAGTTTCACGATAGAGTAAATGCACTTAGGTTGTTTAAGATGGAGGTAGAGGTGGCAAGGCCCAGATATCTTCATAGTTTCAAAACCTCAGAGTGTGGTTAAGTGATACAAAGAATAGTTATTCTCTTGACAGTAATCCATGTTACTATTACCTCTTTAAAATGGTTTAGTGCGATTTCTTATTATGGAGGCTAAACTTACAAAGCATTTGATTCTGCACAGGTTAACTTCATTTCAAGGCTTTTGTAAAGCTGGAAAGCTGCCTAAATTGAAAGTGGTTTTAAAGAATTACCAGTGAGTGTAACACAGAGGGCTAGAATACCACTGCAAGGGGAAATGAGGACACATTGTCCCATACAACGTACCTGTTTAAAACTGAAAGGAAAAAGCTTGATGGGATCTCTTAGTATATTTACTTTACTGTTTATCAGCACATTTATAATATGTGAGTCCAAAGAAGAGACTTCAATTTAGATTATTATAAATCCTTCCTCCCCTACAATGCTCCTTAACTGGGGAGGCTGGAAAGGAAGAAAAACAGGCACAATTAATTACCTGAGGGGTAAGGTTGGGTACACACTTTCTTATGTGACTTAAAAAAATTCTCATGTTTGAAATATTATAACTGCCCATATATGGACATTCCACTGAATTGATAATATAAAATAAGCAAAAGTAAAATGTTTAAGAAGAAAATGTAGTTATAGACTCTGAACAATGAATATTAGAAAGTTCTGCCAGAAAGTCATCCTTGACAGTAAACTTCATTTGGCACTTTTTAATCAACAAATCAACATCTGATCTTTCTCCAAATACAAAATAATACCATAAAATATTAATTGGTTAATCTTATGTTCATAATACACTTCTCTGTACACAATTGAAAAACACACACCTTAGCGCCAAACATGCAAATACAATAGCCAATCACTAGAAAAAAAAAAAACACATCCAGAACCAATGCTTCTAAAACACAGGTAATGCATGTAAAGTGCCTGGTGAAGAGTAGATATTCAATAATGATCATGGCTGTTTCTTTGTTTTTTGTTAATAATTAGGGTTTTCTGAATATTGTAAGTAAAACTTGGAATTCTTCCTGTGATGCTGGAACGGGGCCATTTGTGTGTATACGATTCAATTTTATGTCCTGGTGAGCATGGTGACTAAAGAGCTTTGACATAATCGGTATGATGAGATAATCCCAGATTTACTGGCTTGGAG
Source organism: Aethalodelphis obliquidens (assembly GCF_003676395.1). Classification (NCBI taxonomy): domain Eukaryota; kingdom Metazoa; phylum Chordata; class Mammalia; order Artiodactyla; family Delphinidae; genus Aethalodelphis; species Aethalodelphis obliquidens. The sequence continues at coordinate 4,189,353 of NW_020838002.1, read as the reverse complement.
AACATTCTACTATGAGAAATATTTCCTCTCTGATTTGTGTGCTTGGTAATTCAACTGAGAAGAGAGAGAATAAATCAACCCTGTTGACTCTGTTTAATTAATAAAGACCCCATTGTTCACAAAGTGAGATGCTGCTACTTAGTATGAAAAATTTAGAGGTCTGGAAAATAAATGAGGCTGACTGTGAAACATGAAAATCTTCCATTTGAACATACAGTACCTCTGGGAAATGTTCCTGCAGAGAGTGTATCTGACCTGATTTGGGGAGCAATCAACAGCAGTTCAGATATATTTGAAAATCTAAAAAGCCTAATACTACTTGCCTCTGAATGACTGCCAAATCTGCTGTTGGAAAACAGTAATATTTGAGCTGGGGAGACGACAGTGTTGTGTGGTTTCTTTTATAATATTAGTAATTTGAAAGACATATTTTAGCGCTTATAAAAAAATAAACCCTAAGAGAACATGCTTTATTTTATTGCCAAAGAAATGTAAGTGAATTATTTAAATTCCATTATAATTACCTTCCTTATGTTTCTTACCTCCTAGCATGCAAAATGCTTTCTTCCTAAATGAAAATTTAGGACAGCCAGTTAAGAGAAAAGTGGTTTAAAGACAAAAAGAACACTCGTTTTGTAGAGATTCATTCTTATAATAGTCTGTGATGAAGAAAGAGGTTCTTTTGTTAATCTTCCATTGTAAATGATACTATTTATATGTTATTGTGAATTTAGCAAGATTGCATATATTATCTATTTAAGATAAAGCTGCAGAATAATAAGCCAAAGTAATTAACTTACAATGTCCTTTTTTTACAGAGAGCAGGGTAATCTTATGTATATAATATTCATATGAGCCAGAAAATAAAGACAAATAAATATGTTAATCCAAAATGTTTCTGGTATCAGTACTTGGAATCACTGAAAAATTTTACAACTGGCCATAAACTTCAAGTAGTAATGAAAATAAAAGATTTAATAAGAAATATTCCCAATTGAAAACAAATCAGAAGGGAAGAACAGAAAGTGAACCATGTCAATAAAACTATAAAAAAGTCATCAAACCTTGGTGAGGCAGCATGTAATCTTGTCAGACACTGGTTATGAGAATGACTACAGATTAGTAATAGAAAGTATCCATTCCAAAACATGTTTAAGAGAAAATTGCAAGCAGTTTATTTCCACAGATATATAAAGAGTTCCCTCTTACATAACTTTGGAAATATACTCCTAAAATCAAAATGAGTATTTCCCATTAATGAATTCTGTAAATATCACAGAATACTTTGAGAATTTTGTAATTAGGCATTTGGAAATCCAGTGAGGCTCTGATCAAACATTAGCAGGATCCCATTCAAATCTTTACATTCTTGAAGACAAATTTTATTTCTATTCTATATTTATGGCATTCTCTATAAAAAACATATCAGATATATTTTGCAATTAAATAATCCAATTAATTAAAAAATCTTTAGGCCTAGATAGTACATTATGTTACAAGAATCTAAAGCTACAGTAATATATTACTTATGCATAATATTGGAAAAAAATTACATCACTAGACTTGTAAAAAATGAACGCTGAAAAGTCCTGAAAAAATATGAATTATATTTTTGAAGTAATATACACAGGCTTAGATTGCTGTCAATTATTGTACAGAGGCAAAAACATACCAGGTCCAAAGGTGATACATTTTTCAAAAAAAGAAAATGTTTCTATGGTCTCAGACTATAGCTTTGGGTAACTTTTAAAAATTGATGCTGTTTTGGATTGTGATAGGATAAAAAAATTCAGAAGACCTCTAAGAACATGTCCTACTGACACTGGTGCCTAGACACTGGACTATTAGATAATAATAAGCAATTTTATAAAATTCTGTAGTTGGTGTATTTGTACATTCTCATATACCCCCTTTGGCAGTGTCCACCAAAATTTATGTTCTCCATTCCACACTGTGGAGTTGTTATCAGGAGGCTGCTCCCAGGCAGAGACTACATTTCTCAGCTCCCCCTACATCCTTATGTGAGCATGTAACTAATTCCCACCAGTGGAAGGGGAGAGAGTTGATGTTTACGTCTTGTGGACCAGGGGTTTTCAAGAACAGCGCTGGAATGCCTTCTCTGTTCTCACGCCTCATCCATAACTGAACGCAGAGAACTCAGAGGCCCTAGGGGATGGCAGAGCCATGAACTGGAAGGAGCTGGGGTCTCAAAATCACTACCCAAAGAAAAGAAAAGCCACCCATCGACCAGGGATTCCCGCACTGACTAGTGTGTGAGTGTTAAGTCACTGAAAAGCAGGGTTTGTAACAGCAGCTAGTGTTACTCTAAATGACTTCAAGAGAGTATTTCAAGATGAAGCCATGACTATTACTTTCCCATTAAATATATGTACAACTTTTTACAAACCAAAGAGCTTGTCTTTCTAAAATACAAAAAGCAGGCAATAAATATATATTTTCAGGCTACTTGAAATATGTTAGTAATCAAAAGACTGTCAGAATATAGATTAATGGAAACTAAATTTAATTAGAAGCAAGTTTGCAAGACCATTGCCAAAGTTTCCATATTAAATTCCCACTTAATGAGTAGAAGTGCATGAAATGTAGAAGATGTTTAAAATTTTAATGTTCTTATTAAAATGGTAAGAATTGTAATACAAGTTATAAGGCTTTCATTTAATTTATACAATAAAATAAGTTTAATAAACATCTAACTAAATGTATTTTTTTAATTGCCAAATTTGAAATCTTAAAAAAAAACCTAAAATTATTTGAAACATACAACTTCAACTTATTTTATACTTATCCTAATATTATTTTTCTATCAAAGTTAAGCTGATTACACTAAAAATATAAAGCTATAAATATACATATGATATTAGAAAACTGAGCACCACAAAACTGGGGACTTGGAGGGGTTCCACATGAGATCATCTTAATATCTTGAGGTATTTTGTCAGTATTATTGACTCCATAATGCTAAGTGCAAAAGCCACTTGAGAGTGAGTGCTATAACACAGAAACCTTCAATTACAGTAAAAAATTATGGGATAAAAACCATATATGCCATCAACCTTTACAGTTCTCTCATGAACTTTACATACTGATTGCTTCTAATGGTGCCACCTTGGACTTGTGAATAAATGGGCTTAACTGTTTGTTAGAACCTTATTTTATACTTATATTTTGTAAATATTATATATCCTAATTTACATATTTATATTATGTTTATATTTTATATATTTATATTATATATATTTATATTTTAAAAGAGAGACAGTTATATTTATTATCCTCATTTTATATATGAGGAAGCTAACACTGAGAGAGGTGAAATAACTTACTCCAGGTCATAAAACTGATAAATGTTAGAGCCAGCATCTGGATCCAAATCTGACTTCTGGGAATTTTACCATTATGTTATATTCCTCTCTGAGGCTCTATTATATGGGTTGGTTTCAACAATATATATGGAGGCTTTGGGTTAGATTAAATGAGACCACCTGAAAAGAGGTCTTTAGCTTTACAAGATGAAATAATTAAAGATGTATTGACTGATTAATTCAATGATCATAGATTCTACCTCTAAAGCATTTTTAAATAATTTATCATAAAATTCATAAAACCTTTATTCAGTATGAATAAAAATTATTTGTGTGACACCTGCTTCTCCAGCAGTCTTAAACTTTTCACATCATGTGGCAATTGAAGAAATTGAGGCTAAGAGAGTCCCAGTGCCCTATCTAAGGTCACACAATAGTAGATCTCAGGCTTAGATGCAGACCATGGTCACTATCTTTTTGTATCAGCTTCACGGACCTGGTCTGAAATTCCGTATTGCCCAGGCACTAACTGGGTTACTTGTATGTCTCTGGGAAAGTTACTTAAACTCTGAGTCTGTTTCCCAATCTAGAAAACATGTAAGACCTTCCTCGATAGTGTTAAGAGAGAAAACATATAAATCCCCTAGTTTTATGCCTGACACATTCTAGGTCCATCATAAGCATCACCCTCTCTCCTCCACTTCTAACTTCCTGTATTAGTTTTCTCTTGGTGCAGTAACAAATGACCACGAATGTAGTGGCTTAAAACAATGCTAATTTACTGGCTAACTGTTCTGTAGCTCAGAAGTCCGCCACAGTTCTCACTGGCTCAAATCAAGAGGTTGGCAAGGCAAAATTTCGTTCTGGAGGCTCTAGGGGAGAATCCGTTTCCTTGCTTTTCCAGCTTTTAAAGGCCACCCACATTCCATGGCTTGTGGCCTCCATCTTCCAAGTCAGCAACACAACATATCTCTGACCCTGCTTCCATTGTCATATCTCTTTCTGACTCTTTCCTTCTGGCTCCCTCTTCTACTGCTGAGGACTCATGTGATTAGACTGAACCCACATGGATAATCCAGGATAATCTCCCTATTTTAAGGTCAGCTGATTAGCAACCTTAATTCCACCTGCAACCTTAATGCCCCTTTACCATGGAACCTAACATATTCAAAGATTTTGGGGATTAGCTCATAGATATTATCAGGGAGCCATTATTCTACTTACCACACTCCCTTGCCCCTCAGCTATTTCTCGCACTAAAGCCTAGAGCTTGAGGGAAGGGGCACTGGTTTGTATTAATTCTTGCAATTTGCCTGAAACTTGGCAAATGTACAGGAAGAAAGATTATATGCTATAATACATTGTACTGGAGATAACTGACTGAAGAAAAAGGTGCTAGAGATCTATGGAAAGTAATTTAAGGAAGAAGCAACTGTTACGGAATGAATTGTGTCCCCACCCCCCAATTCTATGTTGCAGTCCTAAACCCTAATGTGGCTGTGTTTGGAGGATGGGGCCTTTGTGGAGGTAATTAGGGTTAGATGAGATCATGAGGGTGAGGCCCTGGTCCAATGGGACTGGTGTCCTTGTAAGAAGAGGAAGACACATCAGATCTTTCTCTCCATGAACACAGAGAAGAGGCCATGTGAGGAGGTAGTTGTCTACATCCCAGGAAGAGGGGCCTCACAAGAAACCAATCCTGATGGCATCTTGATCTTGGCCTTCTGTCCTCCAGAACTGTGAGAAAAATAAATTTTTCACCCAGTTTAAGCCACCCAGTCTGTGGTATTTTGTCATGGAAGCCCTAGCAGACTAATCCAGCAACCAAATTTGGAAGGGAAAGTGACAAAAAGTTAGTATTTGTTGAGAAATTTAAATAAAGGGTCTTGGAGGCAGAGAAGATGCCATATCCGGCTAAATAAAAGTATAACCCTAGAAAGGTGATGAATTTCCAAAGTATGTTACACAATCCCAAAGGATTTTCTTATATTATCCCTCCAAAATGCTAAAAAACATGCTTCCTGCCTCAGTTATATCTGTTATTGGTTAAATAGGGGAAAAAAGAGCTTGATGTTGGCTGTCTATATCTGGATATTTTATTCATTTCAGTGGGCTTTCCATTCTGAGTAACCTCGGTCAGCTGGCTGGCCTTCTGTTTAGATGACAGTTGCTCATACAGAGTTTCATATGGCTACACCCCTTTGTATGTATTTATAGAAGATCCAGAGCAGGCTGTCTCAGGCTCCTGAGCCCTGCAGCCTCTTTGCTCCTGTCACAGGGCTGCTGACTGGCTGGGGAGAGGTATAAGTGTAGGTTTTGGTTGCTGGTTTCTATTTGCAGCTGTGCAAATGCTGTCGTATAAAGCTCCTCCACTGGCAAATAGCAGTAGAATAATATAAGGGAAGGGAAGGGGAATGAACATCTATTAGGCACTCACCTTGTGCCAGGTGAGTTATTTTGTTAAATTCTCAAAACAAGCCTGGGAGATATAAACTACTATCCTTGTTTTTTGATGAGAAAAGGGGTTACAGACAATAGAAATACTACTAATTATACCAAGGTCACACTCAAAAGTGGTGGTGTAAACATTAGAAACCAGGTCTGTCTGATACTAAAGCCCATATTTTTTCCCTATCAACTGCTTCCTCAATGACCGTATTCACTCATTTGATAAATACTTATTCAGTCCCTACACATACCAGGCACTGTACTAGTTACTGGATATTCTAAACCAGTTATCACATAGATGGGTACATCCAGACTAGTGGTTTTAATACCTTACAATTTAATCATAGCTAGAAGTACTTGGGAACAAAATATTTTAATAAGCTCCATACTTCTTCCTTCAAGTCCTCTGTTGATTTCTTCATTATAGTCTCATTAAGAATGAAATGCTCAGGATTGCCATACATGCAAAGGCAGTGAGGAGCTTACCCCCATTTCCCTTATCTACACTGAAGTTAGGTACATAGAAATTGCCCTGACATCTCATCAAGTGAGCCCTAGACTTCAGTAGTCTGTCCATGGCTATTTCTTAACTCATCTAAAATTAAACAAAGCAGCCAAATTAATGAGGTCTTAAGAGGGAGGGCTCCTGACAGTACCTACTAAAGTGGAGCTAAAATCATCTGCTAAGGATTTAGGAAAAGTTAAAAGTAGTAGCTTTTTATTTCCCATCCAGAAACCATCCCTCCCTCTCCACCCTCCCTTCCCCAGTCTCCTTAATTTCTAATCACATTAGAATTACCTAACATGGACTCTACATGCAAAATAAGGTTGGAGGTAAGAAAAACAATCTCAAATTTTTCCTTTTGTGTTTTCCATTTTTTAATTTATTTTATAAATGAGATGATACAATGTAACTTAAGCCTTTAATTTATACAGAAGGCTGACAATGACAAATTTCATTCATATATAGGTTATGATCTACATTCTTTCCTACCTGGAAACAACCTAATAGGCTGTTCTACCCCAAGTTCAGACAATCATTTAGGGTTGTTAATGAACTCTGTCTGGAAAGATATGAGACAAAACATGCCTATTGGAAATCAGTTTTCCTTTGAAGTCATAAAGGCAAAGCTCTTAAATACTGACTATCTCATAAGAACTATTGGGGGGGAATGTCACTGTTTATTTTGTCATTCCAACCTACGGTTTGCATTATTACTGTTCATCCTGGCAGAGTTCCTGTGTTGGCAATATGCTCTAGAAGACCAAAGACTGAAAAAATGTGGTATGTGTCCCACACATCTCTTCCCCCGGCACCCACAGCAGACATCTCTGATGCATCAAGACAAATATCAGGGACTTCCCTGGTGGCGCAGTGGTTAAGAGTCCACCTGCCAATGCATGGGACACGGGTTTGATCCCTGGTCTGGGAAGATCCCACATGCCGTGGAGCAATTAAGCCCGTGCACCACAACTACTGAGCCCATGTGCCGCAACTACTGAAGCCCGTGAACCTAGAGCCTGTGCTCTGCAACAAGAGAAGCCACCGCAATGAGAAACCCATGCACCACAAGGAAGAATAGCCCTCACTCACTGCAACTAGAGAAAAGTCCGTGTGCAGCAACGAAGACCCAACGCAGACAACAAAAAAAAAGACATATCAGTGAGGTTGAATATAGCCTCAGAATTCTTCACAAACAACACTTGAGAAAGTGAGTTGAAATCTATTTGCCCTCTCTGCTCTAGACAGAAACTTCTGTTTTATTCAGAAATCACAGGCTCCCTAGGTTTTACTGGTATGCATTTGTAATGTAAGTATAATACTTCCTATGTAATGGAGAACAGATTTTATAATACAAGGTGTGCTATCTCAGATTTCAGAATGTGATATAAAGGTGTATCAACACAAAGGAATTATAAGCCAGGTGTGAGTAACTTTTAAAAACCAATGAGTAGACGGCTTCATGATGGCGGAAGAGTAAGACGTGGAGATCACCTTCCTCCCCACAAATATATCAGAAATACACCTACATGTGGAACAACTCCTACAGAACACCTACTGAACATGAGCAGAAGACCTCAGACCTCCCAAAAGGCAAGAAACTCCCCACGTACCTGGGTAGGGCAAAAGAAAACAGAATAAACAGAGACAAAAGAATAGGGACGGAACCTGCACCAGTGAGAGGGAGCTGTGAAGGAGGAAAGGTTCCCACACACTAGGAAGCCCCTTCGCGGGTGGAGACTGCAGTGGCGGAGCGGGGAAGCTTCGGAGCCATGGAGGAGAGCGCAGCCACAGGGGTGCGGAGGGCAGAGCGGAGAGATTCCTGCACAGAGGCCCGGTGCCGACTGGCACTCACCAGCCCGAGAGGGTTGTTTGCTCTCCCGCCGGGACGGGTGGGGCTGGGAGCTGAGGCTCGGGCTTCGGTCAGAGCGCAGGGAGAGGACTGGGGTTGGCGGCGTGAACACAGCCTAAAGGGGGCTAGTGCGCCACAGCTAGCCGGGAGGGAGTCCGGGAAAATGTCTGGAGCTGCCGAAGAGGCAAGAGACTTTTTCTTCCCTCTTTGTTTCCTGGTACGCGAGGAGAGGGGATTAAGAGTGCCGCTTAAAGGAGCTCCAGAGACGGGCGCGAGCCATGGCTATCAGCGCGGACCCCAGAGACGGGTATGAGACGCTAAGGCTGCTGCTGCCGCCGCCAAGAAGCCGGTGTGCGAGCACAGGCCACTATCCACACCTCCCTTCCGGGGAGCCTGTGCAGCCCACCACTGCCAGGGTCCAGTGATCCAGGGACAACTCCCACAGGAGAACACACAGCGTGCCTCAGGCCGGTGCAACGTCATGCTGGCCTCTGCCGCCGCAGGCTCGCCCTGCATCCTCATTCCTCTCTCACCGCGGCCTCAGTGAGCCAGAGCCCCCGAATCAGCTGCTCCTTTAACCCCGTCCTGTCTGAGTGAAGAACAGATGCCCTCAGGTGACCTACAGGCAGAGGTGGGGCCAAATCCAAAGCTGAACCCCGGGAGCTGTGCGAACAAAGAAGAGAAAGGGAAATCTCTCTCAGCAGCCTCAGGAGCAGTGGATTAAATCTCCACAATCAACTTGATGTACCTGCATCTGTGGAATACATGAATAGACAACGAGTCATCCCAAATTGAGGAGGTGGACTTTGGGAGCAACGATATATATATATATTTTTCCCTTTTTCTCTTTTTGTGAGTGTGTATGTGTATGGTTCTGTGTGTGATTTTGTCTGTATAGCTTTGCATTTACCATTTGACCCAGGGTTCTGTCTTTCCTTTTTTTTTTTTTTCTCTTTTTTTAGTATAGTTTTTAGCACTTGTTATAATTGGTAGATTTGTTTTCCAGATTGGTTGCTCTCTTCTTTCTTTCTTTTTCTTTTATTAAAAAAATTTTTATTTTAATAACTTTGTTTTATTTTACTTTATTTTGTTTTATCTTCTTCTTTCTTTCTTTTCTCACTTTTATTCTGAGTCGTGTGAATGACAGGCTCTTGGTGCTCCAGCCAGGCGTCAGGGCTGTGCCTCTGAGGTGGGAGAGCCAAGTTCAGCACATTGGTCCACAGGAGACCTCCCAGCTCCAAGTAATATCAAATGGCGAAAATCTCCCAGAGATCTCCATCTCAACACCAAGACCCAGCTCCACTCAACGACCAGCAAGCTACAGTGCTGGACACTCTATGCCAAACAACTAGCAAGACAGGAACACAACCCCGTCCATTAGCGGAGAGGCTGCCTAAAATCATAATAAGGCCCAGACCTCCCAAAACACATCACCAGATGTGGACCTGCCCACCAGAAAGACAAGATCCAGCCTCATTCACCAGAACACAGGCACTAGTCCCCTCCACCAGGAAGCCTACACAACCCACTGAACCAACTGTAGCCACTGGGGGCAGACACCAAAAACAACGGGAACTACGAACCTGCAGCCTGCGAAAAGGAGACCCCAAACACAGTAAGTTAAGCAACATGAGAAGCCAGAGAAACACACAGCAGATGAAGAAGCAAGGCAAAAACCCCCAGACCTAACAAATGAAGAGGAAATAGGCTGTCTACCTGAAAAAGATTTCAGAATAATGACAGTAAAAATGATCCAAAATCTTGGAAAAAAAGTGGAGAAAATACAAGAAACGTTTAATAAGGACCTAGAAGAAGTAAAGAGCAAACAAAAAGTGATGAACAACACAATAAATGAAATTAAAAATTCTCTAGAAGGGATCAATAGCAGAATAACTGAGACAAAAGAATGGATAAGTGACCTGGAAGATAAAATGGTCGAAATAACTACTGCAGAGCAGAGTAAAGAAAAAGAATGAAAAGAATTGAGGACAGTCTCAGAGACATCTGGGACAACATTAAACGCATCAACATTCGAATTATAGGGGTCCCAGAAGAAGAAGAGAAAAAGAAAGGGACTGAGAAAATATTTGAAGAGATTATAGTTGAAAACTTCCTAATATGGGAAAGGAAATAGTTAATCAAGTCCAGGAAGCATGGAGAGTCCCATACAGGGTAAATCCAAGGAGAAATATGCCAAGACACATATTAATCAAACTATCAAAAATTAAATACAAAGAAAAAATATTAAAGGCAGCAAGGGAAAAATGACAAATAACACACAAGGGAATCCCCATAAGGTTAACAGGTGCTCTTTCAGCAGAAACTCTGCAAGGCAGAAGGGAGTGGCTGGACATATTTAAAGTGACAAAGGGGAATAAACTACAACCAAGATTACTCTACCCAGCAAGGATTTCATTCAGATTTGATGGAGAAATTAAAACCTTTACAGACAAGCAAAAGCTGAGAGAATTCAGCACCACCAAACCAGCTTTACAAGAAATGCTAAAGGACCTTCTCTGGGCAGGAAACACAAGAGAAGGAAAAGACCTACAGTAAGAAACCCCAAACAATTAAGAAAATGGTAATAGGAACATACATATCAATAATTCCCTTAAATGTAAATGGATTAAATGCTCCAACCGAAAGACACAGACTGGCTGAATGGATAAAAAAACAAGACCCATATATATACTGTCTACAAGAGACCCACTTCAGACCTAGGGAGACATACTGACTGAAAGTGAGGGGATGGAAAAAGATATTCCATGCAAATGGAAATCAAAAGAAAGCTGGAGTAGCAATTCTCATATCAGACAAAATAGATTTTCAAAGACTATTAGAAGAGACAAAGAAGGACACTACATAATTATCGAGGGATCAATCCAAGAAGAAGTTATAACAATTGTAAATATTTATGCACCCAACATAGGAGCACCTCAATACATAAGGCAAATACTAACAGCCATAAAAGGGGAAATCGACAGTAACACAATCATAGTAGAGGATGTTAACACCCCACTTTCACCAATGGACAGATCATCCAAAATGAAAATAAATAAGGAAACAAGCTTTAAATGATACATTAATCAAGATGAACTTAATTGATATTTATAGGACATTCCATCCAAAAACAACAGAATACACTTTCTTCTCAAGTGCTCATGGATTATTCTCCAGGATAGATCATATCTTGGGTCACAAATCAAGCCTTGGTAAATTTAAGAAAATTGAAATCGTATCAAGTATCTTTTCCAACCACAACACTATGAGACTAGATATCAATTACAGGAAAAAATAATAACCTAGAGATAACTGAAGAAATCAAAGAGGAAATCAAAAACTACCTAGAAACAAATGACAATGAAAACACGACGACCCAAAACCTATGGGATACAGCAAAAGCAGTTCTAAGAGGAAAGTTTATAGCAACACAATCCTACCTTAAGAAACAAGAAATATCTCAAACAACCTAACCTTACACCTAAAGCAATTAGAGAAAGAAGAACAAAAAAAACCCAAAGTTAGTAGAAGGAAAGAAATCATAAAGATCAGATCAGAAACAAATGAAAAAGAAATGAAGGAAATGATAGCAAAGATCAATAAAACTAAAAGCTGGTTCTTTGAGAAGATAAACAAAATTGATAAACCATTAGCCAGAGTCATCAAGAAAAAAAGAGAGAAGACTCAAATAAATAGAATTAGAAATGAAAAAGAAGTATCAACTGACACTACAGAAATATAAAGGATCATGAAAGATTCCTACAAGCAACTGTATGCCAATAAAATGGACAACCTGGAAGAAATGGACAAATTCTTAGAAATGCACAGCCTTCCGAGACTGAACCAGGAAGAAATAGAAAATATGAACAGACCAATCACAAGCACTGAAATTGAAACTGTGATTAAAAATCTTCCAACAAACAAAAGCCCAGGACCAGATGGCTTCACAGGCGAATTGTATCAAACATTTAGAAAAGAGCTAACGCCTATCCTTCTCAAACTCTTCCAAAATATCGCAGAGGGAGGAACACTCCCAACCTCATTCTATGAGGCCACCATCACCCTGATACCAAAACCAGACAAAGATGTCACAAAGAGAGAAAACTAGAGGCCAATATCACTGATGAACATAGATGCAAAAATCCTCAACAAAATACTACCAAACAGAATCCAACAGCACATTAAAAGGATCACACACCATGATCAAGTGGGGTTTATCCTATGAATGCAAGGATTCTTCAATATACGCAAATCAATCAATGTGATACACCATATTAACAAATTGAAGGAGAAAAACCATATGATCATCTCAATAGATGCAGAGAAAGCTTTTGACAAAATTCAACACAGATTTCTGATTAAAAACCCTGCATAAAGTAGGCATAGAGGGAACTTTCCTCAACCTAATAAAGGTCATATATGACAAACCCACAGCCAACATCGTCCTCAATGATGAAAAACTGAAACCATTTCCACTAAGATCAGGAACAAGACAAGGTTGCCCACTCTCACCACTATTATTCAACATAGTTTTGGAAGTTTTAGCCAGAGCAATCAGAGAAGAAAAAGAAATAAAAGGAATCCAAATTGGAAAAGAAGAAGTAAAGCTGTCACTGTTTGCAGATGTCATGATAGTATACGTAGAGAATCCTCAAGATGTTACCGGAAAACTACTAGAGCTAATCAATGAATTTGGTAAAGTAGCAGGATACAAAGTTAATGCACAGAAATCTTTTGCATTCCTATACACTAATGTTGAAAAATCTGAAAGTGAAATTAAGAAAACACTCCCATTTACCATTGCAACAAAAGAATAAAATATCTAGGAATAAACGTACCTAAGGAGACAAAAGACCTGTATGCAGAAATTTATAAGATACTGATGAAAGAAATTAAAGATGATACAAATAGATGAAGAGATATACCATGTTCTTGGAGTGGGAGAATCAACATTGTGAAAATGACTATACTACCCAATGGAATCTACAGATTCAATGCAATCCCTATCAAACTACCACTGGCATTTTTCACAGAACTCGAACAAAAAATTTCACAATATGTATGGAGACACAAAAGACCCCGAATACCCAAAGCAATCTTGAGAAAGAAAACTGGAGCTGGAGGAATCAGGTTCCAGGACAGTAAATGACAGTAATCAAGACAGTATGCTACTGGCACAAAAACAGAAATATAGATCAATGGAACAGGATAGAAAGCCCAGAGATAAACCCATGCACATATGGTCACCTTATCTTTGATAAGGGAGGCAAGAATATACAGTGGAGAAAAGACAGCCTCTTCAATAAGTGGTGCTGGGAAAACTGGTTACATCTAAAAGAATGAAATTAGAACACTCTCTAACACCATACACAAAAATAAACTCAAAATGGATTAAAGACCTAAATGTAAGGCCAGACACTATCAAACTCTTAGAGGAAAACACAGGCAGAACACTCTATGACATAAATCACAGCAAGATCCTTATTGACCCACCTCCTAGAGAAATGGAAATAAAAACAAAAATAAACAAATGGGACCTAATGAAACTTAAAAGCTTTTGCACAGCAAAGGAAACCATAAACAAGATGAAAATACAACCCCCAGAATGGGAGAAAATATTTACAAATGAAGCAACTGACAAAGGATTAATGTCCAAAATTTACAAGCAGCTCATGCAGCTTAATGTCAAAAAAACAAACAATCCAATCCAAAAATGGGCAGAAGACTTAAATAGACATTTCTCCATAGAAGATATACAGATTGCCAACAAACACATGAAAGAATGCTCAACGTCTTTAATCATTAGAGAAATGCAAGTCAAAACTACAATGAGATATCATCTCACACCAGTCAGAATGGCCATCATCAAAAAATCTACAAACAATAAATGCTGGAGAGGGTGTGGAGAAAAGGGAACCCTCTTGCACTGTTGGTGGCAATGTAAATTGATACAGCCACTATGGAGAACAGTATGGAGGTTCCTTAAAAAACTAAAAATAGAACTACCATATGACCCAGCAATCCCACTACTGGGCATATACCCTGAAAGAAACATAATTCAAAAGCAATGACGTACCAAAATATTCATTGCAGCTCTATTTACAATAGCCAGGATGTGGAAGCAACCTAAGTGTCCATAAACAGATGAATGGATAAAGAAGATGTGGCACATATGTACAATGGAATATTACTCAGCCATAAAAAGAAAATAAATTGAGTTATTTTTAGTGAGGTGGGTGGACCTAGAGTGTGTCATACAGAGTGAAGTAATTAAGAAAGGGCAAAACAAATACTGTATGCTAACACATATATATGTAATCTAAAAAAAAAAAAAGGTCATGAAGAACCTAGGGGCAAGACGGGAATAAAGACACAGACCTACTAGAGAATGGACTTGAGGATATGGGGAACGGGAAGGGTAAGCTGGGACAAAGTGAGAGAGTGTCATGGACATATATACACTACGAAATGTAAAATAGATAGCTAGTGGGAAGAAGCCGCATAGCACAGGGAGATCAGCTCGGTGCTATGTGACCACCTAGAGGGATGGGATAGGGAGGGTGGGAGGGTGGGAGGGAGGGAGACGCAAGGGGGAAGAGATATGGGGACATATATATGTATATATATAACTGATTCACGTTTTTATAAAGCAGAATCTAACACACCATTGTAAAGCAATTATACTCCAATAAAGATGTTTAAAAAAACAAACAAAATAAAAAACCAATGAATATACCTACTTGAAAAATCACCAACAGTATAATATAATGTTTGAAGCAAGTATATGATATTGAGATTTTTGTATCGTTTATAGAGATGTATAGATTATATATATAATAATTTAATTATTGATTAATATATTATATATAGTACATTGTGAAACAGCCTTGTCATAGGCATCCTCTAAGATAGCTCCCAGTGGTCCTTACCTTCTGGCATGCACACTCTTGTATAGCTGCCTCCTACACTGTACCAGGGTGCTCTGTTTGACCAGTAGCATATGGCAGAAGGTATGTCAATCACTTCTGAGATTGGTTATAAAAGACACTACAGGTTTTATCTTGGTGTTTCTCTTGCTTTCACTTTTTCTCTTGTCCCTTGCTGTGGGGGAAGCCAGCTGCGATGTTTGTGCAGCCCTATGGCCCTATGGATGGAGAAAGGTCCACTTATGGTGAGGAACTGAAGCCTCACATGTGAGCCTGGAACAAATATTCCAGCCCCATTAAACTACTCTTCAATTCCCAGACCTGGCTAAGAGCTTGATTGCAACTTTATGAGAAACCCACATCGAGAGAGAGTCAGAATGATCCAGCGAAACCACATCCGGGTTCTTGACCCTCTGCAACTTGGGTAAGAAAATAAATGTTTATTGTTTAAGGCTGCAAAATTTTGGGGAAATTTATTAAGCAGCAATAGAGAATTAATACATGAAATCATGGCCAGTGATCACAGTGAATCTGAAACCTTCAATAGAAAAAAAGAGTTCAACGAAAGCAACGTAGCAGTTATGTCTAGTTTGTAATATTAAGTTCATTTTTACTCTCAAACATAGCTCATAATAATTCTGTTAAATTATATAACATACATATAAAGTATATGAACTTTTAAAGTGGAATCATATCAAAAGATTGTTATAAATCTGTAATAGTATATAACTGCAAAGGGAAGATAGGAAGTTGGGTGGTAAAATGGTCAGGTTTACCAGATAATTTCATTACAGCGCTATCAAGATAACTGGCATTTTGTCATTGAATTTAAGAACGCTGCAACTCTCTCTCTAAGGAGAAAATAAGAAAGTTTTCCCTTGAATGCACTGGTATTTATATAGCAAGTGAGTAAGCCCTGCCTATTTGCATATGTGCATACACATATTGGTGTATACACATACACATATATAGATGTATACTTTTGTTAGTTCTATGAGACACTGGCTCTAGCAATGCCAATATTTTGATTATGTTTGTTTACACAAGATAAAATGCTTTCTTCTCTTGTGTCAGAAGGTAAGTAGATGACTACACAGTATTAATGGGTGTGCAATGGACATGTGGGTGGATAGGAATATTCAATGAAGACCGTCTTTGTCTAGGCATTCTTGGGACAGCACTGACAGTTATTCCTTTGCCCAAGGCTTGGCTTCCATCAGATTTAACAATTCAGTTTCCGGGAAGATAGTGACAGGTGTCAATCTCAGACATTGTGTATACGTACACAGACCGGCATCTCCTCCAATGTTCTGGAAGAGGGATCTCAGTCACTGTTCTTTTTAAGCAAAGGTGACAGAGGCAATGAACTGAGTTCATTACTTGTTATTTCTTGCCTCCAAATTACCATTCACATGGTAAATGAACTACTCCTACCCAAAAGCTAACACAGGCTAGCCAGGCTCAAAAGTTTGGTTGGGGTAGTGAGAGGATGAAAAAACAAAAATCTAAATAGTTCCAAGAAAGACATATAGTGGATGCTTGCTTATGCAGACATTACTTATTTGGCATCCTATCTGAAGGCAGCTAAGAGCTGAGAGGAAACCCTCATCAAAATGTTAGGAGCAAGTGAAGAGGCCTAACCTTGGCTGAAAGTGTCTACTTTGGGTCAGGTGTTATGATAGGCTTTTTACATACATAAGCTCATTCATTCTGGGCAGGAACTCTATGAAGGGCTAATATTCTTTCCATTCTATACGTAGAAATTAAAGCCCAGAGAGGTTTAGTAAACATGCCAAGGTCATTCAGCTATTCTGTGGAGACACCAGCATTGGAACCTACGTTTCTCCAAATCCAAAGCCCATGCTCTTCTTTTCCTTATACCAGGTGGCCTTCCTGGAATCAAATCCACCTGCACCAGAACTTATGCACTTGACTCACATATAAACACTTGTAGATGCACGCTCCAGGACTATTTACAAGCAATTCAAATTAGTCTGATTATTTGGCATCCTGTCTTCCTCAAATAAACTCCTGGGGAAGATGGTGAAGTGTGTAGAGGATTGAAAAGGAGAATGGAGATGAGGAGATGGCCAGGCATGTTGAGATCGGGGAGAGATGACAGCTGTGTCTCTATTCTAGCTTATACAGCTTAACGTCACCCTGCAGAACTCACTGTATTATGTATAAGATTGATGTTTATAATGATTTTGTTCAGGGGCCTCAGTAGAAGAAGGCAGGAAAGCACACAATACTTGTAAAATAAGACTTCCATTAAGAATAGTTAAACTAAAATAAATGTTGGTGCTTGAATGGGGTTAATGACTAGCAAAAAAGCCAACTCGGGCTTCCCTGGTGGCGCAGTGGTTGAGAGTCCGCCTGCCGATGCAGGGGACACGGGTTCATGCCCCGGTCCGGGAAGATCCCACATGCCGCGGAGTGGCTGGGCCCGTGAGCCATGGCCGCTGAGCCTGCACGTCCGGAGCCTGTGCTCCGCAACGGGAGAGGCCACAACAGTGAGAGGCCCGCGTACCGCCAAAAAAAAAAAAAAGCCAACTCATGGTAAGCAGTCCATTCCTCCATGAGACAAGATAAAGAAAACACTGGTATATTGTTAGATTTTCTTATCTTTACTGTTTGACCTTTCTAGTCTCCAGGAGATGACTACTTGTGCTTAGAACTAAGTTTCTATTCTGCTATTTAAAAATGAATAAAGTATAGAATTCTAACAAAATCAAGATCAGTTTAAAATATCTTTCTTGTCATATGTAAACATGCTACGTTAAAATAAGGAGATGGAGATGGTGCAGCGTGGGTGTGTGTTTTGGGGGGATGGCTTTGGACTCAGACAACCCTGGAACTGTATCTTGGCTCTGAAATTTTACTACGGCCTGACCTGGATGAGTTTAGCCTCTTTTCCACAGAGTTTCTCCAACTGTAATGGTGAGACAAGGATGCCCACCACTGTCCTTTAACAAATCTATCTTACCTCTTTTCTGCTTTCCTTAGGAGTCAAGATTAAGGTCAAGGAAGATAACTCCCTAAAGAGTGTACATTATTTTCTATGACTGGAGTGGATTATACAAATGTGGTGCCGCTTTCCATTCCTTCTACGGGACTGAGTTAGATCTCAGGGCAGTCAAAGGGCTTGCTACTACTTCTCTTCTCTCTTCTCCTAGGATGCTGTTCTCCCTTATAGTAGGAGCCCAGCCCAAGGCTACTGTTCCAGTCAGCAAAGGACAGTGGCTTAAACCACTGGGTACCAGGCAATGGGACATGCTCACTCTCTGACTCACACTCACGTCTCTTTCTCCCTCCTTTTCCTTGGTAGTTGGTGATGGTGCCCTTATCCTTTCCTTTCCTGGTTAGGCTCTGACACAGCTTTGGGTTAGGATACTGACAGATGGCTAAGGCTAAGTCTTGGTGAAAGAGTTCCCCACAGGGTCCAGACTCATTTACTGACATTTTTCAAAGGCCTCTGACTTCAGAACCTGCGTTTACAATGAATGCCAGTTTGCCTTCCTTTGATGGGGCATTTCTTTTGGGGACCTTCTAGGAGACAGGCATGGCTGAGGGCAGGATGCAGCTCACCACCATCATAATATCGTCCTATTAAGAGCTGAGCGATGCCCACTTTCTACAGTGTTAATAAGATTAGAGAATACAATGCGTAGAAAAATACCCCTAACATATGCCTGGCTGTTGAGCATCACCGCCCCCCCCCCGCCCCCATCCCCACATCTCTCCCCTTATCCATTACAACGTGAACATAAGAAAGAAACCCAGTGCAAATTTGGATGTGGTTTTTCATTTTCTTGTCACCCCTACAGTACAGGGATTCAAATCTCTCTTAATACAGCATATTGAAGTGAAACTTTCCTTCCAGAAGAGTTATGATTTGGGAAGTGAATAGTATGGCGCTAAATGTAATCTGTTCATGGAATTCCTGGGTCCTTTGCTCCAAAAGTCCCTTTCTCCTTCATGTATTATAAACTACACCTTTGCTTTATTAATTACTTTTTGCTAGAGACCACAAGAAAAAAAAAATCAAGAAAATACTTTGCCAGGTTTACCCCTAGCTTTTCCTTAAATCTTTTCAAAATATGAAGCTTTTGAATTTTCAATGTCTTTAATGGTCATACGATTTTTCCTGTTCTTTTTTCCACCATGATGTTTTCTCCATGTTGTAAATTAATGATGACTATTTTATTAGGTATCTACTGTGTTCCAAATTTTATGCTAGGTGCTTAACATTTAACAACTCTATAAAGTAGGTACAATTCATCTTATTTTTTGATGAGAAAACTGAGATGAAGAGAGATGGAGGAACCTGTGTAAAGTCACAGAGTTTGAGAATCCAAAATGTGGATATTGCTTTGAAAAATACTTGCACATTTGAAAGAACAGCAAGGATACATCTCTCTTTTCCTCCCCAAATGCATACCAAGTATCATTTGCTAAAAAAGGGTCATATAAGGAAGTCTCGTGGGATTTTAAGAGGGTGCTGGGAATCCCCCTTGTGTTCTCATAACTCCAACTCTGACATGAAAAGAGCTACTCAGAACATAGTGGAAGTATACCAGATTGCCGTGTCCAGAGTAAAATTAACCAGTCCAGCAGCTAGAAAATGTATTTCTGTTGAGGCTTTCAAAGAGAGGTCTCTAACAGTCTAGTATACTAGAGAGAATCCTAGTGTCAGAAGACTTGGGTTCCCTTCTGGCTTGGTGACTTAGTTAGCTGTGGATTTTTTGGCAACTACTCTAGGCTTTTATTTTTTTCATCTATAAATGAAGGATGTTCTGAGACTCCATTGAGATGACGTTTGTTCATATACTGTCTCATTTATCTCCTCAGTTATATATTGTATGTTTTTCCTCACTATTAAGTAAATTCCTTGATATCAGAGAATATATAGAATATATATAGTCTGTATATCTCACTGCTGTATCTCCAAGGTATGGAATACTGCCTGGTGCACAGCAAATGCTCAAGAAATATTTGCAGGGCTTCCCTGGTGGCGCAGTGCTTGAGAGTCCGCCTGCCGATGCAGGAGACACGGGTTCATGCCCCGGTCCGGGAAGATCCCACATGCCGTGGAGCGGCTAGGCCCGTGAGCCATGGCCGCTGAGCCTGTGCGTCTGGAGCCTGTGCTCCGCAACGGGAGAGGCCACAACCGTGAGAGGCCCGTGTACCGCAAAAAAAAAAAAAAAAAAAAAAATTTGCAGAATAAATGAACTGTGTACACTGCAAAGCATGAAAAAATGTTGATTATTATTACTATTATTGTTAATAAGTTTTGAGACAAAGCAGACTTTTTCATTAGATATTAACTTTGCATAAATATTAATACTTGTAGCCAAAAGTGAATTGAGGCAGCCAACATTTAGGTTCAAATGACAATCCTGTTCCAATTTTTTGATGTTTCCCTTGAAATAATTATTAGGTTTTTTTTTTCTAAATAATATCTGATATTAGCATTTAAATCACATGAAATGAAAATGGTGAAGTTTCACTTCTTGTTACTAATTTTTGTAACCTCCAAGAGGGTTTCTTGGTATTACTGATTATTCTGCAACTTCCAGGTTCTCTCCAGACGTGAAGAAAATTGCTTACTTGGTTGAGATGCTTGTACTTACTTGATGAAGTACTTGATTCCATCTGCTGTGTAAGCTTCCTCCCACCCGTAAGGTAGACCTTGAGTGAAAGGAAACCAAAAATACATTTAATAAGATGATAAAGATAACTTTATTTCCTGGACACAAATTTCCCACAGCTTTACAATTATTTGAGTACATTTCTTGTACAAAATAATTGTCTAGAAAGGAGGAATTAAAACAATTCAGATGAGCTTTCATACTCAGCATCTTAGAACACAATAAATAAGTCTTGAACAGTTAACAATCTGCTTTAGTTGCATTAAATGGATCATGACTTGTCATTTACATGTGGTGAGCATTTTTTTTTTTTTTTTTTTTTCGGTACGCGGGCCTCTCACTGCTGTGGCCTCTCCCATTGCGGAGCACAGGCTCCGGACGCGCAGGCTCAGCGGCCATGGCTCACGGGCCCAGCCGCTCTGCGGCATGCGGGATCCTCCCGGACTGGGGCATGAACCCGCGTCCCCTGCATCGGCAGGCGGACCCCCAACCACTGCGCTACCAGGGAAGCCCGGTGAGCATTTTTGTCAGCAGGATTCAAGCAAAAATTTTTGGTGCAGGGGATGTTTTTTTCCTGGTGGCAGAAAGATGGACAAGATGGCCTCTGCTTGTCTATTCGGGCTCAAAGTTTCTTTAATCGGCTCCCTTTACATTCTTTCACTCAGCTCCACAGGGAATCGACATATGAGTACCAGATCAGCAAGCAGTTTGAAAGTAGCTCTTGGACAAGCCAAAATTCCTTATGAAGTCTAAAATTTAGCAAAGTGATTTACAATGGATTGTAGTATTTTATTTTGTTAATTAAGAATTTTGTGCATTAAATGTTAACGGCAAAACAATTTGCTAAACTCAGCTTCCATTTCAGTAATGGGATTGAGAATAATTAGTTAGCTATATAGAGATGCAGACTGAAGTAAGCAAGCAATCATTTGGCCATATTTCTACAAATAAGTACATTTTTGTCCTCACCAACAGAACAGGCCCAGGTTGAGGCAGCCCATTCTCTATATTCCAATTATGGGTGGTACTCCTTTAGAACACAAGGGTTTCCATCCCTTGGCTCCACCCCTGAATACTGTTAAGCAGAGGTCCCCAACCCCCAGGCCACAGACCAGTATTGGTCTGCGGTTTGTTAGGAACGGGTCGCACAGCAGGTGAGCAGCGGGAGAGTGAGCGAAGCTGTGGAATTGTCTTCCAGGAAACCGGTGCCAAAAAGGTTGGGGACTGGACTTTCCTGGTGGCACAGTGGTTAAAGAATCCGCCTGCCAATGCAGGGGACACGAGTTCGAGCCCTGGTCCGGGAAGATCCCACATGCCGCGCAGCAATGCCTGCTGAACCTGTGCTCTAGAGCTGATGCTCCACAGCTGGTGCTCCACAACAAAAGAAACCACCACAGTGAGAAGCCCTCGCACCGCAACAAAGAGTAGCCCCCGCTCTCTGTAACTAGAGAAAAGCCAGCGCGCAGCAACAAAAACCCAATGCAGCCAAAAATAATAAGTAAATAAATAAATTTAAAAAAAAAGGTTGGGGACGGCTGCTGTAAAGGATTGTAATTGACCTTTTGGATCAGTCTTTGGTATTGACTTATCAAGGCTCCTTTGATGAGTATAAGAACATTAACACATCAAAGAACAGACTCCTGGTGCAGGTAGCCTACTTCTTTAGAAAGTAACTGAGCTGTAACAACAAACCATTTCCCCAAGTCTCAGCAAGGGGCAGAGCAAAAATGCAGGAACAGCAACTATGAACAAAATAAAACCTTTCTCTATCATCATTCACTTCATATTCTTTGAGAATAGCTCTAATGATGTTATTTTTATAAGAAAAACAAAACAAGCTTTACTTTATATTTACCTCCAGTCTTTTAACACAGTTGTATAAAATAAGAGCCTGGCCCAGAATTCTGTAACTACTTCCTTTGTGGATTAACACAGGCCACCTAGGAGTTTCTTTTTTCCCTTAATGAATAAATGTTCCTATTTTAAGCACAAAATAAGCATATCTGGGAACTCAGCATAAGCAAATGACTGGCTTCTTAAAAGCCCCTGAAGTGACACTATATATATCTCCGATAGTAACCATGGCCAGCACACGCTCAGCCAGACAGGCCATGATCAACTGCTGCTGCAGTTCACGTAGATTTATCGCCTTTACACTTTCTACACCTTTGTTACAGATCACTTCATTTTTCGCTGACAAGCCCCTCACCTGAAGGGAAGAATCTGATGACTGTACACAAAACCCCTGCTTTTATGACAAAAAGGTTCAGAAATGCCAGGAATGATGATCAATAGGGCAAAGACACGCTAAAAGTAGAAAGTCATTCTAATGTGACTAAGATTTTTGTTTAAATGACTTGTCTCTTCAGTGCAATTATAGCCATATTTCTAATTTATTAATTCACAGGTCTTTTTTTCTAATGAGGAGAAAAAAATATGTATACTTTAAAGACAGTATCTTTTAATCTATAGGATCATTTGAGAATTGAGATTGACATTGGGATACCGCATCCCCATGCCATCAAAATAGAGTTCCTGCCCTGATTATTTTCTTACAATTAGTAAACAAGGACTATAACTTCACAACGGTCTTATTAAAGGTACCAATTCATATCCATATAAGTCAAAATGGTTATTCAATGACTGTAGCCATCAAGATATTCCTGTTTATTGAACAATATTTGAGGATAAATTCTCTGTTCTGAAAAAAATAGCATTTCTTTTTAGAAGACTGAGTGGTTTCTTCTTCTTCATGCAGTTAATATAGTCTGTAAAAAACAGACTTGGGGACTAAATTGATAGCGACTATCTTTCAGTGATAGTTCAGTAATAGAAAACACAATCACTGTCCAATTAATTATAAGTTAAAAACTACAATATATTGATACACCAAATAACCTACTTTATAGAAAAAGGGCGCTTTTGATTTCTACAAGCTTATATAACTATGATGGACGCAATTGTCCTTTAGTAAAGATTTTCATCCCTTCACAATAAGTGATTTGGGTATAATTACAACATACTATCTAAATACTTTTCAATAATCGTTATAGTCCCAAGGCATTAAAATTTTTCTACATTCCCCACATCTTTATACTTGCAAATATATAATGCTTCTATTTTTCCTTTTCATCTTTGCTTTAAAACTGTTATGACAACTATTGTTTCTGATTGGAAGTATTTGTTTATGAACCCTCACATAACATTCTTTCCATCAGAGATCATTTGTTTCAAAGTACTCTTCATGAGTATTTTGCCAAAGTAGGAGTCTCGTGCATATTCAGCTTAGAACACTGGCTGTCACCTAACACTCCACATATCCAAAACCAAACTCATCACATGTCCATACAAAATAGTTTCCCTTCTATTTTCCCAGCCTATTTACGTAGGAAAGTTCTCTTTGTCATATTTGGCCCTTTCATTAAATATTTATTCATCATTTTTTTTAGTGATTATTTTTCTGTGTTTAGCATTTTACCTGGTGTTCAATACGTAATGATTAACAAATTAACATGTACCTTGGTCTTATGAAACATTAAAAAGTAATCATAAATAAAGACACCATTAAAAGTAGGAATAAGTACTAGGAAAGAAAAGTATTGAATACTATGAAAGAGTAACTCATAGCACAGACAAAGGTTAAACTCCTTAATACATAAATAACTCCTACAAATCAGTAAGAGAAAGGAAATGACAAATAGGAGTCTGTGAAACATGTGGAACATTCAGGACATAAATGTACTTAAACATATGAAAATAGGCTTAATTTCACTCTTAACAAGAGAAATACAAATTAAACTAGTATGAGAGGCTGTGTTCATCATGTTAGCAAAGAGTAAAAGATAGTTTAATAAGACACTGTGTTGAGGGTATGAAGAAGCAGTCATTCTCATACTCATGGGAGTATACATATGATAACATATGTATGGGGAGAAACTTTTCAAGATCTACCTAAAATTTTAAATGCTAATAACAACAGTTCACATTAATGGAGTGGCCATGTGCTAGACATTGCATTACACATGTACCAACTCTCTTAGGCCTCACAACAATTTTACGAGGTACTATTATTATCCCCATTTTACAAATGAGGAAACAGGCATGGAGAGGTTCCATCACTTGCCCAAGGTTACACGGCTGGCGGGCAGTAGAGCCCAGACTCTTAACCACTACACTGAACTGGCTCCATGGACCATTTAATCCAGCAATTCTTCCAGGAATTTATCTTATAGATAACCTTTATGTACAAGATTATTAATTGTAAAAGTAAAAGATTGAAAATAATCTAAATAACCACCAATGGGGACTGATTAAATACTATATATCAGATAACGGGATATTGTCCAGCTGTGAGAAAGAATGAGGAAGTACTTTATGTACAGTGTGGATAAAGGGATGTAGGATGAAGGAAGGATCTCTGAAATTGCTGGAGTTATCCAGGTACAGACGTGGGCAAGAACACTAGGTTGAGTGAACAGCAAGTGCAAAGGCTCTGGGATGGGGAAGAGCTTGGCATGTTTGAGGAACTGAGAAATCATTGTTCCCGGAGAATAGTGAGTAAGTTAGGAGGGGACTGATACAAGAGTGAGCTGGAGAGACAGGCAAATATGACTATGCAGGGTTTTGTAGGCCATGTTAAAATTGTTTGAAAGTTTCTTAACAGGAAAGCTGGAGATATGCTACTGTTTAAGATGAAGAAAGCTGCAAGAGAATGTTGCTCCCACCATATGTGTGGAAAGCTGCACAACCTAAAAAAAATTTAAAAAATTTTGTTTAGTCCCTCAGAGACTAAGTTCCTCACCTGAGCTGACCCTCAGGTGAACTGAAGTCCAAAGGGTGACAAGCCCCTCTGAGGGAAGATGGGGCACGTGAACTCTTTCTCTCGTGGCAGAGCACAGGAAGAAGTCTTGCCATAAAAGTGGGTAGGAAGAAAATATCTAAAACTGTAATAAATTTGTAAAGCCTGCTTACGGGCTAGCATGATAGTTTGGTGTCCCCGGGAGCCCTAGACACAAGGAGAGCCTGCTCTTCCTGAACAGCTCTTTGCTCATGAGAAAGACAAGGGGTAGGCAGGAGACCTGAGAGAGCCCCTGGGTAGTGTGGGCTCATGCAGGACCTGCAAAGGTTCGAGGGTGGAGCAGAAGTATCATCCATGACCTGGACCCTCCTCTGATATGAAGTAATAGCCGGCTGCAGTTCGGGGAGGAACAAGGGACACTCCCACATGTCGACAGGAATCTGAGTGACAGAAGGCAAGTCATCTGTTCCTGGGGGAGGGGCAAGAAACTGTCACACCCCCAGTCCCTCCCAGACTCCACGAAAACCTCATTTGTCCTGGTGGGGTGAGGTGGGGAGAAAACCTGATGTCTTCACCCTGCACTGACACTAAGTCATGGAGGGCACTGATGTGACGCAGAGTTTGACTTCCACAAGGAGCGGGGCAGGAAACCCACTTGAGCACTTAGTAGGAGGTAGCACTAAGGAGGGACAGGAAGGCTGGGAAAGTTCTACCCCTGAGACTTGGGCATGGGGCCTGTCTGAAACCCAGAGACCAGAGTAGGAAAGCCGAGAGTCTCTCCACACCCCCTTACTCCCCACATGCACCGCTCACCTGACACTGAGCTGCCTACTCTGGGAGAGGGCAAGAGAGCAGACAGTAAATGTCCACTGTGATGCAGGTGTGTGGAGCCTGCTGCCTGCTGAGGATGGGGCAGGCATACTGAGAACCCCTACCCCCAGCACCCCAGACCTCACCTGAGCACAAGAGAACAGCAGACAAGTACTAGAGGAATTTGAAGTCTGTGGTAAACTCAGTAGAACCCTAGAAACAAAATGCAAATCCAGCTTGCCTACAAATGAGAGTGAATAACCACCCTCCCCCGCAAACGCACACTAAAGGCCTGACAGAGAAGAGACAGACCCATTTCAGGGTTTAAATAACATTTACCCCAGTCTCTACAGTTCTGTACCTCCAAATACTGACAATCACAATTATGAGACACAGAAAAGCAAGAGAAAAAGATCCATTGCCAAAAGATAAAACCACCAACAGAACCAGATCCAGAGAAAATATTGAGCTTTAAAATAATTATAATTACACATTAAGAAATCTAGTGGAATCTAGTGAACTATGGTTGTGTGACTGCAGTGATGCTCGTTACTTGGGTATATCACGCAGAAGGTAATGACTGAGCTTGTTGAGGCCCAGAGTCATGTTAAACAGCGGGAGGGAAGGAGAGAGTGCCAAGTGAGCTGAGGGAATGTGTAAGAGTGATTGGAATAATGGACCCCAGACTTTAAGCTGAATAAGAAGACAAGTAAAAATAACAGTGGAGGCTGAAGGATAGAGAAAATAGGAGATCTTATTGAGGAAAATAAACTATGCAGTGAGCTGGAAAGGTGGGAGGTTTGAGAGGGAGAGTCAGGAGGCTGAACCACTGTCTGTGGTGCCAAGGTTTGTGGTGGAATTGGAAGACCATGGTAAAGTGGGAAAAATGGGCATTGGACAAAAAGAACTGAAAAGTAAAGGTGGTGGACTCACATGGATGATAGCAGGAGCTGGGATGGGGAGAAACACTGGAGAATGAGAATTCCAAGAACACAATAGAGAAAGACAACACCATCAGTCTCAGAGGGCTTAAATAACCAAATTTATCTGAAAAACATTTTCTAGTGTAGTTGTTATGAAAACTCAAACACATTTAACTTTTAGCATCTGATATTTTGAGAAAAAGGGAAAAGAGAGGGAAAGAGCTTGGGCGGAAGGGTGGCTATGAGAAAGAAAGAAAGAAAGAGAGAATCTAACTCACAATTAATAAAGCTTCACTAAAGAATAAGATATATATCACAGTGAAATTTTTTGCAGTCACAAAATCTGAATCTATATGTAATGTTCCTCAATTATAATTGAAAAACTATGGGAAAATAATAATCTTGTGGAGTCTATATGATAGTGATAATAGCAGTCAGCTTGCCTAGCTTACAGGGTTATCGTGAGACTCTTATTAGAGAATATATAACTATATGATATATATACAAAAGGAGACAATTATTATTCAGAGTAAGGAAAATAATAGCTCCTTCCTTCTCCTTCGTTTATGGTTCTAGAGATATAGAGAAATTTGGATGCTTAATATGGGAAAGGTGTTTAAATTATCTACAGGGGAAATCTCCATTAATATACTGGGATATTTTTTAGAATCCTCTCCCAGTACAGGAAATTATATAGTCTCTATTTCACTCATGATAACACCCAATAAAAGAATAACAGAAACCAGTGGGACACTCTGACCCTCAATGAGTGGTATGATGATAAATGCGTAACAACCAGCTCTTGGGGGCAGGAGGAGCCCTAATTTGTAGCATTTGCTGATTTCCGTGGTGTAAATACTCCTACCATAACTGATTTCAAGCTACTTATGTGACATCAATGACTACAGAGTTGAGAAGAAATATGTAGTAGTAAGCCATGATATAGTATTCCCGGATATGAGACATAAATAATCTCAATGACAAAGATAAGGAAAATAATTAGGAAGTGGTAAGTTTTGAGTATTTATTCCTCTTTTAAATGTTTAAACTGAAAATGTAATACAATTTTTAATTTTTAATAATGACTATGTTTCACAATTAGCTCACAGAATTCTTGTAAGCCAGTACTAGCCAGGTCCGGTATAACCACCGTGGAACCTATATCTTACCTCCCTGGTCCTAATAGAAAGTTCAAAAATCAAAGGATACAAATATCGTTTTATCCAAAAGATGATAACATGAAACCGGTATCAGTCTAAAATGATGTGAGAATTACTGTCCTAATCATAAACTATGTGTTTATCAAATGTTTACACAGAGATTTCTATATGCCTGGCATTTTTCTAGGTATTTAAAAAATATTAACTCATTTTATCCTAACAATCATTTGAGCTAAGTGTTATTATTAACCTCATCTTACAGAGAAGAAACTGAGGGATAAAGAGGTTTAAGTAACTTGCCCATTGTCACACTAAAAAATGGTGCAGCCACAATTTGAACCCAAGCAATCTGGTGCTACAGCTTATGCTTTTAACTATTGTCATGTTGTTTCCATTTCCCTAATTCCTGTTAGCGTTGCCAACAATCAATATTTTTAAATGGTCCAAAAGTATTTTGCTTAACTTTCTGAAGAACAAAAGAAAAAAACTCTTAACATTTCAAATTCTGCATTATTACCTAGAGAAATGCTCTTTTGAAAGAAACTGAAATAATGTTTACGCTTAAACACAAAGCAGTCTATTTTAGAGACATTTTAATGTTAGAGTTACGATTGTACAAGTTAATTTGTAGGTATGAACTGCAGTGCCAATTTTTAAAGAACTACTAGCTAATTTTCCTATGAAAGATGAACCTATTATACTGAGAGATGGTTGTAACCTGTAAATAACCAAATAATGCAGTATTTTAAGTATAAAAACTTTCTAAGGACATAATTTATTAAAAACCTATATAGATTTTGTGAATTGTGCTTTAAACTTTCCTTAAAATTAGACTTGCATGAACTCTATATTAACAGACAATTTAGGATCTGTGATCTGATTTTTTACACACGGTTACATACATCATCATTTGAACAAACAAACAAA
Source organism: Aethalodelphis obliquidens (assembly GCF_003676395.1). Taxonomy (NCBI): domain Eukaryota; kingdom Metazoa; phylum Chordata; class Mammalia; order Artiodactyla; family Delphinidae; genus Aethalodelphis; species Aethalodelphis obliquidens. The sequence continues at coordinate 4,160,033 of NW_020838002.1, read as the reverse complement.
AAATCAAATGACTATATAATGTAGGAAGATTTTATGTTTTTATATTAGTATGTCTTAAATTTAGGAGTTCAAATGTTAACATAATTAGATATAAGTCCTTTCTAATTAGAGGTCATTCACTGAGCAGGTTAAAAGCTGTAATATATTAAAGAACAACATGGTAAAAATATCCCTAGAGGTTATTTGGTGGTTCATAATCCTCTTTATCTTGTCACTCTTTTTGGGTAAATACTACACTAATACCCAGTTAGGAGGAGGGAAAAAGCTAACATTTACTTTCTACATTTCTTTTCCCAACAGATGCAAAAGTCAGGATTTTTACAGCTGAAATTTTACAGTATTTTACAGTTAAAATCACGGGGTGATTTCCTTGAACTCTGATATGCAGACATTCGAGAAGCCAGCTGAAATGTTCTTTCTTAGGCAGCTAGCTTTCAATCCCGTGACCCACACTGAAGGTGAGAATGCAGAATTTCACTGGGTGTTGTCTCTGGGCATTCAGACGATGCTGGGGGAATGATCTGGTTAGGTTTGTTTGGCTTAAAATCAATAACCTACAACAAACTTCATTTTGTGCACTAATAAAACAGCATAAAACCTGCTGAAGCTTTCTTCACTAGAGTATGAGATCTCCCTCTGCATAATCAGCCTAAAGAGGTCACGGGTGTGTGTGTGTGTGAGAGAGAGAGTGTGTGTGTGTGTGTTCCTAATTCCCTTTAGTGTACAAAGATAAACAGGATTTCTTTAAAGCACTGCTATTGTTACAATAATAAAGATATTAAGAGGTCAGTGGCTGCTGAACATGAATTAATTCATGTATTAGAAGGGAAAAAAATGAACTGCCTCTTCTTTCTTCTCCATTCAGCAAGACTGATTTTAGTAATTAGAAGTGGCAAAGTAGCTGTCAAGCAAGCTTGATTCCCTCTGGTTAAGAGTACCAGCAATATGTTGGGTAGTCCAAAATGGATACTACTATTTGCCTGCAACTAACAGTTGCCTGAGAGTTATAGGTAGACAGACTTGAATTAGGAAAATAGGAACAGAAGAAGGGAGAGAGAGATAATACATAAAAGGGATTATGGCATCTTAAATTTAGGCACAGTAAACTTGGGCAGAAAAAGTGAGCTTGGAGATGGTGGACTCAAATCTCTAGATCCCATCTATCAATCTGATTTGGAATCTCATCCAAGCTATCCCTGATCCAGCTGGTCAAAATCTCCCTCACGCTTGTCCAGCATGGTAACCTCTTGAACATTCTCAGCAGTGCTTCTGGCTCCTTATACCTAGCTAGGCTCTGGATCTGTCAGAAACTTTACTCAACACTTTTTCTCCTCACATTTGTTGAGTGACTACTATCCGAGGCCCGGTAGAGTGGTGACCAGATTCAGAACAGTGCCTCACACATACATCCTGGGCACCCAAGAAATATTTGTTGACCCACTGAAGAAATCTGCTTCCCATGAGGGCTGATGGTTCAGTGAATCCTGTGCATATGTGAAATTTTACTGTTGTTATAAGGTCTTTGTACTCACCAGGGGAACTTTCTTACAAATATTTGCACAACTGTTACTTGTGGATTTTGACAACAGGATAGTGGAGGACCAACAGACATGCAATTTTAGAAACACTATCACAGAGCAGATGAAATTAGGTCAAGATCATTTATGTTCCCACCCTAAGGACAAATAATGCAACTCTAAGCATCACTAGTCCCTAGTCATGTAGCATTTTGCTGTTAACATCCTTCTCTTTAAATTTTTTAAAAATGTGATTATCTGAAAATCTATTAAGGATCTCACATTACTTTCAGATAAAATTTGAAAAAATCATAAAAACAAGAACTCTTTTGGATATTTGCCTTTAAAAAGATTTGTTTAAATTTTTATTAAATGCATTTTTAAAAATATGCAAAGAAAAGCAATAAAAACACATTAGTAGAGCGGGTAAAATTTTGAAACAACAGCCTTCATGCAGTCAGATAAACTCAATACTGATTAAAGAATTATAAACTCTAATAAAAGATAAAAGATCTTTGCTTTTTTTCCTCTTCACAGAATATTAGTGCTCACAGAAGAGTTGATTACCACTTAAAAAAATCAAAAATCCATAGTGTGGCATTTAAAATCCTTTCAAAACACATTTCTTACAGAAAGACACGTACTGGAATGTGCACAGAAACTTTACTCATAACAGCACCAGCTGAAAGCAATTCAAATAACCGTCAGTTGGTGACTGGATAAATAAATTGTGGAATATCAATCAATGAAATACTGCTGAACATTGATACAATTGCACACAACACCAAGGATGAATCTCAAAAGCAGTATACTAAGTGTAAGGTGTTACATACTTGGAATCTATTTATATGAAATTAGAAAAGGCAAAACTATAGTGACAGAAAGCAGGTCAGTGGCTGCCTGGGACCAGGGGTGATGGAGGGGACTGATTACACAGGGGCACATGAGAAAGTTTTGGAGTAATGGAAATGTTCTGTAATACAATTATGGTGGTATTACACAACTGTATATATTTGGCAAAACTCAGTGAATTGTACACTTACATTTTATTATATGTAAACTATTCCTTTTAATTTAAAATTTTAAAATGCAGAGGGAAATCTCTCTGGGCAGCCATATAAAAAACCTCATTAAAAAAAAAGAGACTTTAAAATACAGCTTTAATCTTTTTTTTCATTTTCATGTCCTATTAATCCCACCTAGTGTCTAGCCTCCTAGAATTATTGACTTCTTTCCTTCTGTGGATTTTTAGATACTGTTTTTCTACCTGGAATGCTCATCACTGTGGGATATATTCACTCAATAACCACTTTTGAATGAACTTCAAAGACAATAGTCATGTACCACAGTCTCTTTGTCAGGTTATAGGCAGTTCTCTAATTTAGGGACTTCTTCAGTTGTTCCCAACTATCTAGAATTTTTTCTTTGATGTACAATTTACATACAATAAAATGCACAAATCTTAAGTGTACATTCACTGAATTTTGACAAATGTATAATCTAAAACTCCATCAAGATATAGAACATTGCCATCACCCCAGAAAGATACCTTTCCAGTTGATTCCTACCACCATTCCCCAGGCTACCATTGTTCTAATTTTTAAAAATATTATGTTTTTTACTTTTAGAAATACCATTTAGTTTAAAAAAGGATTTCTGTTTCTCTGCTTAGATATCCTATCTTTGCATTCATTGTGAATATATTTTCCTCTACTTCATTGCACATAGTTATAACAAGTACTTTCAAGCCCTTGTTCCAACATCTGGATCTTTTGGGAGTTGGTCTCAGCTCATTGTCTTTTCGCTTAAGAATGGTTACATTTTCCTGTTTCTTTTTACACTGGTAATATTGTTTTATATTCTGGAAAGTATGAATGTTACACTGCAGAAACTGAATTCTGTTATTACTCTGAGGAGTGTTGATATTTTTGATTTTGCAGGAAATTTACTTGGTCGGACTCATGCTATAGGATATATCTATCTCTTGGGCACAGGCTCAAATCTCAGTTCAGTTTTTTTTTTACCCCCTTGGCTGGGCTGTTACAATCTTCCCTGAGCTTGGGGTCAGGCAGAGTTGAGTGGAGTTTATATACAGAATTTGGGGGCCCTGTATCTGGCTGTCTGCTCTCTAGGCTTTCCTCCCTCACTTTCTGGCAGTGGTGGTTGCCTCAAACTTCATCTTCTAGTTCCACACATCACAGAGATTTCAGGTTATCAGAGTCTTACTGTCCCATGGGTCCTGTTAGGTCTTGGAGTAGGGTGAGCTAAGCAAGGTGTCCATGGTGCAAAATTTACGAAGGTACTCATTCTCAGGCTCATGCAAGTGCAGAGTCAGCACACAAGAGTGATTGCCTCCTTAAGAAGGCCTTGCTTACCTCACGTTAGTCCCAACCCTGGGTGCTGCCCTCAATCTGAAAGTGGAACAAACAAGAAACTTATGCCCTGTTTGTTCCTTCTTCCAAGTTTTGACTATTGTCCAGAACCTGCCTGATTTTATTTACTCTCCAGAGCCTTCAGGTGGTTGTTTTTCTATTTTGCCCAGGGTTTATAATTGAGTTCTTTTTTTTTTTTGAGAGTTGTTTTATTTAGCAGGAACTTTTAGGATGCTTCAAGCAGTATCTCAAGTAACCCTGAGGGAATTGCTCCGAGAGGAAATGGAGGAAAACTATATAGAAGTTTTGCAAAAAAGAGCAGGTAGTCAGGAACATCAAAAGATTATTGTTAATTAAAGAAAACCAGATATCCCAAGTTAAGGAATTTAGCACTTTTCTGTGTATAGGGAGATGCAAGAGTCTGGGCTCACTGGAATCATTCCTTTGATATGCACCTCAGCTATCTGGGGCCAGTATCCTGTGTTTTCACATCCTGAGTTTCCTCAGGGCTCACCATGGGGAGTGGCTGCAGTCTGATGGCTGATAGATGGCAGGTATTCTTCCTGAGTTCCCTCAGGGCTCACCAGCTCACCAAAGGCTGTGGCTGCAATCTCTGATGACTGTGACATCCTTTGTTTACTGATATGGCAGCCAGTATATAATTGAGTTATGAGGGATGGTTAGTCTGTCAGGAGATTATTCGGTCATACTGGAAGTGGAACTCTCAGAATCAAAGAATTTTTGAGTGGAAAGAGATCTTAGAAATTCTCTATTGGATTGTCTTACTTTAGAAATTGGAGACTGACACCAAAAAAGGTTAAAACCTTTGTTATAGAGTCAGTTATAGGGAAGGAAAGTAATGTAACTTCTAATCTAGTGATTGTCCTCTATGCCACTCTGTAATAATGCTGAAAGAGCAACTTCTGTGCGGAGCGTAAACTGTTGCACTCAGACCTCTTTCAAATGTAAACAGTGTATTAATTCTCAAATATTAATTACTGCCTACTTAACAGTTTGCTATTGTTATGGATTGAATGTTTGTGTTCCCACAAAATTCATATGCTGAAACCCGAACCCCCAGTGTGGCTGTAGTTTGATCTGATAGAATTACTGTCTTATAAGAAGAGATTCTGACCCCTCTCTCCATCGCTGTATGCGCACAAAGAGGAGATCATGTGAGCTAACAGAGAGACGGTGGCTGCCTACAAGCCAAAAGAAGAGGCCTCAGAATAAAACTTACCTTGCTGGTACCTTGACATTGGACTTTCCAGCCTCCAGAACTGTGAGGAATAAGTTTCTGTTATTTAATTCACTCAGTCTGTGGTATTTTGTCATGGCAGCCCAAGCTGGCTAATACAGCTACATAAATGGATCCAAATTTTGCACACTGGTAAATCAGCTTACTTGACAGCATTGCTTTAGATTGACCACACAGAGGTAAATTCATACTCTTCTTTAAAAGAGCTTGAACTCATTTAAAA
>NW_020838002.1:3962196-4154263 GCF_003676395.1 Aethalodelphis obliquidens | reverse complement strand
TATATATATATATATCAGAGTCCATTCTGCAAATGCCTTATAGACTCATACCTTCCAAAACAGCATGTAAACAGGCACTGTGTACAAGTAAGGCCCAAACACATACCCCTTATTTGCATCTTTCCATCTAGCAGCACTTAGTAAAGATCATAGGTACCATAAGAAGTTAAGAACTAGGAGAATTATCTCTCATTTGACCAGTGATGATGATAATTTCTGATAATTCAGAATACAAATACTTACATGCAATTATAAACAACTTTTATTTCTATATATTGATTTGGTTTGACTGATGTAGACAATGATTCCAAGTAAATCAGATGTCAATTCTGCCAACTCTCCCCTTAGCTTTATACCATCATATCCAGCTTTAGTAATAAGGCCCCCAAGTATTTCTTTCTCCTTCATTTAATTATCTTAAGTTACTGAACAAACAGAAAAGCTGCTATATTTGGGGATCCTGATAACAAAAGTACGTAGGTAGGAGATAATCCAACTACTATGTTGGAATTTGGGGTCCTCTGGACATTGCAAGTTTTAGGACTGGAGTTTGAGCAAACCTCTCCAAAATTGTATGTCTGCTTTAATTAATAACAGAAAAGAAGAGGGATAATAAATAAACACAAGGAATATAAATTTAAATTTGAATTAAAAAAGGAGGAATCACTGAAATCTCTGAGACTTCCTAATTAAGAAAATTTAGTTTCCTACTTTCAAGTACACTTTGATTTGAGATAATGATCTTTAATGATATATTTTAATGATTGTATACAATACTTTTAACTAAAAATGTTAAGTATTTATAGCTAAATAAGTGCTTCAAAAGTGCTTAAACATTTCTTTTACTTTTGGCAATCTCCTTCTAATTTTAATGGTTTAATTTGCTTAGAAAGTCATACATCAACACATACATCTAAATATGTGAGTTTACAATCTAAGAAGAAACTACTGATTAGCTCATGTTAATATTTTCATAAATTCAAGTGAGATAAAATTTAAATTAACTACCTTCTATTGATTATACAAGTATCTTCATGGGATAAAATCTGTCTTATTTTAAAATAGAGTCATTCCCGAAAAAAAGCAAACTTAAAACATTCCATGGGCTTCCCTGGTGGCGCAGTGGTTGAGAGTCCGCCTGCCGATGCAGGGGACATGGGTTCGTGCCCCAGTGTGGGAAGATCCCACATGCTGTGGAGCGGCTGGGCCCGTGAGCCACGGCCGCTGAGCCCGCAAGTCCGGAGCCTGTGCTCTGCAACGGGAGAGGCCACAACAGTGAGAGGCCCACGTACCGCAAAAAAAACAAAGAAAAACATTCCCACCACTCGCAACTTTTTGCTTTTCCCCAATACAGGCCACGTTCCTTCAACTCATCACCGCATTTGCACAGGCTATTAACTCTGCCTAAAGTTACTAACACTTTCCTCTCTGCCTTGTAAACTCTGCTCACGGATCTGGAACCAGCTTAAATTGTATTTCCTCTGTGCATCCTCCCCTAATTTCTTGGCAGAGTTCATCTTCCCCTCCTCTATGGTACTTCTGTGGTTTGTACCAGTCTCTATCACAACACTTATCACTTTTTCATGTTAAACATGAGTTCCTTGAGGGCATTGGCCATGTTTTATCTTTGTACCACTTTCTGGTACACAGTACAGTCTTCGGTGCACACTAAATGTTCAACAATGGTTTGTTGAGTATTCACATCTCAAGAAGTAAGACTTATCTTCAGATTTTTAAAAGTAAGATTGCCTGGAGAGATTTAGGAAAAATGTTGCATATTAGTTACGAATGTTTTCAGGTGAAAGTGACTGACTACCCAATTACAGGCGCAAACAAACAGGAGTTTATTTTTAAGGAGCCTGGACTTTACCCAACAATAATATCAAGGTCCCAGGTTTTTTCTATCTTTCTACTCCAGCATCCTTAGTGCAACCTTGTAGTTGCAAGAAGGCCTCCAAAGCTACAGACATCATATCTATACTGAAGGCAGGAAGAAAGGAAAAAGAGGTAGTCCCAGTTCCATCTGTCCTTATCTATTAATTAAAAGTTTTACAGAAGTTCCTAAGCAGATTTTCCTTCATATCTCATTGGTGAGGAATGGGTTGTGTGGCTACTTCCAGATTCAGCAGGCTGAGAAAGCAAGTGTCTGGCTTTACAGTTTCTACTGTGACAGACTTGGTAGGGCAAACATTGTCTGCCATAGATGACAAAAACAAAACTAAAAAGACAACAGGAGAGTGGATGAAGGTCAGTTAAGATATTAAGGTACCTGGTTTGTCAGAATGAGAATGCCTGAGAAATTGGGGACCCTAGAGTATCAGTGCAAATGTGCATACAGTTAATAATTCATGTTGCGATATTTTCTCAAGACTGTGTTGCTTATAATGGCATAAATAATGAAATAGCTGTTTCAGTCTTGTATCTCGCAATTCTTCCAGTGCTTTTAAATTATGACAGTTCTTCTTTATCTTCCATTTGCTCCAGTTTCCTTTTGATTCCATCACTGCCATTCAAAATTTCTCAGAGCCAAATCTTAAATGTTTCGTTCTCTATAAATGCTTTCCTGGTTTTAAAACAATTTCCCTCATTGTTCTTTTGAGCTATTAGCACTTTTTTACCATTCATAAAATACTTCATATCTTCAATTTAGCATTATGATAATTTGCACAGTTACTTTATTCCTCTCCTTTCATAGACTTCTAGCTCCTTGAGGGTACTGAGTCTTACTCAGACATACTTGGTTCCAAAAAATTTATTTTCTGAGTTGAATATTTAATTCATTTCCTTTCATTTGCTTAGTCAGACTCTTAGTGTTGGAGGGAAGGAAATGGAAGGCAAGACTAACATGTATAAGAACAAGGCCACTGCTTGTTCTTTTAATGGTGACATTAAAAACTAGAGAAAAAAAGGTTGCATTCTGGGTTGAAAATGTGCAAGTGCTAGAAAATAGAAGCTCCTCTGAGCTGATGTAACTCAGGTATGGAGCTTGTAAGGCTGGTGGTCCTGTGAAGATTATAAAATAACACTCCTTCCTCTAGGAGATGCGGTGTTGTACCACAGCATCTCCCTTGACTTGCACGAAATACTCAATGCTCTGTGGCAGCCATACGGAGGAATTTAAGAAGTTCCATTTTCATCCAATATATCTACAAGTCTTTCATGATTTCTCCAGGCTCTGTAGTGATGGGAAACATAGGACTTCACATTTTTGGATAGGTCTAATTGTCCAAGTTTCCTTCTCATAACTGAGCCAAAATTTGTCTTCCTGTTGCTCCTATCTGATGGCCCAAAGACTTAACTTCTGATGCTGTATATAATAACCATGTCCCAAAGCACTACACATGTTTCTGGCAGGAAGCTACCTCCTCGGCAACACGAAAGTAACAGAATGGTGTGTAGCTATTTATAGGTAGGGACCACGGACATTGTATTTGGTTATTAGACATTTGTGCATGTGTACAAAACCTGGTATTTAAAATCCAACAAATCAAATCTACTTTAAGAATCTAATTTATAAATTCTGGGAATCTTAAACTTCATTTCTATTTTTCCCCCATTGGATCACTGTCTTCTATTATACTTTATTTTATTACCTACTCACTTTAATCACTTGCTGTCCCACATTGTTCACTGACAATTTGACTATTAAGTATGGAATTTTAATTAAAAAATATTATTATTGATAATTAAATACTTGCAGCTAAATTTATAGAGCAGTAAGAACTGATATTGAACATGTAGCAATACTAAATATTCTTCTGATGTCTTCTAAGTATCTTGGGTAAGTTCTGAAGTTAATTGTAAAGAGAATTTCAGAAAATAAGGGTTAAACCCTTTCAATTTATAATATTCTCTACTTGAGAAGTACACCTCAGCAACCTTAACTGTGGTTATGTTTAAGAATAAAAGTGAGACTATAATGTTGGTTGAAATTAATAGGTAATCAATTACATTCTTAAAAGTTATCAGTATGATTAAGGCAAAGAAATAAAGGCCAGGTACAGAAACAAAGGCTAGGTGCAATAGACGTATGCTTAGCAAATTCAAAACACTCAAAGGCTCATTTTCCTTGTTTGAGGTATTTAAATATCGAAACCATGAAAGAAAAGGAATAAACTTTTATTGTAAGATTCCATTTATTCAATGATAGTTTGTTAATGCATTTTGGTAATGGACATAGGCTGAGTTAAAGTTTATCTTTGTATTGTTTACAGAAGAAGATTAACCATCAGTTAAGGTATCATATATATATGGATATATTTTTATTTTATACTTATATATTTTATTTTAAATCAAAACATATAAATATATATTCATCTGCCAATCTTTATTAGGCTAGAGGCTTTTCTTTGTTGATCAGTCCTCTGATTAGGGTTCTGTGTTGTTTTTCTTGCAGAAACCACACCCAAAATGCAACAGCTATCATTTCCAGTTTCAGGTTCTTCAGAGTGGATTGAGAGTTAACAACAGTTATGAAACAACCCAAGAGCAGTAGATTCCTTCTAGACTTTTATAATTTCCCTCCAATCTTTTACAGGTGACTCTTTTACATCTAATCAATAGCATTATTAACTCACCTTTATTAAATCTCTCTAAAGTATTCAACTTAGTTTTTATAAAATCAACTTTTCTTTCCACTTTCACATTTCATCAAATTACAAAAATTGCAATTAATTTCCAGTGGCAAGTACAACTAGCATTAATCATTTTGGAAACAAACACAATCAACTCTGAAATACATTTTAACTGGCAGCAGTTTAAATTCATGGTAGTACTAGAGAGGGGCCTACTAAGATTGGTTAAGATAGTTTCTGAATTGGAGAAAGCAGTTCTGAAATATATATACACACATATATATAATATAAAATGAATATAAATATAATATATAAAAATATATATTGGTTCTATATTTAGAACTATATTATAGTTCTATAAAGCGGTTCTAAAATATATATAAAAGAAATATGGAATAATTATATATCAGGTACTATGTAATATAAAATAAATATATAAAAATATATTTAAATATTAATATAAAATTATATAAATTTTTATATAAAAATTTTTAATAAAATATATAAATATTTATATAACATAAAAATATATTATATATATTAGTGACCATGGGGTCTTTAATAATTTGCTGAGAATAATTTTTTAAAATTTATCTACCAGGACAATTATTTAAAAGCATTCAGTTTTCCTTGGTTTCCACAATACCACACACACCTAATTTTCCACCTAAATTTAGAAAATGAAAAAAGCCATCTAAATTTTTAAAAGATCATTCCTTTTCTGTCCAGTTTCTTCTTTCTCTACAGACCTCTAAATGTTCCTAGGGTTGAGTCTTGCATCCCCTTCTCTTCCCTACTAAGGAGAGAATGCTCTCTCCTCAGCTTGTTAGATAGTTGGCTCCTAGCCATTTTTCAAGTCTCAACTTAAATCTTACCACAGACCATTCTTGTCCTCTTCCAAATTTCCTCTATGAGGGCAGGAATCATATTGTTTCATTCATTCCTATCTACTATTAATATAGCAAAATGACTGACACATAGTTGGTCCTCAAAAATGTTTGCTGAATAAATAATACTTTATTCTTGTTCCTTAGAACACTTACCATAATTTGTACGTATATAATTAAACTTTAAAAACTATCCAGTTACCCCCTAGCAAGTATATGCCCCAGGAAGGCCATGTCTGTTTTACTCTCCCACTCAATATACAGTGTCTGACACATAGTGGGTACTCAGTCTGAACTTGTTGAAGAAAGGAAGGGAGGGGAGGAAGGAATAGAAGTGATGATATGATTGAGTGAGAGAACAGAGTCTAAAGGAGAATGCTTTAGAGTAATACTCTGAGACTATGGTAAAAATTCAAACACAAGCTCAAAACATTCAATTAATCATTCAGTTGTTTTGCTCACATAAATGTAAATGTCTGTACCTTTGGAAACAGCTAGATGAGTCAATGTTTCATTTGTAATACAGATGTTTGATGTCATTTAGATACAGTTGTAACTATCATTTTATTTTCTATTAGTGCAGCCAATTTGGATAGACCTATATTTCTTTAAGATGCATAATACTTAAAAGACTGCTGTGCTATTTAGTCAAGGCCAGAGTGTCGGGAAGCCTTGACCATGTGATGCACGTTCAGTGAAATAATCTGGAATTTGTCCAGTTTCCTAGCAGTAATGTTAAAGCATAATGGTTGCTATTTCACAACTAGTCTTTTTTATACTAATGGCTGAGCCAAGAGGAAAGGCTATACTATGGCTGAAATCTGCCAATATCACTTCACATATGACAGAACTGGATAGGTGTTTGTTTTCCAGAGTGTAAATACTCATTAAGAAATAATTAAATTATAATAGTAGATTGTAATAAGAAAAATTCTTTGAATAGATCAAAAAATATTTGTTTAGTACAATATTAAAAGAGTCACACTTTCTGCCTACCAAGAATTCCAAGATTACATCAGACTTAGAAATACGAAATTTCTTTATGCATAAAAAAAGCATATTATTAAAAAAATTAAGAGTGAATCTTTAAATATTTACCTCTTGAGAAATTTCTCTTTAGAAAGATTCTTAATTATACTTAGCTTATTAGCTCATCTGCATTATAATAGCACTTTGTACTTGTTTTTATTAATAAAAGGTTTTGATTAAAAAACCTTACACAGATAGTGCCTCTGCATAGCTGACTCATATTTTATTATTAGTGGAAGGTGCACAGAGAGGGAATACACTGGTTTTATACAGGAAATACTACAGAGATTTGAAATCTAGGTCACATAACAGAGCGCTGCCAAAACAGAAGAGCACAAAGGCCAACATTTTTTCGTCTTCCACCCAAACAAAAAAAATAAACACCTTTAAACAAAAGTTAACAACTGCTTTGTAATTACATTTGGTTAACTTACATGATAATTAGATACAACCATAATTATCCTTTTTGACCTCTTCACAGTCTTAACATGTTACCTTCTTATTTAAGGAAGTTTATATTCAGTGTGTACTAAGAAGAACCACTAGACAGAAAGCCAGATAATAAAATTTGTGCTTCTGTGAAATTTTTTATCTATAAATCTCAAAACTGTTTTAAATACCAATTAAGTTTCTGTAGCATCATTAGGCATTAGAGTTAAGATGGGGGAACTTGACTTGTCACGTGGTAAGTCAACAACTAAACAAAAAAGAGAGCACACTTGCTGCCCTGTGCATTCCAACAGACTGCTTGCCTTCACGGCTTTCTGAATGTGGTATTATGGTAAACATATCTCTGTGTTATGATTTAGGCACTAATGGCCTTTGGAAAGAATAGAAATACCACAAAATACTTTGGCTATAAAATATTTAAGCTATACTCTTAAATGCAAATATACTCCACAGTAATGTTTTGAGTGCATTTATAACGTCTTTGGGAAACAGCAATATCTCCTTTGAGAATTTAAAAAATATGTTTATAAATGTGTATGTTTCATTGAATTTTCTAGCTCTTGAGACATGAGAAAGTAGCTCAGATGTTTTAATTTAGATATAAACAATCGGGCTTCCCTGGTGGTGCAGTGGTTGAGAGTCTGCCTGCCAATGCAGGGGACACACGTTCGAGCCCCGGTCCGAGAAGATTCCACATGCTGCGGAGCAATTAAGCCTGTGCACCACAACTATTGAGCCTGTGCTCTAGAACCCGCGAGCCACAACTACTGAAGCCTGTGCACCTAGAGTCTGTGCTCTGCAACAAGAGAAGCCACCACAATGAGAAGCCTGGGCACTGCAATGAAGAGTAGCCCCCTCTCACCGCAACTAGAGAAAGCCCGTGCGCAGCAACGAAGACCCAATGCAGCCAAAAATAAACTAAATAAGATAAATAAATTAAAAACATATATATATATAAACAATCAAACTAGGCATTATTTCCTGGAGTTTGTCTTTGTTCCTATACTGGACTTCCAAGACTAAGGTAGGAAGCCTGAACTAAACCCTTCGTTAACAATTCATAAAAGGATTGAAGAAGTCTTAACTCTGTCATTTCCCACCATGGTTAAGCCCAGCACATGAATCACTTCTGAGTAATCAAGTTTAGTTCAGATTTGACTCCTGAATTGTAAATTTAAAAAGTAATCCAGGGGCTTCCCTGGTGGCGCAGTGGTTGAGAGTCCGCCTGCCGATGCAGGGGACACGGGTTCGTGCCCCAGTCCGGGAAGATCCCACATGCCGCGGAGCAGCTAGGCCCATGAGCCATGGCTGCTGAGCCTGTGCGTCCCGAGTCTGTGCTCCGCAACGGGAGAGGCCACAACAGTGAGAGGCCCGCGTACCGCAAAAAAACAAAAAGCAAAACAAACAAACAAAAAGTAATCCAGGTGCTGGAAGATGATACCTTGCCATCCTAACAAATGTTCTCATTATTTAGGTCTGCTTCCCTTTGCAACTGCTTTAGAACTCTGAACTTCAGATTCACTGATGGCAGAACTCTGCTGATGAATTACTACTGTAAACTGTGATTGGGCTAGAGATCCAAATATTCTAGTAAAAGCTTATTTTTAAATAATCGTGTCATTGCATTTCATTAAAGAGAAAACAAATAAACAATGGTTTCCACTCCAAAGAATAAAAAAGAGGGTACAGTTAAAAATTCAGAAAATATGTAAATAAAATTTGCTTTTCTATTTGGGAAGAAGTACATAATTAGTCACTCTTTAAAAGAAAATTTCAAGACCATGAACTGAGGCAACACAAGTGGTCACACAAATGTGACCTTCCTCTTAGCCAACTCCTAACAAATGAAAACACACAAAGAACTAGGAAACTGACAGCTCTGCTGGATTAAGACCGTCCAAGCTTTTTGTTATCCAAATCTCTAGGAAGTCATATTACAAATTGATATATTTTTCTTATCTTTGGATTAGAAAAAAAGAGCTAGATGATTTAAGAACTATGTTTAATATATTGCATTTATATTTTTAAAAAGAGCCAATGTGTTTCCTAAGGAAGTCTTTGAAGGTTGATTTACTGCAAGATACTTAGAAAAACCTGCAGCAGTCTGTTTCCTTAAGTTAATGTCAATTCACCATCTTCTCAAGCAACAAAACAATAGCACTTTGCTGTTTATAAAAACTCTCCAACCCAAAGCACAGCGATGCACTTCACAGAACCTTGTCAGTACCTTATCAATAAAGACAGATCCACCTTTGGATAATAACCTACATTACAGTACTAGAACGGAGAAAAGAGGTTTCAGAAAAGAGTAAGGTTGATAAAAAACTTGCTCACAAAAAAAAGAATATTATAGATACTTCACCTATTTTTTTCTGAGCCCCTAAACAGGAGAGTAATTGAAAGGGTGCCAAAACACTCAAAAGCAAGGTTGGCTTTGGGAAATATAACTATAATTGTCATACGCAAATGACCCATTGAGTTTGAAAGGGCTTACTTTTGTTTTCGATCATGAAGCCATGAGAGAGGTGTTGCAGCTTTTATGGCCATGTTCTTCTGCCTTGATGCTATTTGACCAATTATTTTAACCAAGAGGCTAACAAGGCGATTTTTCTTAATCTCCCCTTTCTTTAAAGATACTTGAAATCAATTATTTGAATCCTTTCCTTAAGTAAACAAAAGAAGAAACTGCTTTCCCTTGGGTTCTCTATTACTTAAATAGTTCACATTTAGCCTAGTCTTAGAAACGTTTCTGTCACAATAGTCTGCACATAATGCACACAGTTGTGATGTGGTGCCCTAGGGACATATTACTGTTAATGGCCCATCCAGTCATTTGATTATCATTGTATGGTTAATGGCTTCAGGATAATAACTCTGATACAGACAATCAAATGCTTTAATTAGTTTATTATCCTTTTTAATTTCAGAACAGAGTCAGGCCATGTTTGACTTTAATGTGGGGGCACAGTGCAGTGCAACTTTAAGGCCACTATAGACAAGTACAATCCTCAACAGGGTTCCTCAGTTTCTCATATTAGCTCAGTATCCAGGAGTAGAGGTGGCTCCCAACCTATATTATATGTGGAAACAATATTTGCATCTTAAAACCAATGAGAAAAGTAAAGAACATTAGGAAAATGATAACTAAAGTAATGAAAGTGATGAAAAGTCTTGCAATTGAGTGCCAGTGGAGGGGGAAAATAGAACAAGTAAGTTTGGAAAGGTGGAAAGAGTATGGGATCAACTCTGTTTTATATGCCAGATATTAGGACAAATAAGCTTATGGAAGAATTATTTGTTTCTGCATTTTATAGATGAGGAGACTGCGGTGCAGAGTGGTTATGAAACTCATCAAGAGATGGGATTTGAACCCAGGCAATCTGATTCTCAAGCTCATGCTGTTGGCTACTATATTCCTCCTCCCATTATAGAAAAAAATAACACAAAAGTGTTAGAAGTTTTAAAAATCTGAAATAAAGGACTGAAAGTGATTAGGTCAAAATGCAAACAATGATTGCCTCTTGGTGGTGGAGTGTGAGCAATTTTCCTTGCTTATTCATTCTTTTCAGACCTTTTCAAAATAACAAAAATAAAGTTTAACCCATTTTTATGTCAGCAGATAATAAAATAAAAATATTGTTGGCTTAACTAACATTTTCCCTTTTATCTTAGCACTTCTCAATTGAAAAAACTATGCACACGCTTAATGACACTTTGTTGACAGCTATCAGAGCACACTGCATTCCTCAGTAGAAAGTCACAGAAACCTGGGCACAGGCAGTAATTTGTTTCAATTAAGGAACTTCTACCATATGCTGTAAGATCCGTATAGATCCAGTTCAATTTCCTTTACCTTTTTTCCTTAATCCAATACTTTTTAAACTACTGAGTTACATAACTGATATTTATAAAATGACCAAGAGGTCCTTAGAGATGTTGAAATGCCTTATGAATCACAGAGGAAAGATTAAACTGACATTCAAGTCAGTGTTGGTGTAAAATGTATTCCTGCCCTCGCCAATCTACTGAAGCTTCTCTCTTAAAGGTCACAAATGCTTACAATCACAGCCAATCCATTTTTCACATGTTGTCCTCTTGTTATCAGCACTTAGAACTGCTTAACACTCCCTTTGTGAAATTCTCTTCTCCCTGAGCTCTTTTTTGTTAAGCTCCCCATAATCTCTTTATTCCTACTCCTGTCATCCTGACTGCTCCCCATCTGGCCCCTCTTCTTCTGAGCTGTCCCCAAAGGACTTTTCCTTCTTCTCCTGTTACACCCTTTCTCTGCCATCTTAGGGCTTCAACTATCAGAACTACATGAATTGCTCCCTAAACAACATCTCTAGTCGTGACCTCTCTCCCACCTCCCTCTCGATGTCTACCAGCATTTCTAACGTCTAATACAGAACTGGTCCTTCTGTCTTTTCTTCTGAGTTCCTTGTGACGTTTAACGGTTCTACCACCCTCCAATAATCCAGGCTTGAAAATTCGTGTTATTTTTACCTCACTTCCTTGTTTCTCTCTTCAGCTGATGTTTAGTCCTGCACAGGCTACCTCTATGATCTTAGTTTTTTTACTTAACACATATTGAATAACTGCTGTAGTAATTTTTGGGGCTACAGTGGTGAACAACACAGTGAGGACCCTGCCTTCCTGAAGTTTATGTTCTGGGGGGGCAGACACGATTTCAGATGGCAATCTGTGCTATTAGAAAAACATGAGTAGAGGGATCATGAGTGATTGGTAGTGATGACTGGGCTAGTATTTTAGATAGAGTGGCCAGGAAAAGCGTCTTTCAAAAGAAGACATTATAGCATGGACCTGAATGAAATGAAGGAGTAAGTCTTGTGAAGATCTGAAGGAAAACGATTCTAGGAAGTTGGAAAAGCAAGTGCAAAGGCACTGGGGTGGAAATGAGTTTGGCATGTTTGAAGAATTATAAAAAGATCAATGTGACTGGTGTAGCATAAGCAGGGGAAGAGTAGTAGAGAACTAGTCAGGGCCAGAAATGAAGGACCTTTCAAGATCCAAGGAGCTTGGATCTTACTCTAAGTGTGATGGGAAGTGATCAGAGAGTTTTGACTTGGAGAGTGATGTAGCATGATTTATGTGTTAAAGACCACTAGACAACAGACTGTAGGGAGAAATAATATAGTGCTTGTTAAATTTAAAAAAAATTAACCATGTTCTTAGGCATTACACATGACCCCTGAGCACTTATCAATTCATTTTTAAAAAAAGGTTTCAATTCTACAGGTATGTAATTTCCTAATTCATAAATAATGACATTATGAGTTGAAATAGTTTCATTTCCTTAGTTTAGATTGAAAAATTACCATGTTTTTGAAATGGACATTAAAAGCAATGGAGTATACATTTTTGCCCATTTTATACTTATAGGTTACATAAATGAAACTATAACAGGGCATTTGTCATCAGTAATGTCCAACAAAGCAATTAGGAATTAATTAATGAAAGTATTTATAAAGAATTCACAAATTGTTAGTAATGAGGTACAATGTATCATGCATTCAATGTACCAAACAGAAATGAATAATGTTAAAATTATGTTTCCACTGGAGGTCTACAAAGAAGGAAGCTGACAATAAAATGAATGAAAGATAAAGGCATTTCAATTATTGTCAGGTTATAAAAAGTTTGTACTTTTACGTGATGTGAAGATAGAAAATGGAGACATAACAAATGAGTTCATTATGTCAGTATCATTTGGAATCAGACAATTAAGCTTTTGGCATTTACCAACATTGACCAAGACTCATAAAACTAAACATGTCAAATATATCTCAATTAAAAAGAAAACTAAACACAACTCTGTAGACTGAGAAGGAAAAAAGAGAATTATAAAATTATCAGTATTCATGTTAGGTTTTATAGATTCCGTTTATGAACAAAAAGCAATTCGCTCATCTCTGTACTCTCAGCATTCATTCATTTACTTCCTTGTACACATATAAGTGTCACGATTGTCTTTTAATCCCCAAAAGTCTAAGAAGGAAAAAGACCATAGTAGGGAGGGATGACTTTCCTTCTTTCTCATTGGATTTATAGGTGAGGTAACTTAACAAGGAATTCATTCATCAGACAGTCACTGACCATCAACTTATGTGTCATGCACTGTGATAGGTAGTGGGAATGTGACATGTGAATGAGACATCACATGGGGAGGAGGAAGACCTGTTTCTCTCAGCTCATGCCACCACTTCCAACATAGCAGCAGCTGTCTGCTTCTGGAGGCCCTTGTTTTAACTATGCTTGTAAAGGAGTATCCTTTAAATTCCCCCAACCTTCCTTTGACTGGATAGAAAAGAGTTAAAGAGGTGGCAGAGATAGAGAAGAGTCATCTCATGGGGAGTCTGAAGGTTGACTCAAAGCTCTAAAAATGTAATTTGTATCTTTAACTCTAATAGAAGGAATTTTTTTTATTCCAGGGAAAATTCTAGCCTTGCTGCTTTGAAGGTCATTTTCTCAACTAGGAAGGTAGAAGCAAATGGCAGTAGTTATGATATTCATTTTCTATTGCTGTGTAACAAACTACTGCACACTTGGCAGCTTAAAATAATACATATATATTTTTTAATCTCACGGTTTCTGTGGGTTGAGAGTCTGGGCAAGGCTTAGTTGAGTCCTCTGCTTAGTGTCTGGTAAGACTGTGGTCTCATCTGAGGCTCGACTGGGGAAGGTTTTGGTATTGTTAACAAAATTCAATTCCTTGTGGTTATAGGATCCAAGGCTTCAGTTTTCTGGCTGTCAGCCTGAGGCTACCCTCAGCTCCTTGCCATGTGGGTCTCCCAACATAGCAGTTCACTTCTTTGAAGCCAGGAAAGAGTGAGAGACTCCAGCAAAACGAGCACTAAAATCTTATGTAATGTTATCGTGTACATCCTGTCATCTTTGCTGAGTTCTACTGGTTACAAGTAAACCACAGGTCCTGCACATACTCCAGGGGAGGGGAATCACACAAGGGTACCAACACTGGGAAGTAGGGACCATGGAGACCACCAAAGAATCTGCCTAACACACTACTTAGACTTTTCCCCTCTCTATATTAACTTAACATACCAAATCTTCTTTCTCTTTGTTACTGCTTCAAATATAGCTTTTCTCATCTTTAATTAAAAAAAACAAAAAACTTAAGTTAATACTGGCTTTAACATTCCTGCCACTGTTCTGAAGAGTTTATGTTAGTTCTAGGTTGTTTCTTTG
The DNA here is from genome assembly GCF_003676395.1 of Aethalodelphis obliquidens. Lineage (NCBI taxonomy): Eukaryota > Metazoa > Chordata > Mammalia > Artiodactyla > Delphinidae > Aethalodelphis > Aethalodelphis obliquidens. The sequence continues at coordinate 4,140,099 of NW_020838002.1, read as the reverse complement.
TCCAATATTTGTATACTTTTTAAACATCTAAGCTCATCGAAGAGTTCTGTGAAGTTTCCCTTGATTTATTTGTATATCACTACCTTTTCTTTCCTACTGAGACTGTAAGTAATTGTGTACAGTACAGTTCTTCTTTTAGGATTTCTTACCCCACAAGCCACATTCCCATTGATGGTTTCTAAACATGGGAACAAATCCATTTTATCTAAATTTAAAACAAAACAAAGCAAGACAAAACTGCTTTCATGGAATCTGTGGTATATGTCCAAATATGTACAAACATAAACAATCACATCCTTTCCATATTCTTTTGGAAGAACTACAATTCCAGCAGATGTTACACAAAACAGTTGAAGTGCTTCAGTGTTACAACAGCTTGGCATGCACTAGTTAATGATCTACTTTGAGAAAGTATCATTCATACTCTTTTTCTGCCTGGGCTGTTGAGGTCCACTCTTACAGATTTACTTTGGTTTCTTTCTTTTTCATCTCTAATGCTCTTTGTGGTGCATCACTCACAGTTCATGGCTTTCAATAGTATTACTCCCCATCTATCAGATTTGTTGCTTTGAAAAACAAGGTTGTAGCTGATGATGTGTGGTACCCCACCTAGGGTCTGCATGTACAAGAGAGAAGAGGTGATTCCGCTGTTCCTCAAGTCTCACCTGCCTCATACCTCAGCCTCAGGGACATTCTCAGCGTTAGCAGAGCCAGCCTCTCTTCTCAGTGCCTGATACACAAGTATGCAACGAATATTTGTGGAAGGAACTGACTATTTGATATCTGTTTGCACATACAAGTGGATATTTCTGTATATTAGATTCATGCATATGAGTAGGCATTTATTTCCATAATAGGTTCCTAGAAGTGAAACTGAAGGGTCAAAGAAAATGTACATTTTAGATTCCCAGAGACACAGACAGACCGTTCTCCAAAAGAGCTGAACTGACTAGCATCTATCAACATTGTGTGAGTGTGCTGGTTTCCTCGTGTGCTCACTAACACTACAGACTGAGGGTCATTGTTAATAGATGGCCCTCTGGTGAATAAAAATGAGACCTCATTAGTTTAAGTTCACACCTAAGAAAATGATATTAAAACATATATGTTAAACATATACATTAAATATATATATTAAATAGATATTAATCACAATGTTGAAATATTAATATTTCATGAACCTACTGTGTGCCAGGTACTGCTTTAGGCATTGCCTAAATTGTGCTGAACAAGACAGTCAAGATCCCTGTTCTCAGGGAGCTCATATTTTAATAGAAGAGACAGAAAATTAACAAGAAAATAAACAAAAAATAGATAGTGTACAGTCGTAAGGAGAGAATAAAATAGGGGAGTGAAATAGAGTATTTGGAGGGAGAGAGAAGGCCCAAATTAAATAGGTAGTTAGGAAAGGCCTTGCTGAGAAGCAGACAATGAGCTGAGGACTGAATGATACAATGAGCTGGACCTCTGTGTCCAGACTGCTCTCTTTGTTTTTCTCAAACATACAAGGTACCTTCCTGCCTCAGGCCTTTACACCTTTTGTCTGGAACATTCTTGCACCAGATATCTATATGGCTTACTCCTCCCTCATATGGGTGAAATGCCTGTCAAAGTTGTGCAGAGAACTGATGCCTAGTTATACCCATCCATGGGCACTTTCAGTATTTCTATCATCTATAGAAGGTCGGCAAGGCCTCCCTCTCCACGGACAAGACAGTATGAAATATGAGAGTCCTCGAGGCTGCCAGTTAGATACAAATTTTCTTTATTATTTCAAACTTTATATCCATGAAAAAAAATTGAGTTGAAGCTGGGTTTCCTATTCAAATTTTTACTGCTATATTAAAGAGTAAAATGATACTTTGGAATTGTTTTCAGGGATTTTAGCACATCATTTTTATGTGTGCTCAGTGATTTAATAATGATAAATTATATAAATCTACATTAATAGAAATCTTTCATCACCTTCCAAGGTTTCCAGCTTTCCAAAAAAAAGAGGGAGGAAGAGAATAGTTGATCATATCAGACTAGGTTGCGAGGACAAAACCCTTTTACATAATGACAATGAATGATGAAGATTATAATGACTATAATGAGATAAAATAATGACATATTATAATGATGATATGAGCCACTTTATAAACATTAACTTTAATCAGCTAGTTACTTCAGTTAACATTATCTTTAATCCTCATAACAACCCTATGAGTTGGTGATATCTCCATTTTTTTTTTGCGGTACCCGGGCCTCTCACCGCTGTGGCCTCTCCCGTTGCGGAGCACAGGCTCCGGACGCGCAGGCTCAGCGGCCATGGCTCACGGGCCCAGCCGCTCCGCGGCATGTGGGATCTTCCCGGACCGGGGCACGAACCCGTGTCCCCTGCATCGGCAGGCAGACTCTCAGCCACTGCGCCACCAGGGAAGCCCTCTCCATTTTTATAGGTGAGGTAAATGAGACTCAAGAGAGCTTACATGAACCTCTTTTGGGGCTTTTGCACAAATCTATTAGGTGTTAGAGCTGGAATTTGAATCCAGCATATGGTCTTTTCACTATGCTATTCTGCCTCTATAATAGTAAAAGTGAATCTATCTTTTTGACAAAGATATTCATTTAGGGTGCAAACAACTACTTTTTATGTAAAAACTAAAGACAATTTCACAAATGTTACTTCATTTCATCCCGTAATGTAATAAGCTGTGATGCTCATTCTTTTCATTTTGTAAATGGAGCAAAAGTGCAGTTGAGGAAGTTACCTAAGGTTTAAAAAATCTTATCCAGGAATTAGGTTTTCTCACTCTCAATGCTGTATCTACTTTGACTTTAACTTTCATTAGCATTTGGGGGTTATTATAAAAGAAATGAGAAACATCAATAGTATTTATAGTCCCAAGATCTAATCATTTTAATGTAATTGGTAATCTTGGTTGGATGAGTTCAGAAGGTCATAAATTTGTGAAAAATATTATTAAAGATTTAAAAGTTTTTGTCTAGGTACATTTATTATTCTCTCTTTATACAATGTTTTGTAAATGATTCCAAAGAGCTTTTCTTTATTTATTTACTTTAATTAATTTATTTTAGTTTTCGCTGCACTGGGTCTTTGTTGCTGCACTTGGGCTTTTCTCTAGTTGAGGCGAGTGGGGGCTACTCTTTGCTGCGGTGCATGGGCCTCTCACTGTGGTGGCCTCCCCTGTTGGGGAGCACCGGATCTAGGTGTGCGAGCTGTAGAGTGAAGGCTCAGCAGTTGTGGCACATGGACCTAGTTGTTCTGCGGCATGTGGGATCTTCCCAGACCAGGGCTTGAACTTGCATCCCCTGCATTGGCAGGCGGATTCTTAACCACTGCACCACCAGGGAAGCCCAGAGAGCTTTTATTTTTTACTGTGAGGTTTCCATGGTGTTTAAAAATTTATTTTACTTAAGGATGCTTTAAATTTTAGAAGTAACAAATGCTCACTCTAAAAATAACAAAGAAAAAAACAATCAAACAATACAGAGGTTTCTAAAAAAAAAAAAAAAAAAAAATGATACTCTCCCAATCTGACCTCCTGAGAAAACAACTATATCACTGAGTCAGGTATCCATCTATACCTGATTGAAATTTATTAAAGCTTCTTGAACCAATGTAATCTGTTGCTTTATTCTGAATATTTGTAAGACATGAAAATTAGTCAATGATTCTAATTAAAATAAAAAATGAACTCTAAAACATATATATATTTTTTTTTTTTGTGGTACGCGGGCCTCTCACCGCTGTAGCCTCTCCCGTTGTGGAGCACAGGGTCCGGACACGCAGGCTCAGCGGCCAGGGCTCAAGGCCCAGCCGCTCTGCGGCACGTGGGATCTTCCCGGACCGGGGCACGAACCCGTGTCCCCTGCATCGGCAGGCAGACTCTCAACCACTGCGCTACCAGGGAAGCCCTAAAACATAATCTTATCTTTACATAGCACTTTATGTTTTACAAAGTGCTTTTATACTAGTTCATTTAATCCTTGAAACAATCTTATGAAGATTGTATCCCCAGTTTAGAGACAGGAAACCAAGACTCCGAGAGGTTATCATATTTTATCATATCTAAGATAACAATGAATATAAGGCATCCTGCCATTTTAGATGCTCCCAAGGAAAAAAAAAAAATTCTGCCAATTAATTGCGATATAATGACTTAACTATACCCCTGTGAGACTTATAGGACTTCATAGTAGAAGGCCTAGGTTAGGGTCCTGGCATTGTCCTTTCCAAGCATGTGACTTAAGTAAATTAAGTTCTCTGAGCCTTAATCTTTTCAAATCTTTTAAATTAGACATCATAATGCCTATCTCACAGGGTTGTGTGAGAACATATTGATGTAAAATGGTACTTTTAAACTGTAAAACTCATAAATTTAAAAAAATCTTCTATATATTTGGTATTATTATTTTAAAATATATTATTTGTAATAGTAATATTAATATTCTGTTGTTGAAGGCAGGAACTTCTGGATCTAAATTGAACTATTTTATCATATTAAATAATCATTAAAGCTGTAGCTGCACACAAGTGCTACTGCTGCTGTCTTTCTTGAGATGAGTTAATACTTTGTCCTCATATGAACTCTGGAGAACACCTATTCCATTAACCTAAAAGAACGCATTCAGTTTGAGTGAGGATATTTTCAGGTCTTGAGGGAAAATATTTCTTTCTGCCACCATTTACATTTTGCTTGTCCAGTTATAGGATAGAAACATGAACTATACTTTAGACATCCTATTATTATAGTGAGTTCTAACTGTGCAAGGAATTAGTTTCATTTTTTGGAAGAGAGCAAATTCACTACACTTTACCATCTATGCCTCTGTAATTTCTGAAGCATTCCTTGTATTTTTTCTGCTTTTGTGTTGGAAATCATTTTATGTTATAGTCTGTTCACCATGTTAGTACTAAGGTATATAGCCTTTTACTTAATTAAATCCTAGATATTGTGCATTCTGCAACCCCCTTGACAACTATATTCCTGCTTTGTGTGAGAAATTAGGTCTTGCTTGTCTAGCCATGCCTTCATACCTTACGGCTGCTGGCAGTATATGTGATTAAAGTATATATCTGAAATACTGTCCTGTAAATGATCTTCTATGAAAACACATACGATGTGGTAGCTCTGGGATTGACTCACCCTGGATATCTGTTTGTGTATACTAAATACTGGAAACATGGTGGCTTCCTGATTTTTATTACTGACAAACTGTATATGTTTGCTTCCTGTGTACCAATAGAGAATAGCAGATGGTTACTACAGATTTGGTATTATTAAATCATTTCAACACTTCAATTCTCAGTAACTTGTTTAATGAAAAAGGCAAATACCCGACACTTAATTAATGTGCAGAAGGGGCAGTAGGGAAATATGAGGTAGTCTGAGATCCAAGATGATGACAGGCAATTGCTTTGTGCTTGTGGACTTTTGGTTACTCATTGACCCGATATGCAATGAATATCAAGTTTAAACATTAATACTGAATTTCAAGTGTTCCAAAAAATTATACATGCTGACCAACTTCTCTTTTTAAAAATAAACATTTGTTCCTTGCTACTCCAAACCTAGCCCATGCTACTACCATCTCCTATGTAAATCATGTAATAGCCAACTAGTCTTCCTGCTTTCTTCACTCTTCGCTACTCCTACAGTCCAGTTTCAAAAAACTGCCTGAATGATCTTTTAAAATGTAGACCAGATCGATCATGTTATTCCTTCTGCTTAAAACCATTAATGGCTTCTATAATACTCAAAATACAATCCAAACTCCTTCCTGTGGTGTTCAAAGCCCTATACGATCTGCCTGCTTTCTAAATCTCCACCCTAACCTCCTGCTACTCTCCTGCTTGCTCATATGTATCAGATACCCAGGTTTTTTTTCTGTCCCTCAAATATGTCAAGATCGCTCCTATCTCAAGGCTTTTAGTGTTGGCCTAAAAAACTCTTTCCATATATGTTTCCTCCTGGCTGGATCTTGGTTCAAATGTCACCTCTTCAAAAAAGGGGGAGTAGCATCCCCACTTACTCACGTTCCCTTACACATCATCTGGCTTATTATATGCCTCACAGTCATCACTGTCTGGAATTGTCATGTACTTATTTGCTAACTTGTTTGTCCATCTCTGCCCTTACAATTTATTTAAGCAGCTTGATAGCAAGGATTTTGTTTATGCTGTTATCAAAGGGTCTACGTCAGGGTCTGGCACATTGTAGATACTCAATAAATAATTCATGAAAGAACGAAGTAATGAAACTAAGTGAATCTAAATGATTACCTTTTCTTAAGTGATATATTTTTCCCTCACTTTTTTTTTTTTTTGGAAATAAAATTGTGCCAGGAAAGAAATTACTTATTTTTCTTGAGGCTAATAATAATTTGCCCACTTAAAACAAAATTGAATAACTCAAGTATAGTTTATTTTCCAGAAACGACCCAAGATTAAATTCGATATATTTTCTTAATGGAACATTATAGCAGTAACCTACTTTCAATTTGCAACAATATAAGAGAATATGTGAGTTTGCCATTTTCCTTGAATGGTAAAACACCACAAATATTTACAGTGGTTATTATCTGGCTCTGAATAACCAAGTCACTAGAGAATAGGTCTGTCTAAAAAAACAGGTGAAACTGTCTCTTAAATGGCATCAGATCACATAACCTATTCCCTATGCGTGAAACATTTTCCCCAATTCTAGGAGAAGAAAGATATATAAATAATATGATTACTTTATGGGAAGTAAATACCATAATGCCCATTCTAAATAGTATAGCTGACTTCCAAAGATATATATATACATATACACACACATGGCTATACACACATGGTATATATATATACACACATGGTATATATATATATATATATATATATACATGATAAATTCATGTAGGTTAATAAAAATATGCTTTGAAGGAAATAAGGAAGGCAAAGATGAGAGTCTGAGACCTCGAATAAGTACAATGAGAAGATGCTATATCAAGTGTGAGCTTTGGATCCAAAAGAAAAATTGTGAAGGCCTTTAAATATTGCAGTACTGCATTTCCCCTTTTTCTCAAAGAGCCTTTTTCCATATGCCTAAATAACTTCTAATTAGCATCAGAATGTAAAGACAAAAAGCAGCTATTACTGACATTCTAATTTTAAAAGTTAAAATATTGCTAATTTCAGACAGGAATATCTAAATTGAGACAGGAGTCTTACATAGACAAATATGTGTAATCGGATGGTTGTTGCTTGGTAGGGGAAAAGTTCATCTTTATTTTCAATGGATTGAGTAAAAGCTATATAATTATTCAACCAATATGTAACAGTTGAACATCCATACTTCTGCTTTTATAAGAAATGCCACAATGAAAATACTTGTATATACATTTTTAAGCACATCACTGATTATTTTCTTTGCAAAAATACTAACAGGTGGGATTATCAGGTTAAAATATTTGACCATTAAAATTTTCTTTTAACTTTCAAAAACACTTTTCAAATAGACATTTTAAAAGCTCTTGATATATACTGCAAAACTGATTCCCAAGAATGTTGTGTCAAGTTATATTCCCACCTGTAGTGATGAGAACACTTATTTTCAAATTTAATTGGTGGCAGGCCCAGATGGCTCCTAAACTGAAGGGATTTTTATTTTTGTTTAATGCCTTATATGTGAGTAAGTTGAGAAAAGAAAGTGTATTTTATGCTGGAAGGTCCCTGCTCCTTGCTTCCTTCGCTCTGACGTCATTTGGGCCCTCGTGGGTGTTTGAACTTTTGCTCCAGCTGCTCACGTCGATCCTGTGTATCTCAGAAGCTGAAGACCCCAGTTATTATTATAGTTTTACCCTCTGTTTTTGGTGCAGGGAGGCGTTCCTTTCTCGGTTTTTATCTTTTGAACACACACAAAATTTTAAACGTCATTTCTAAGTGTAGGAACAGAATGGCATGAGATCACCCTACCATCTTGATCCTGAAGTCTATTCTGAACCTTGACAGCTATCTCCTATTTTCTTGAAAGTGGACTTTTTCATAATCATATATTTCTATGTATACATATATATCTATTTGTTTATAAGAGCTTGAATGAACTGTGTGTGTGTGTGTTATATGTTTCTCTTTATACAAGCCTTGAATGTAGACAGCTCTCTACTCAGAATTGGTTTTTGACCCTTGCAAGAATATGTGGATCCCTGGCTGCCCTGACACTCAACCAAGTTGTTGATGAGGGTATGATCTAAAGCTCAGGCTGGAGGCTGGCCCATGTGCATTGCATTGCAAGTATAAGGACAATGCATCAGTCTGAGGGGAGTGAGTCGTGAGCCAGGACCAGAGGCGGCTGTGCAGAGCAATGTGGCCTGTGGTACAGAAGCTGCTGTGCCAGTTTCCCTTTATATTTATTTCTTTACATACATTTCTTGTATGCCCCAATGTGTGTCAGGTCTAAAGTGTGTCTAGGCTGACTAAAGGACCAAGCCCCAGATGGCCTTCTGCTTGACACAGAAACTGTGTGGACCCTGAGGATTTCAACAAATGACACTGACTCACCAAAATAATAGAGTAAAAAGAGTCCATCTACCCCCTAGCCAGTCTTTGACTTTATTCATTACCCCTTCAAATTAGAATGCATTAAGGGGTGCCCTCCTGTCAGGGTTCCCTCCAGTTATTCCCATAATTGCTATTGTTGTTTAGCAGAGGACCTTCATGCTTCTCTTCTATGTGGTCCTACCTGCCCTATGTTGAAAAGTTTTGGGGATTTGCCTGTAACTGCTAGTGCTTTTGAAGACTTCCCCCCTATTTTTATATTCCATTGATCATTTCCATGGGAAGGAAGGTAGAAGCCTGTGTTTACTCTGTCGATTTACCAGGGAGTCAATAAGTTCTCTTTTTATAAAAAACCTCCTATTGGATATCCAGCCAGATATTGTTTTTTTTTTTTTTTTCAGATATTGTTTTAATATGCATTTTTTAAAAATAGAACTGCCTCTTCCTGCTTTCATTACAGAATTTTGTTAATCTAGATGTCAATCAAATGAAAATTACACTTTAAAACATGTAGTTATTTCAAATAAAGATGACACTAAAGCATTGCAATACTGACCATGTAAATATTGATGGAGATCAATATAAGGGCCTCCAGGGGTTCCAGTACTGATTGAAAATGCCTATTATGTCTACATACTGTTTCACTGAAGGTAATGTAACAGAGCAGATCTAAGTTTCCTTATAGTTAGCAATAAACAACTGAAAGATAAGCTGCTGATTCAGACATTTAACCGCAGTTTCCTGTGATGATTACATTCTAACTCAAAATCAATAATAGCAATAAATGTTATATATTAAGAAAAGGTCTCATCTATCACATTTTCAAATGTATCAAAGTTAAACAAAGCTTTAGAAAATAATTATATAATGCTTACCATAGAGAAAAAGTATTCTTTAAATTAATTACTATAGATAGTAATGTGGTACCAGCAGCAGTAACAGCCATTTATAGAACATCTTATACTTTAAGGTACTTTACATGTATCTCATTTAATTCTCCAATCCTGCCACTTCAGATATTATAATCTCTACCTTTTATATGAGGAAACAGGCCCAGAGGTTAAGTAATTTGCCTAATGAAGTTGGATGACCAATTGAGGTGCTCTCTGGGGGACCTCCAGGGAACATCAGAGATTCTGAGGCACATTGTTTACGTGGATTCAAAGTGCTGCTTGACTCTTGGCTGCCTATGTCATTCATATACTTCTCCACTGCTAGAGGTATTCTTGTGAGAGATGGATGGCCATGTTTGCAATGCTGTAGAAAGCATTCGTGTTCCCTGTAATTTTACATCAGGGGTTCTTAAGTTGGGATTCATAAACACTCTGAAAATGCATGAAAAAAATGTGCTTAATTGCATATTTCTGGGAAGAGGACTTTCATCAGATTTCCATGGAGTCCATGATCCAAAAATGGTTCACAATTGTCCTCTAGATATTCCTTAGTGACTGGTTTTAACCTATAAGACCTAAGAAATCTTAATTTCATTTCTGAGGAAGTTCCATAGTATAACATCCTGGAGTATACTTAAATTAACAAGAAAGTGGAGGCAATTACCCAAATGAAAATTTCAAATTGAAACTTGAAATAATCGGATAGCCATGGCAAAGGAAATGAGGTGGAGGCTGTGGCTGAATTATCTACCACATGATAGCAATTTTCTCCTTTTCATTACAGATGGAAAAAGCTACTGCTTAAAGAGAAAGAAAAATGAGCTGAGCTTATCTGAATTATCACACTGAAAAAGATATGTCACATATAATTACAAAAGTGCTGGGAAATATGCAAACATTAGCAATTGTATTTCTAAATAGGAAGACAACTTAGAAACAATTTGCTAGTTTTAAGCAGCGGAGTGGGTATAATCTTATGACAGATAAAAAGTGAAGATGTAATTTTCCACTTTTCTTCCAAAGAAGTTCTGCTGAACTTCAAAAATTTTCTTTGAATAATCATGTTTGACAAATATAAAGGTTAATGCTAGCAAGGTAATTAAAATTAATGATTGCAATGTCCACTGGGCTATGTCTGTGCAGGTGTTTTCCTCCACTGTTCCCATCCTAGCTTAAAAATGTCTGATATATAAAATTCTGATCTTACACATAATACATTAGTAGTGGCTATTTTCATCCCTCCTAAAAAATAGGAGCAATGTGGCCTGTGGTGGTTACTGAGAACACGGAGGTTACTGAGAACACGGCTGACTCTGGGGGTGTCCAGTGGTTACTGAGAACACGGCTGTCTAAATAACTTCTAACTAGCATCAGAATGTAAAGACTAAAAGCAGCTATTACTGACATTCTAATTTTAAAAGTTAAAATATTGCTAATTTCAGACAGGAATATCTAAATTGAGACAGGAGTCTTACATAGACAAATATGTAAGGAGGTTACTGAGAACACGGCTGACTCTGGGGGTGTCCAGTGACAGATCATGCAGTCCCTTGAGAGAGGTATTCTCTTAGCTCTGAAGAGTAGGGAACTCAGTTCAGCTGCTCTACAGCCCTTTAATTCGTTACCCTGCTGACTGCCCCAGGGTTTGTTCCTAGCTTTCCCTGCTTGTGATCTTGAGGGTTTTTCATGGTTCTACTTAACTCACTGTCTTTCACCTTTATTGTGTTCTGGGGTCTCTTGCACAGCTGGGCTGTATCTTCAATCTTATTCCATCTGTTGTATATTATTAAAAATTTCCTCAATGTTGAGTCCAACCTTCTAGGTTTCCAGTGCTGTTGTGGATTTATTTTTATATTTATTCTTCCATTTCAGAGAGACTTTAGATGGAAGTAGAGGTAAAAAAAAAAAAAAGGTCTTAATCAGCTATCTTCTGTTGGAAGCCATTTTGAGCACTTTAAATAAAGCAAGTATTCTCCCCCTACAATTGGTTGCATTAAGATTTTTATCGATAAGCTATCAATTTTACTGTAGGCAAACCAATGCATTTAACAAGATTAAACTATCAAACTTGAAATTTTCTTCTTTTGTTTTGCTAAATAAGTTATTTTTAAGCACATGAAAAAAATGCAGAAAACTTACAATCCATATCAAGTATGGCTCGGACAGATTTAACAAGTTCCTTAGATTCAAGCGCCAGCGTTGCTGGGATGTTACGTCCACTCCTTCCCAGTGGTGTGAGGGACGTCTGGGAAGCTAACATAGCTCTTCTTTCACTATGGAAGCAATAAAATAAAGCTAAACTTATTACACAATGAATAATATCTATCTTTGCTAAGTCTGAATTCTTCATAGTTATGAAATTGTACAAAAAATTTTGATTTCTGGGAACATTGTATTCTTGTAGCCATAATCGAAATAATTCCCACAAAATAATATTTCTGTTTTCAATTCTTTATTATATAATAAATAGGCATATTTAAAAAATTAGGTTTACCTTATACATAAGGAGGAAGGGATAGAAGGATAGCTTCCTCCTAAATCATTTGTTTGGCTTATTTTGTGAGTGCTTGTGTTATGCTAACATGATTTGGCCTTTTATTTAGTTTTGTAAACACTTAAATTAAGCACTTAAACATAAATTTATTAAAGAGACATTTACTACTACTTCTAGTAATATTAAATATAAATTCAATATGTATATTTGCTCCTGAAATTCTCTCTTAAACTCTTCCATTTGCTATCCCTAAATCTAAAAAAGCCTAGAGCATTTATACCACTTTTAAAAAATGCGAAAGTCACCTGAAATGAATGCATTCTGATACAATTAAAATGCAAGGTTTTACTTTTACCATTATGCTGAAACTTTTACTTGAAAAGAGACAATTTTAGACTGATGACAAAGCCATCATTACTTATAATGCATCTTCCTAAGCATGATAGTATTAATTCACAAGGAGAAACTAAAGCATCAATTCTCAAATTCAAATACAGAGCCTTTATTCCGTGTAGAATACCAAGGCCAACATCCATTACAGATGATATAGTATATTAAAAAGACTGAGCCAAATTTTACTAGTGTTTAACTTTCCAAGATGTAGCAAAAAGTTGCTTAATGTTGCTTTTTTTTTTTAAAGTTGATGTATAGTTGATTTACAATGTTGTATTACTTTCAGGTGTACAGCAAAGTGATTCAGTTACATATATTAATGTTGCTTTTTAAAGTTACTTTTGTTCTGTGAACCTGCAAGGGCAGGCTCTGGCTTTTAAATAGTCATTTTTAATACCAAAGCTTTTGAATTATTATTCAAGGTCACAATGAAACCTTGGGTGGTGGGAGTTTGGGACATGTCTAACCCATACAAGCGGAATCTGACTGCTGAGTATTTTAACATCATACTGAAAATAATCATCATGGTATTCACATAATTATTTTACATCATAAGCAGCATAGATAACAATAAAAACATCAGATTTCACCTGAAGAAATAAAGTATTACATTAAAATGAGTTTAAAGGTGTACTACCATATGTACTACCATGTACTACGATATTTTTCTAAATTCAAAAATGCTATGTGGAAACTTAAAATATAATGAATCATCTTCATTTATTGAACTGCTGTTTTCACAGAAAAGGGTGGAGTTTTCCTATGTTTCTGCAAGCATATGTTGCTAGAAGTAGAACTACATTGCTAGTGGTAGTCTTTATAAAAGGAAAAAAATTGCTTTGACTGTCTTAAGACTTTAAGAGATTTTAGTATTTTAGCACAAGTACCAGATGAAGAATGTAATCAGTGGCCATACTCTGCAGAAAGCACTTAAATTTTCTTACCTTAAATTTGACAAAGGAAGAGAATTATCACAAAATACTTCTTGAATAGCCTAGAGACAAACAAGAGAGTGAAGGTGATAATGTAACTTTGATAGCTTTTTAAAATGTTTTCTCTTGCTTAAATAATATTTATAACCCCCTCCACCCATATGATTAAAAAGGTGTTATATAGGGGAAAAAATCAATTACATTAACATACAATTCTACTCAGAATTATAATACACAGAGAAACATTTCTTTATAGGGTAGTTATCAACTAATGTTTACATAGTATCAAAAGTTAAGAAAGTGTTCATTAAAACGTAGTATATATTTGGGATCATATTACCCTGTCTCAATTATTTCTCTTAATCTGTATGTTAGCTGGTCTTTTCATTATCTAAGCAATTTAAAATCTGACTGTAAGTCACCATTGCTGTTTTGAGCCCAGAGAATGTTTCACTAGCCATCAAACGCCATGACATTTACCTGTATGTCAGTTGTCTATACATTTCTTAAAAATGGACATAAAGTGATGTAACAGGAAAATTTACCTCTACAAAATGAAGAAGCTTTTCAGTGGATGCCTCAAAAGTTTTTCGAGCCATTTCTGATTTTCGCAATTGGCAGTCAAGTACTGTGATTCGCTTTCTTAACTCCTGAACACTTTCCTGGACAGAGATATCAAAAGGAACATATTATACATTTCTTCAATTTTATACTAGTGGCTCCTATTTTCATTTTTTATTAACTAATATCCAACATTACTATATCATTTATTTTCTCTCTTCTTGTACATATCTTCTTGTTTTGGGGGGTACTTAACTAATTGCATATTTTTAAAAGTTAAACTGCACAGGAATGCTGCAAACTTTTTAAGATAAGCTACAAATAACTTTTATTTTAATAAAAGTTGTATAATAATACATTTATTATATATGTTATATATAATACACTTTAATTAGTTCATATTATATTCTTATATTAAAATACATTTTAATTAGTTTATGGCATTTCTTGACAACATGGTTACCAGAGGCTGACGGAAACCCCTATTAGTGTGGCACAATCCAACATTCTGAAGATATACATAAATTTTTTTTTTTTTTTTGCGGTACGCAGGCCTCTCACTGTTGTGGCCTCTCCCATTGCAGAGCACAGGCTCCGGATGCGCAGGCTCAGCGGCCATGGCTCACGGGCCCAGCCGCTCCGCGGCATGTGGGATCTTCCCGGACCGGGGCACGAACCCGCATCCCATGCATCGGCAGGCGGACTCTCAAGCACTGCGCCACCAGGGAAGCCCTATACATAAATATTTAATGTAATATGACCCAATGTAAAGCTGAGCTGACGGGGAAGTAAAAGAATTCCAGGAAAAGTGAAGGAATTTCATGAAGATAAGCAATAGCAATGCTGAGTGAACCCACTGAAGTTAGAGTACACTGTAGCACAATTTGATCTCAGGGTATTTACTGATCCTTGGAGGCCTATAGTTTGGGGTTTCATCAGGCACAAATGGCAAACAGGAGAACTTTAATGGGTGAATTAGGGAGAAACAAAACTTTTGATTTTGCCTCTGGTGAATGGTTAAAAAAGTGTCCCCCGAATAATTGCCAACCACAGTCCCCCAACTCATGCAGGTTCCAGGTCAAATTTATATTACCTGTGTGGCCCGTACATTCATAAGCTGAAAATTTAGTTTAAATTGGTCCCTGGCTGGTAAAAGCAAACAAAAAATTTCTCTAGTGGGGTTATTTGTTAAACTCAGACATCAAAGAATGCCTACATTTAATGTATCAAAAGAACATGATCTCAGCAAATAAGCTACTATGGATGAAAAGTCAGCTGAAGGAAACAAATTATAGGATCAAACCTATAGAGATAGCAGCTACTGAAGTGATCAGATACAGAATATAAAGTTATGTTTAATATGTTTTAAAAATTAAGAGTTTAAAGCATAATAAAGAAACAAGAAACTATCAAAATAGATCCAGGTGACACAAAAAATAGAACTGAAAAGTAAAAATACAGGGAGGGGGGGAGGGAGATGCAGGAGGGAGGGGATATGGGGATATATGTATATGTATAGCTGATTCACTTTGTTATACAGCAGCAACTAACACAACAATGTAAAGCAATTATACTCCAATAAAGATGTTAAAAAAAAAGCAGTAATAATTAGAAACTCAATTTATTCATTTACTATCCAATTAGATACAGATGAAAAGAGAATGGGTGAACTGGAAGGCAGAGGTAAAGAAACTTCTCATAATAGAGCATAAAAATAAAAATGGAAAATATGAAAAGAGAAAAAATAACCGGAAGAAGATCTAGCATACATCCAATCTGAATTACATAAGACAGACTAGAAATAATGAAAGAGGAATAGGTCAGGATAAAAGCTTAGGGTTTTTCAGAAATGGTGAAAGACACTGTTCCTCAGATCAGGAACCTCATTCCATGAATCTCAAGCAATATAAATAAAAATAAGTGAACACATGACTGATCATAGTCAAACTGCTGAACACTAAAGATAAAATCATCTAAAAAGAAACAACAGATAGCAAACAAATGACAGACTGACATCTGATATCACAACCATGGAATAAAAACACTGAAAGAAATTCAGTGCCAATTTAACAATCTAAATGTAGCAAAAATATATTTCAAGAACAAGAGTCAAAAAAGAAGTTTCCAGACAAACAAAAATAGAGTTTATTACCAATAGATACTCACTATTTCTAAAAGATGAACTTCTAAAAGATGTACTTCAGGAAAAAAGAAAGTAATTCTAGCAAGGATGTCAAATGAAAGGAAGAATGTTGAACAAAGAAAATGATAAACATGGAGGTCTATCTAAATGAAGGTTGACTGCACAAAATAAACTGTAATAGTATCTAATTTATGATGTTAAAAGTCAAGAAAGAACTAAAATACTTAGTTAATAGAAATTAAGCAGAAAGGGATGATTGGATTTATGTTTTAAAGTCCTTACAATATTTAGAAGAAGTGGAAAGCCAGTGATTAGTTTTATAATTTAAGTTAAAATAGATTGTTAACATTTCTAATATAATCTTTAAAAATTAGAAACCAAGTGTCTAACTTCTAAACTAGCAGAGTAAACTAAATGAAATGGGAGTAGGGGAACACAGGAGAAGTCTGATCCAATCTAAAAAAGAAAAAAAAAAAGGGAGGCAAGAAATGACAAACAACTAGAAAACATGGGACAAATAAAATGCACAAAATAAAAGGGTAGAAATGAAGCCAAGTGCATTTGCGAATAAGAATGTAAATGGAAAGACCTTTCCAATTAAAGATCAAAAATCAGTAAAATGGGGAAAAAAATCCAACTACCAGTTGTTTATCATAGACACAATTAAAATATAAGGACACTGAAAAGTTGAAAGTAAAAGGATGGAAAAAATACATAGGTAGATGCCAAAAGAAAGCTGGTATAACTATTTTAATATCAATCAAAAATAAGCATTAAGGGGGAAAGAAGATTGAAGAGTCACAACATTTTCGTAAAAGGATGATAACATAATTCTAAGCTTGTATGCAATTAAAAACATTACTTCAAATATATACAGAAAATTTTAAAAAGTAATCACAAGGGAAATTTTAACCTATTCCCTGACAAAGAAATTAATATGACTAGAGAAGAATTGAACCCCACAATTAATGATCCTGATCTGGTGGACTATATAAAACAACACATCAAATGATTGCAGAATTCTTTTCAAGCTCTCTTTGAATATTTGTAAATATTGGTCAGACAGTAAGCCATGAAGCAACCATCAATGAATTCTGGAGTTATCTATAGACTAGATTCTCTGGCCACATGCAATTAACCTTTCTGTTCCTCAATGATGTTTATGAATCAAGACACAATCATAAATATGTAAATTTCCCCCAAATTATATATTTAATGCATTTTCAGTAAAAATGGCAATCGTATTAATTTCTTTTGATGGAATTTATAATCTGAGTCTAAAATACATATAAAAGATCAAAGGGTTATATAGCCAACACACTTTTAAAGAAAAAGAACTAGACAGGTTGATCGGATCAAGATTTAGAGTAAAAGAGACTTTTGAATGAGCGGTGCTGGTATAGTTGGTCATTCACTTAGGATAAAAAAGAAAGAATGAAATGAATCCCCACCTTATACAATGACATAAAACCATGACAGAAGGATCAAAGTTTTAAAACTTTTAAAGACAAATATAAAAATATCTTTGGGAATGGAAGGACTTCTGGAAAGACACATGAGAGAAAAGACTGAAAAGTTTGATTACTTGAAAATAACACCTGTTCATTTCACCAGAGGGTGAAAAGGTAAGCTATAAATTCCAGAGAGGATTTTTACAACATAAAATATAAGATAGGTTAGTAACCAGAACATACAAACAATCACTACATGTGAATATAAAAAAGACAAATAACCCAGTGGAAAATGGTTAAAAGATATGAAGAAGCATTTCACATAGAAACACAAATGCCTAATAAGTGCATAAATATTAACTCAACTGACTATCTGGGACAAGGGGCAAAGCCCTGGTTTATTGCATTTGGGGGTGTAAATAACCCCACCATGGCTGATTTCAAGCTAACAACATGATGTGTTGAACATGCAGTTAAGAAGAAATGTACACAGCCAGCTCTCATAAACTAGTACCAGCTGGTCCCAGCACATCAGTAGCTCAAAATCATTAGAGAAATTCAAATTAAACCACAATGAGATACACTTATCACACCTAACAGTTTGATAAAAATTAAAGGTAAAAGAAAGCAAGCATCAGCAAGGATTTGGGGTAAACGGTAATTCTCATTCATTACTGTTGGGAGTAAAATTGGTTCAAACACTTTCAAAAACAATTAGGAATTGCCTAATTGTAATTAGTAAAGTTGATCATACAATCACCATTCAACCTAGCAATTCCACTCCAAGATATGAACCCAAGAGAACTGTTACACATGTGGAGCAGGATATATGTACAATACTGTTTTCAGCAACATTGTTCATAACAGAAGAAAACTGAAACGATTGGACTGTCCCATCAAATACAGAATGGACAAATATACTGTAATATATCCACTCAATGGAGTACAAAAAAGCAATGAAAAGACATGAACTAGCTATAAACTTCAAATAGATGAATCACAAAAACAAAATTTTGTGTGAAAAACCAAGTTGGAACAATAAAAGTAGTATATTTCTATTTACATAAAGTTGACAAACAGGCAAAATTAAACAACATATTGTTAAGGGATATATACATAGGTAGTAAAATTATCAAGAAAATGTTTAACACTAAATCCAGGAAAGTGGTTTGTTTACCTATGAGGGTGAGGGAGGGGGATGCAATTGGAAAGGGATATTGTGGGTCTTCGAAGGTACTGGTAAAGTTTTATTTCTTAAGCTGAAGGTGAAAAAAAGAAAGGGAAATAAGTAAATATAGAGATAATATAAGGGAAAACTTGTAAGAAAAATAATATTGTTACAAAAAGAATATGCCTTAAAAATGAATATTGAATCTGAATCCTGTAATATCTTGGTCAGTTTCTCTTCAAGCAATCTCAAACAATTAAAAAAAAAATTTCCTTCTATTTCTCCACTGGTATTGGGTTTGGAAAATGTTAAGATGCTCATGTATAACATCTCCTCTTTGGGAAAATAAAAAACAACATTATCTTCAGAGACAGGTTAATGGTTTAGTTTAGGATTTTGTTAAGAGGAATGGCATGAGACACCATTATGCTAAAAAAAAGAAGAACTGAATTAATTATATTACTACATGACTTAGGACAAAAACGTTTCTCAGCTAGGAGCTGGAAGAAAGAAGAGCAAATAACTTATGCTTTTAAAAAAATGAATAAATTCATGTGAACTCTTTGAATGTTATATTATTTAAAAAGTATTTTTAAAGACTTGATTATCCCTCCAAAAGTAAATCAAGTTATTATTTAAAAAAAGTACTTTTAGTGTTTTGAAAATTCCCAAAATATTTTCAGAATCATGTTAAAGTTACTCACATGAAATAAGCACATATCTCTGATTTCAGAATGTAAACACTGGGTCAAGAATAATAAATACATGTAATATTCCTAAGTATTTCTGCTGTCTCAAGTAATGTTTTTCCCTTGGCCTTGTGGTATTATCAAAGGGTGACAGGAATGTCAACCTTCTTTTGGGATTGGTTTAAATGGACAGATGTGAGAAATATATTAGCGATTCTTATGAGCTAACCGAAGAAAATTTCAGATTTTCTTCTGTATTTTGCTTTTCTAAAACTGGTTTCATTTCTACTTGGTATATTTAAAGTATTTAACTCTTTTATGTTTAAATAAATACACACAAATTTTTCAAATTTGTTTTATGTTCTCTTGAAAGATGACTGTATTAGAGAGATATAAACACTATGGTTATAAATGAACTCTATGAAGTTATAAAATATCTATTTCAATTTATTTAATTTTCTACCTTACTTCAGTGAAATAAAAATGTCTGTTACAGTGTTTGAAGACCATTCAATGAGTACAGTATGTCTTAAAAAATCACATAATGAAAAAATTCACATTAAAAAAAGTTCACATTGCCTTCTGGAAAGCATTCAGTATTTCACTATTGAAATTGGAGTCTGCTAAATTCAAACTCAAGTTTCTTTCTATTAATTATCTTGGGCCTTGGGCAAAAAATTCTTTAACTTTCACACTTCCTTGAGTGCTCTAATCAAAGAGCAAACCCCATCCCTAGACTCTCCTCCTCCCATCCCCACAGGACAAATTAGCAAGTTTAGGAAAAAGGAGGAAACCAATGTAATCAATTAAATGTTAAATAGTTCCAGGACTCAGTGCCTGAGCTGTACAATGTTGACCAATGACCTGAATAAATTTGGGCACATACTTTTGCATCCCAAAGCTATCTGGATAAACGGAGGCTCATAACCTTCACATTACCCCCATCATGACACATCATCCTATCACTGAATTACAGAAGACAAACACTGACCTAGTTTAGAAGTGCAGATGAAAAGAAAATGAAAACAGGATACATGACAACGGCAAGGAAACCATGGTAACTAGAAGAGAGAACTGTTTTGCTTACTTTATTTTGGTCAGAATAATCAGCAAGCTGAGCCTTCAGCTCTGTAATCTCGGCCTCTAACAGACGGATCACTTCTTCATAATCCATTTCCATTCCGTGTGCCTGTCTCTGTGCAGCTTCGGCAAGATGAAGCCGACTTCGCAGGGCTCTTGTTTCTTCGACCACAGCTTTGGCTTCCTAAAAATTTCAAAAAATAATGTCATTGAAAAAAAAAAACATGTAAAAACAATTCAGTGGTTTAAACAAAATATTTTCCTCCTTCCTGGAAGTTCTAATTCTAAAAGTGAATCAATTATACATATGTTTCTCACATCTCAATTTGAAAATTAATATTCACATTATTTTATTGTACAGAGTAGCTGCCTGACCTTACTTTTCCTTTCTTGATTTCTTAGAAAACTTTCAGTATGGAATCTCCAACTTCACACATCTAGCATAGAATTTTGAAAATAAGAGAAACAAAGGAGAATTGAAAGTGGAAAATAGAAGATTAAGAATTAGCTGAAAAGATAAAAAGAGTAGGCTTCTACAAAAGTCAAGCAGGTGGTAGGCTCATGTTCTAGGAAGGCTCTTGCAGCTTCATCAGATACTGCTGAGAGATTTATAGTGTTGAGGGCTTCTCCGTGGTCCAAGTGCCAGGAGCCAAAGCTTATTCCTAGACATCAGTCTAACTGCTACTTCTCCATTTTGATTTAAGCCAAAAGGTAGAATTCAGTAGCAAAATATACAGCTATTTCTATGGGATGCAATGTTCACAATACATTTATTAACCACATGTTACATCTCAGGTAATTCATGCGTCTTCTCCCATTTAACATTTAGAACAACACTGAGGGAAAGGCATTATTAAAAACCATTTTATACATAATCAAACAGAGGCTCGGAGAGGTTACATATCCTATCCAAGGACACATACTAGTGCCAGAATTTAAACCCAGGTTTACCTGACTCCAACATTAATGTTCTTTTCACCATTTTATTCCACCGCTAGATGACAAACAAACACAAAAACAAAACAAAACTATATAATAGCTACATTCTCCACCTTAGGAAGAGGACGGTGTGGGCAAAACCACTTGCTCTCTCAAAAATGTGTGGTGTTGGGTCAATAACAGTCCCCCAGGACACCAATATAATTTAATATGGCACTTGTTATAATGTAAACCGCTTCTTTTTCTTCACTTGATGCAGAAATCTCTTTTCTCTGCAATGGAACTTTCTGCTACAATTGCCATGGCTAATATTCAACTGTGGCTATTTTAATTTTCTGGGAGCTATTATAGGATACTTGCTTTAGTTTGAGCCTAAGGGACGGTTAGAAGTATTTTTACTATAGGACATATATATATATATTTTTTTTGCGGTACGCGGGCCTCTCACTGTTGTGGCCTCTCCCGTTGCGGAGCACAGCCTCCGGATGCGCAGGCTCTGCGGCCATGGCTCACGGGCCTAGCTGCTCCGCGGCATGTGGGATCTTCCCGGACCGGGGCACGAACCCGTGTCCCCTGCATTGGCAGGCGGACTCTCAACCACTGCGCCACCAGGGAAGCCCTAGGACATATTTTTAAGGGTCAATTTTTCATTCATACATTCAATAACTATTAAGTACTTATTATGTGCCAGTTTCTGTTTCAGGTACTGAGGACAGAGCACCTAACAAAATAGACAAAAAGTCCTCCTTTTGTCCCCCAGAATTTACAATCTATTGAAAGTTTGGGAAGATAGACAGCAAATTAGGGATAATCAATGACGATCTCATTGAGAAGACATTTAATTAGAGAACTGCAGGAAGGATGGAGCCATGAAAGTTTTCCAAGGAGGAACTTTCTGGGCAGAGAGAACAATTTGTACATAGGTCCTGAGACAGGATTGTGCCTTGCATCTTCAGAGAACAGCAAGGAAGCCAGCGTGGCAGAAGTAGACAGTAGTAGGGGACAGGAAGAAGGGAATAGTAGGAAATGAGGGCAAAGTGGTCACAGGTTTGGGCAGGGATGGTGTTGGCGTGGAGTTGCAGATCTCGAGAGGCTTTGGAGGCCACTGAGAGGACTTTAGTTTTACTCAGGGTGAGAGGGGAAGTGACTGGAGAGTTCTGAGCAGAGAAGTGGTATGATCTAACTTAAATTTTATGTGGGTTACTTTCACTGCTGTGTTGAGAGCAGACAACTCATCACAGGAGTAGGCAAGGGTGTAATAGGGAGAAGAGGAATGGGATAGGCAAGCTACAGTTACTTTAGCTTAGACAGGGTGACAGTGGTGGAGATGGTGTGAAGTGGTGAGATTCTAAATGTAGTCGGAGGGCTTCCCTGGTGGCACAGTGGTTAAGAATCCTCCTGCCAATGCAGGGGACTTGGGTTTGAGCTCTGGTCCGGGAAAATCCCACATGCCGCGGAACAGCTAAGCCCAGGCGCCACAACTACAAGCCTGTGCTCTAGAGCCCGCAAGCCACAACTACTGAGCCCACGTGCCACAACTACTGAAGCCCGCGTGCCTAGAGCCTGTGCTCTACCACAAGAGAAGCCACCGCAATGAGAAGCCCACGCACCACAACAAAGAGTAGCCCCTGCTCACCTCAACTAAAGAAAACCCGTGCACAGCAATGAAGACCCAATGCAGCCAAAACCACATAAATAAATAAATAAATTTATAAAAATAAAAGAAATAAATGTAGTTTGAAAATAGAGCTAACAGGAGAGTTCTTCATCATTAACAACTTTTACTTAGCACTTACTGCATCCAGACAATCATGTTAAGTGATAAAAAATACAAAGCGGGTAAAAGACACTTTCCCTTTTTTGGCTCAGCTTAGAACAGAAGGTATGACTTAGATAAGTGGAGGAAGAGAGTAGGACATGTTAGACAAATGAACAGTGTGAACAAATGAAGAGGGAAAATTAGGAATCTGAATGCGGTACATTCGAGAAATGACTAATTTTGAAATAGATCAACTTTGACTGGAGTAGATGCTTCCTCTAGGGGCACAATGGATAAAAAAAGATTGGGGAGAGGGAGGGAAAGGGCTGCGCTCTGGTAGAAATGGCGTGATAGGCAAAGGTGCTTGGATCTGGGGAAGGCTTGAAACCTTCTGAGCAGAAATTGATATGAGAACACAGTGGTTTAGAAAGCTAGATCTGGCAGCAGCTGCAGGATGGAGACATGGCCAACCAACTGCCTATTGTACCCTTGACTCAAATAACTTTGCTTCCTTATTTTTAAAAGTAATTGTCTTGTAATAAAAGGTACTTTTAGAAAGAAATATCTAAGGAAATAAAAGGACATTTACCTAACTACCACATCAGTCAGTTCAGCCCAGGTGATCAAGGGTCACCAGTGTCAGCGCAGGATCAACTTCACATTAGACTGTACATACAGGAGGTAATGGCTTAGTATGTGTTGACAGAGCTCTAGATGTTTTACATGGATCAACTCAGATAATCCACCTAATGCTGTGAGAGGTATGTCTATTATTATCCTCATTTAATAGATAGGAAACTGAAACGTTAGGGAGCTTGCTCAGAATTGCAAACTTAGTAAGTGGCTGAGCTGGGATTTGAACCCAGGCAGTATAGTTACAAAGTTCGAGCTCTTGGCTACCAACTACAGAAAATGTTAAAAAACCAAATCACTTGTAGATGACAATATCATCAGTGTCCAGCCCTGCATGAGCTTTTAGGATGTGGTCATTACAATAGACTCAAACACATTCGAGGCTGCTACACTGTTGCCCATTTTCCATTCACTCAGGCTAGGAAAAAAAATATTGCTACTGAAGAGAAAGGGAGGGACAGAGACTTCTCCATAGCTGCAATAAAGAATAACTAATTTGGTGATTTGTCTCCTTCATACTCGCTTCATGCAGTTTTTATTCCTCTATAAAAACAGCACTTTTATTTTTGTTCAAAGAATACTAGTTAATTAAAAGAAGAATCTGGATGGAATTTATATAGCCATTATAGTGCACTGATGGCAATATGGTGTGAAAGGCAGTTGGGTGGTAAAAGATGCAGAGGTTTTGATGCTGAATAAATTCATGCTATTTCTTTAGTAAATGTATAATTGTCAGGTTGGTAAATGTGACCCCTTAGCAAAGTTCTAGCCCAATTCCCACCGAACGGCTGTTTAAAAGATTAGTGCATTGAAATGACTACTCTTAGGGGAAGCAGTAAAGAGAAGATAGCAGCAGTGTACCGTATTTAGCAATACAGGATCACATAATCCATTTTTTCTTTTCCTCCTGGGCTGTCTTCTAATAACTGTAAAGCCTCCTATGTCAGTAACAATTGAGCCAGAATTTTCCCAGTACCTTACCATGAGCCTGAAATCCCATCAGGGTAAATGCGGGAGCCAGTTCACTGATTTACTTTGTATTAGGTACAGATTAATTCATTTTAGAAAGTTAGAAAATAAGAGAAACTAAGATGTAATGGTAAATAGAAAAATCAACATAAGCATTATGCTTTTTAATACTAAGCAGTACAAACAAATGCACTAGAAGGGAATCATGAATTATGAAGGCAGATCTCTGACTTAACTTTCTTTCAGTGACACTGAGGAAATGCCTTCAACTCACACTGTCTTATTGTAAAATCAGGATTTTCCACCTCACAATTTCACAATGAACCTTCAGGGAAGATCAGACCACATTCTTCTTTGAAAATATAGTTCAAACAAATGAAAATCTTTGTAGGCTACAAATACTTTGAAGTTAGCTATGTGATTGTGTTGAAACATAGGGCAGTATAAACTCAAAGGGGAGCATAAGCTCAAACAAAAGACAATATATTATCTGTTTTTCCACATATAGCACTTTTTCCCCCTTAAGGCATTAACATGATATTGAATTAAAAATACGGGCGTTTGATGAGATATACCTCAGAATCTTAGATATGTGATTTTTTTCATTTTCTGGCTCTGTAATTCTCCAAGACTCTGTTCATTTGTACAATGGTAAATAACAACACCTACTTTATAAGATCAAAACAACTGTCACAATAGGGTTAAAGAAACCACTACAGTTCTTGGTACAGTTTTTTTCCTGTTCATCTTTACTGCTTTTGAAATATATTCATAATCACCAATGTGATTAGAGGGCTAGACTACATCAAATGATTGAAGGCTTTCTTGAGGCACTGAAATAGTTGTTCGGAAATATAATGTGCACATGTCTTTTTTAATGTTAGCAACCATTATGTAAAACCTTTCCTCCTCTAGTTGTGAGTTTTTAACGGCTCCCTAAAGTAGAAGGAAAAAGCACTAACTGCAGTTGCTCATTTGTAATTAGGTAGTACATCCACATCACTAAACTTAGAAGTTAATTTTTAAGCTAATCAGTAAATCTTTCAAAATGTCAATGGTTGACAGGAGAAAAAGGAGACTGCAAAGAGATATATGTTTTAGTGTAATGTAACTTATGCTACCAAGCCCAAAAGAATACTTCTCTTATCAGCTTCCTACATCCACTCATTGGAAAACCCTTCTTGGTCTTGGTCCCATTACAGCTTGTGAAAAAGATTAAGGGTTACTGCAGGAAGAGGGCTGTTGAAGGAAAGCGTTTAAAAGCAAGTTATATCTAGTTTCCTTAACTTATGTGTCAAATTTATTAAAATATGTTTCATATTCCTCTCAATGGATGATCACAAAGTAATTTGCTAGATGTTCACAAAATGAACCTACAACTCATCCCTTAACCACGATGCACTTGGAGGAGAAAATGAATTCACAGAACTTTATATATGTCTCTGATATGCGCTCTCTCCTTTCCCTTTCTTTATGCCTTCTCCGTGCATACATCCATCCCACTACTCCACCTCCATACCTAACCAGTTATTAAGCACCTGTGAATTCTTCATTGATGATGTATTTGTACCATTCCTTAATATCCATTCTTACCATCATGTTACTGTTCATGTCTTTAACACCTCGCAATTAGGTACTATGAAAATCACATAAGTAATCACTCTGCCTACTGTGTTCTTCACTATAATGTATTCTGCATACTTCTGAAGGATCAGTTTTCCTGAAATACTGCTTAGGTAACAAACCTAAGGTAACTAGAGAAAATGTTGCTTAGGTAAGTACATGGTACATGATAAATACATCCTCAACCTCCATACTTCAAGGTTCTCCACTATTTGTTCCAAATCAACCTTTCCAGTTTTAGCACATTTGACTCTCTTACAGGACTACCATATCCAAGTACATTCACTTACCAAATTTCCCAGACTAAACTCTCCCACCTCCAAGATGCTTTTGAGCACATTATTCCTTCCACTAGGTGAATGTACTTTTCCTCTTTTTTCTTCATCCAGTTCTCATCTATCCTTCAAAATCTACTTCAGATTTTACCTCCTCTAATCTTTCCAAACCACGTAAGCTTACAATGATTTCCCCTCTTTTTATTCTTAATAATATCTGTTGTCTTTAATTAATCACATACTACTTAATATCTCCTATGGCTATGTTGAACTGTCATTAAAATAGTATTTTACTCCCAAACTTTCTAATGTCAAAAGGTCTTGACTGCCCAAACTAGAACACAAGCTGTCTGAGAGTAAAACCCTATCTGATATTAACAGGTGCTCCATTCAGCATAAATATGAGATATAACTGAGTGGACAAACAGTGAAAATGACTATTTTGTTTTTCATATATAATAATTGCCTTAGAGAACTTTATTAGGTAAGAAGTTTTCACAGGAAGGTTTCAATTTTATGGGAATATTTGAGAAATGTATTTCATTTAAATAATTACAGTAAGAACCATAAGCCATGCTATGAAAAATACCACATAATGAAAAGCAAATCATTTCATTATACTCTCTTTATATATAAACAAAATCCTTTTATAGTATTTATCAAGTAAATGAGATTACATCTAAACCATGTGGAATGAAGACTACCAAGGTCGAAAAAGGACAGATAGCTACACTTTATTTGTGTTTGACAATTTTATTTCTTGCTTTTTCATTAAATAGATTTAAAAATTTAAAGATTTAAAAATTATGCATGCTAGTTTATATTTCTCTAAAATTTACAATTTTCCACCATAAGTTTATATAATAAATACATGCTCCCAAGGACTATATAATCTTGAAAGTCCATTCCAATCCCACCCATATCCCTGATTCTGTGATTTGTGTGGTGACACTCCTTTGTAAAGTAAAAATGATAGATATGTGCCAATCCAAGAAACAAAGATTTTCTTTACTTTGTATGAAAAAGCAAAATCCTAACTTTGCAAAGGAAGACTTGGTTAAGCTTTCTGGAGGAAAAGCAGGTCAATCAAATTATAATTATCTCTAATTAACCCTCCCAAGAGCTGTCAACTTCTTTACCTGCAGCTGCCTCATCCTCCAAAAGGTGCAAAATTGAATTCTGCCTCTGAACATCAAAGAAAATCAAAGAAACAATGTTCAATCTCTGTTTATAAACAGAAATCCCTAATCAAAGACAGACACACAAGTACATCTATCTAATAAATTTTACCATGTGAACTTTGTTCAAAATATAAATTAGTTAAAACTCTGTTTTGACAATACATTTAACCCTGAACACATATTTTCTGGTTTAGAGATGGTTGACATAAAAGAAAAAACTATTTTCCTACTTCTCCAGTTCTAGTTACAAATGTACCAAAAGAGAACATTTACAGTATTAGAAATTCCTTTCATAATCAGAATTTATATCCTGTTCATTGAAACCTAGTACCGCTCAAAGGCTACTTTTGTAGCTATCAAATATTTAGAATTCATCTGAAGTTTGGAGTTTAAAAACAGAAATTTAGTCCTTCTAAATTAACTTTTAGAGAATTCAGTTAGAAAAAAAATTTTATCAAATTTTGCTTGTTTTGATGGCACTTGACCAAGAGTTCCAAATTTGAATCTAGATATAATAAGATCTAAATAATAAATAAGATTCTTAAATTGATTGGGAAGAAAAAAAATCAGTGAGAACTGGTAAGCAAATTCTGAAAAACAACAATAAGAAGGAAAAAAAGAAAGAAAGAAAGAAAACAAATAACGTGGGACATGGCCCAAGAATTTAAGGCATATATAAATTACAAAAGTTGGTGCTAGCCAAAGAAGAGTTAGATAAAACATTCATTCGCCCAATATTAATTGACAAAGCAACTGGAAAGATTAGATAGCCCAAACAGACCCCTAGATTATATGAGAATTTAATTTATGGTAATGGAGATACCACATATAAATGAGTGGTTGTGACAACAAACTATTTGGAAAAAAAGCGTAAAGTGTAGACACTCATCTCATACCATATACCAAACAGAGTAATTTCTTAGGTGGGCTAAACAAAAACAGAGATGGGAGGAAAACCAGGTAAATATGTATCTGAAATTGCTAGAAATGAAATTTTTTTAAAGTTAAAAAAAAGGGGGGGGGGAGAAATCACACAAAAAAAGATAGATTTGACAATACAAAAACACCTGTGTTTAAAAACTTCTAAAAAATTAGAAAGACAATTTGTATATAGGGGAAAATATTTGCAACAGATTTGGTAGATATAGGGTCAATAACTACAATATAAAGATATCTTATAAAATGATGTGGGGAAAGTGGGAAAACAGTTATTGATTAAGAATAGAAGTGAAGAAGAAAAAGCAAGAGTGGGAAGGGGATACAAATGACATAAGGGGCATATATGGTCAGGAGTGGCAGAATGTCATGAGCAATCATATCAGGAAATCAGCTGCCTTGAATATGAAGAATTGTGATGGAAGTCACAATTTTATTTGAAACCCATGGTCATAGACAATCTTTGCTATCTAATGCGGATAACAATGAATCAAAGTACGTACAATATTTTCAAATAGGGTGATTTATTTATGTAAGGTTAGGTAGGACTAGAGAAGTCTTGTTTTTAGTTCTAAAGTAGTTTGTGAATAAATCATTTAACACAACGTCATGAGTCACACAGCAAAGTAAGAGTACTGAAAGTGTTTCTCACAGGTTAAACTGCCAAGACAGGAGTTTTATAGTATCAGCTGCCTTATCACTACTTCCTCCTTGGGTAAAATTTACTAGTTTGTCAGCCAAGTTAATATATATTGCTCTTACATTAAGAAACATAAAATGTTTGGCATCTGCATAGATGTTTAAAATATACCCTGGAAAGGTGCTCTCTTAGCAACTGACTTATGGAATTTTACAGATTTATATTTGCTTGTTTTGGGTTAAATAAGGAAAATTATAGGGAGTAATGCCTACTTTGGTATACAATCATGTCTCTGACAACTCACCACCAATAGGGCACCTATTCTGAAGTGCTTTCTAGGAAGTGATGGTTTTCCTCTATTTTTCATTTTTCTTACTAGATTGAGAGCTCCTTGTAAAAAGTATATCTAGCTTTCACAGTGCATTCACACAAAACGAGCATTAAATAAAAGAAGCTGAAACATCTCCCTTGCCAATTTGCCCTTATAAGTTACCGCAGGCATGTGTGAAACAACTGATGAAAGAATGCTGAATGTGGTCCCTAAACAGCCAGAAAATAAGTGGCTCACAGTATGGAAACCAGAACCCTAACATCAGTTCTAACTAAGACAACTGATATAGAATATACTGTAATCAAATTGAACTGAAAGGTTTCTATGAAGAATAAGATCACTTTCCTCCCAAACTTCTCTAACATTGAAAATTCTGTGAGTCTAGTTAATCTAACACAATTAAAACAGTTCTATAGTATCAATAGGGTAATAAAATTTCTCTCAGAATTCTTAAAATGGTAAGAACTTTTCTACATTAAAAAGAAACAACTATTTGGAAATGGGTATCTGAAATAGACATCTTTGTTTGCCAAAGGTAGTTTAGAATGCTACATTCACCTCCAGTGAATCACTAGATAATGGCTGCTGTCTGCAAATAGGAATGACAACTGGGCTGTCTTCGTGTTCCTTTTCCAAGCAAGCTGTCTTTAACTAAGGCAGTTACTTGGGCAAAATTTAACATTGGAGAATACACGGGCCATTTCTTTGATTCTCATAAAGGGAATTAAAGTTGAAAAATAAATCCAACCAAGTTTGCTTAACAAGTTTCTCCACTCAGATTGCTATCATTGTAGGAGCTTTATAATCTTTTTTCTCAAAGAGGGTGCTTTTTTGTTTGTTTTATTTGCTTTTTAAAAATCATTTTAAGATCATTGTAGACTACACATGGTTGTAAGAAATAATACAGAGAGGTTTCCTGTACTCTTCACTCAGTCTCCTCCAATGGTTATATCTTTCGTTAGTATAGTAGAATATCACAACCAGGAAATTTCATTGATATGATCCACCAACCTTAATCAGGTTTCACCAGTTTTATAAGCACTCAGCAATAAAAAGGAACAACATAAATACACAAAACAACCTGGATGGATTCCAGGGGAAAGATGTTGAATGAAAAAAGCCAATCCCCAACAGTGACATATTGTATGATAACACTTATATAACATGCTTGGAAAGACAAAATTATAGATACAGAGAACAGATTAGTGGTTGCTAGATGTTAAGAGATGGGGCATGGAAGGAGGAGGCTGAGACTATAACAGAGTAGCAGGAGGGATCCTTGCAAAGAGGGTTTTTAATAGAAAATACAGGTTGACATTCTGAGGTTACAAGTGACCATCTGAAATGGGAACACAGGAACATTTTACTACAGTCCCCTTTCAGAACAGGAAAAAACCTGACAAATACATGTATTTTTCTTTTTTTTTTTCCTCTAAAGATGAGATTGGCATCTTGGAATATCTACTAGTTCCATACAGAACTATTGTAAAAAGTTCAGATCACTAAAGAAGAATAAAAGGGGTGTAAGAACTCACATCAATTCTAAAAATTAGAGGCTTTACTGTTTCTTTAATAAATGCACAAAATTAACAAATCTCTTCAAGTGTGAAAATGTGAATATTCTTTAGTAATCACATATTATTCTTCCTTTTATAGATATATTTAATCTGTTCTTAAAGTTTCTGTTGTTGCTTAATCCATAAACCAAAATAGTGCACATGCCAGCTGTTCCAGCTGTATCTAAGTTCATGCTCAACTGTCCACAGAGAATCCTGTGCTGATCTGACCTCGTTTCAGCCTCGGGACTTCACGCCCTCCTAAGGCGTTCAACCCAACCTTTACACAGGTGAGGCCAACTACAACTGGGCTTATCTGAACTTGGAGAAATTTCCCGTGTTTCTTTAGGGCAGAGACTGGTTTAGACAAGCTAAATATTTTGGCTTTGGACTGTTCACCAATTCATTGCTGCCTTAGGTCATAACACTGTGCTGACAGAAACTTTAAAAACAACTTGTATGAGAGTAGGCTTTAGAAAGCTGTTGATCAAAGGAAGTTGCTAGAAAAATGGCCCATGCCTGTTAAAAGTTGTTAGAACTTGAAGAAAAAATAACAAGCAGTATATATAATTTCATGGGAAACTGTGCTCATGATTTTAAACAGTTAGGTTGGATTATTCTGTAAGGCATGAAAACTCATCAAAAATACTTAGATTTTAGAGAATAGTACCACCAATTCTTTACAAAACAGTGAGTAAAGTATTATGGTCACAACCAGGCCATCCCTGGTTGAAAAAAATACAAATGTACCTGATCCTTCTAGTGGAAAAGGATCCCTTCACAGCTTGTTCTTTCATTGTTTTAATTTCTTCCTTCCCTTGCTCTCCCTTCCTTTTCCCCATTCTTCCTGTCTCCCTCTCTTTAGTTCTTCATTGCTTTCTTTTTGGGTCATTACACTAAATAAAGGTAAATTAATTTCCATAATTTAAAATAGCTATTGTACCTTCAAAAGGAGAGATTATTCTGCTTTTAGGATCAGGTCTCACAATAATTAAATTAAAAGTTTTAAATGAACAAAGGATATCAAATTGTGCTCTCTTCTCCTTTGGAAGCAACTGGAAACAGCACTGTAAAATAAATTGAAAGTCAATCTAATGGTGTTTTAATAATTAGGTTACCTATGTATTTAAAGGATTTATATGGCATAATTATTAGTACTGTACTGATTTCATATCAAGATCTTCAAAAGGATACTAAAAAAGGGGAAAGAAATTTTGCCAAATTTCATACGACTCAAATTACTGGTTTTTAAAAGTTTTTAAGAGAAGAGTTAATCACAATTACTTTGTAATTTTTATTTTTTGTACATCTTTATTGGAGTATAATGGCTTTACAATGTTATGTTAGTTTCTTCTATACAACAAAGTGAATCAGCTATGTGTATACATATATCCCCATATCCCCTCCCTCTTGAACCTCCCTCCTACCCTCCCTATCCCACCTTTCTAGGTCGTCACAAAGCATCGAGCTGATCTCCCTGTGCTATGCAGCAGCTTCCTACTAGCCATACATTTTACACTTGGTAGTGTATATATGTCAGTGCTACTCTCTCACTTCGTCCCAGCTTCCTCCCTACCCCTGTGCCCTCAAGTCCATTCTCTACGTCTGTGTCTTTATTCCTGCCCTGCCACTAGGTTCACCAGTACCGTTTTTTTAGATTCCATATATATGTGCTAGCATACAGCATTTGTTTTTCTCTTTCTGGCTTCACTCTGTATGACAGACTCTAGGTCCATCCACCTCATTACATGTATTTGTAATTTTTAAAGACTTGCTAATTATGAAAAAAGAAATTAATCCTTGGAAAAATGGAGAAGTAGTATTTTCACTAAAGCATAGAAACTCTTTCATTAACAATAAGTCTGAAATCCCCTTAAACCGAATAATAACATTCTACATGAATAAGAGAAGATGAATGATATGCAAGGTCAATATACTATAAAAAAGGACGGTTTTGGGTTGATTTTGGGTGGCATATTTTTATTGCAAGTGTGTGTTTCTGAAATGAGTAGTTGTGCCAGTATGTATGCACATGTTTGTATACACATATATATTTTAAAAATTATTTTTGCTAAAACTGGAAAATATGCATTAATCTATACTATGAATTAAAACGTCTTTACTCTCAATCTCATTTCTCTTGCTTTGTTAATTGCATTATTATAGACTCTCAATCACCAAATTACAAAGCCTCGACTGTTTTTTCTGATTATTACTGAACATGCTATCCCTGTTAAGTCTGGTTGACTTTACCCTCATGGTATCTTTCACACTGACCGCCCTGGTATACTTGATATAATTCCATTGCCACTACCCAGTTAAATCCTGCATTGCCTGTTATCTGGACTTCTCAAATTTTAAGGTGCATTCATATCACCCAAGGACTTGTTAAATGCAGATTCTATTTCAGTAGGTCTTGGGGTAAGACCCGAGACCCTGCATTTCTAAGTTCCAGGTGTTGCTGACACTGCTGGTCCTCAACCGCTCTTTGAGTAGCAAGGATGCAGAGTTCTAGACCTGCCCTGTCTAATATGGTAGCCACTAGCTACACGTGGCTATTGAGCACTTGAATATAGCTAAGTAGGCTGAAGAACTGAACTTTTAATTTAATTTTCTTCAGTTTGCATTTAAATCTAAAAGTTTTTTGTTTTGGTAGAATTGTATTTCACTTTTATCACTGCATCATTTAGGATATTAGTGTTGAACTGTAGTGTTTGTGTCAGGCATGTGAGTCATTTGAGTTGTATACATAACTGATCTGGTCACTGTTAATGAATGAATTAATTTCAAAAACTTTTTACACAACAGTGTGCTTATCTGAATATTTTATACAGACAGCATGAGTTACAGTAATACTTGTGTAAATCATGATTGGTAATTAAATACTTATTTTTATTAGAATATAGTTAAATTATTTTTGTATTTAAAAAAGTAGGTGAAGGACAAAAACATAACAAGTATAAAATATATAAGAAAGCAATCAGGACTACCAAAAAACTTATCCACAGACAGTGAGAGTTGGAGCATTAGTGGGGTGATGGTGCAGGGACGTCAGAGGGGCTGGAGAACTAGTAGGGGAGTGGGGGGAAGAGTGGTAAGAAATGAGGTCATTGAGGTTAGAGCGGTGTAGGGATGGGGGATAGGACTGGCTTTTATTCTGAGTGAGATGGAAAGTTCTGGAGAGTTCTAACAAGTTTTAAAAGGCTATTTCTGGCTGCTGTGTTCAGATCAGACTGTATGGGGGTGGGGCAAGGGTAAAAGCTGGGTGATCTGGTAGGAAGCTATAATTACAACACAGGCAGAAGATGATGATAGCTTAGACCAGTGATGGAAGTGATAAAAAGTGGCAGAATTCTCCAATTTTTAAAAAGTAGGGCCAACAAGTTAGATGTAGAGTGTGAAGGAAAGACAGGGGTCAGATTATAGGTGGAACAAGTTGATCTTTCTTCTCCTCTTGTCAAGTATCTTCACTGGCAATCCACTGTCTCAAATCTTAGATTGGTATTCAAGTGCCTATATGCTTTGGCCCCAACACAACACCACCCCACAGCCCCCAAATGTTATTTCCTAATGCTTTCATCTTTCCATGTTTCCCTTATCTTCGTAGGCCTTTAATAATGATAAGATAAAAGAATACAAATCAAAACTATTATTTTTTAGGAACTTACTATATTACTGATAGTTTTAGGCTCTTAAACGCTAAAGAACTAGGAACAAATTATAAGACAGACATTATCATCACATTTTTAGATACAAACATATTAACAAGTAATAGTAAAATTAGCTTACAAAAGAGGGCCAATTTTGACTCTCAAGATAAGACTTTCCCTTTCATACCACGATTTTCATGCTGCACCCTCTGCCTGGAATGCTATCCCCTTTCCATGTCTGGTCCACCTTCTCTTTAATAAAATTCTCCTTATTCCGTCAGCCAGAATTAGGTTTTCTTCCTCTAAATCAAATCGTTAAAACAAATCATTTCCACCTCTTTCTCCACACCTAATATTACTTCTTCTATTATTAATAATAATGACCATAATAGTTAACATTTGTTGAGTGCTTACTTCGTGCTATATACATTTATACTATCATATTACCTTACTTTACTAAGTATGCTTGATATTCTAAAGCTTTTAAGTTCCAAGCATTTAGGAGAAAAGAAAATTTTAAGTAAAAATGTAGAAAAAACCCTACCCCTTAATTTATTCTACATGTAAAAATTAACAAAGAAGATTTATAAATGTCCACTTTGAGCATTCAAAGAAACACTAAAATGTAAATCGGCCTGGCCATATAAACTGATGCAAGTATTGAAGATACAGAACTAAAAAGGCATATCAATCAAAGTACAAAAAAACTTAATAAAATGGGGGTCTAAAAACTGGACAAAAATAGAGGACTTTTAAACACTTTTAATTTGGAAATAATTTCAAATTTACATAAGGGATACAAGAATAGGAATAGTACAAAGAACATCTTTATATCCTTGGCCCAAATTTACCTAACTCAGATTCACCCTTTTGCCAACATGTCCATGAGTGAGAAATAAAGTATTCTTGTAAACCACTGATATTTCAAGGTTGTTGTTACCAAGATTTTGCATGTTCTCAATCTCTCACTTATATACATATGTACACATATATGTATACATATACATATTTATATACACATATGTATATAAATATATATACACATATACACACAATTTTCTCTAACCATCTGAGGGTGAGTTCCATTACACTCATCATGGTTCTTTACCCCTACAAACGTTAGTATTTCCTAAGTATAAGGCTATCTTATACAACCATAGTACAGCTATCAAATTTAAGAAATTTAACATTGAACCAATACTTTTATGTAATCTACCATCTGTATTCCAGTTTTGTTAATTGACCCAATAATATCCTTTATAGCATTTTCCCCATTCCAGTGCAGGATCCAGTGTAGGATCAGCTTTTTTTTTAGTTTTCATGTCTCTTTACCCTCTTTTATTCTGGGACCTTCCCTCCCTCTCTCCTCCCTCCCTCCCTCATCCTTTCTCTCCTTCTTTCTTCCTGTCTGTCTTTCTCTCTCCCCTGTCCATCTCTTTCTTATGTCCCTCCCTTCCTCCCTCCCTCCTTCCCTTCCTTCCTCCCTCCCTCCCTCCCTCCTTCTCTTCCTTTTCATTCTTTTGTTTCTTTATGTCATTGACAGTTCTGAAGAATATAACCCACACCCACACCCCCAACACACACATATTTTTTAAAAAAAATAAAGCTGTCCCTCATTTGGGGTTTGTCTGATGCTTCCTCATGGCCAGATTCAGGTTTATACATTCTTAGCCATAATGCTACATAACTGATGTTGCATCCTTTTCAAGGTATCACATTTGAAGTCATACATGCCCATCTGTTCTTCACTGGTGATATCCATTTTTAGTACCAGTCTAGGAGTTGTCTGATTTCATTACTGTATAATTACTATTTTCCCCTTGCAATTAATAAGCAGTTTATAAAAAGCCACTTTAAAACCATGTAAATATGTAAATGTTCTGCTCTTCATAAAAAAAAATGCCCCCTAGATTTAGCATTTTATGATTTGAGTCTGATCCAGCCATTACTGAAACAGATGCAAAATGCTGACTTCCCAAATCTGGCAGCTTCTCTGATAACTGTAGCTATCAGTCAGCACTCAACATCTATAATGAGAAAGAGCCCTCAATTCTCCTCATTAATTAATTCATCTCTTTACTATGGTATGGACTCATGAATCACAATGTTTTCAATGGTTCATTACTGTATTTAATTATTTTGGTGCTCAAGTACTTCCAGATTGGCCAGTGGAAGGCCCTTCAAGCTGGTTCCTTGTGACATGATCCCATCATTTTGGGCATTTCCTTATTTTCTAGCATAAGATGTTTCAGGCTTATTTTGTACTTACCCACCCCTGGCCCTGAAATCAGTCATTTCTCCAAGAAGCCTGGATTCCTATTAGTGGGAAATGGGTACTTAGATATGCTATATGCTCATTGCTATTGGGGTGTCTGCTTCTTGGCTCTTTCAGCTGTCAGAGCTAGGATTATATATATATTTTTATATATATATATACACACACACGTGTGTGTATACATACATATATATATGGGCACGTATTATTCATATTCACATACATACATACATATATATTTTAGAAATGATGCATTCACAATGATACCTCCAATTCTAGTACATCCACAGGATTCTTTTTTGACTTCCTTCATTCTGCTTTGAATGTCTTTGCTTTTTCATTGAGATTCTGGCTCTCAACAACAATCAACACATTTGCTGAGACCTATATTACATCTTAAAATTGTTTCAGAATGGCTTTGGCCACACCTCTAAAATAACAACAAGACAACAAAACATACTATAAAAGTTCTGGGATTTGTTTGCAATTCTTTTCTAACTCAACCCAACCTGTCAAACACTGAACATAAATAGGTTACTGAAATTGATTCTTCCTTTTGTTTTCCTTTGGTATATTTATGGTATTCATTTGACATGCAAATGAATTAATTTATTTCACTTTGCTTGTAGTTTTAAGCTCATTTTCCCTTTCCCATCTTTCCTGATTTCTTTATATATTTTAAAAATATGTAGAATATTAACATGTCCCCCAAAGTAAAAATTACATAAAAAGGTATTCTCAGAGAGGTGTCATTCCCTCCTGCATCTTGTCCACTCTGTGCCCACCCGTGTTGTAGATAACCAATTTCATTGCTGCGTAGTTTATCCTTCCTTTGGTTTCTTTTGTAAAGATAAATAGATACACATGATATTTTCTCTTGTTTATAAATGATAATACTATATACACTCTTTCATCCTTTGCTCTTTTTTACTTGAAAGTATCTCTTGGAAATCACTTTGTACTACTGAGGAGAGATCTTCCTTCTCTCTCCTGCAGCGGCATAGAGCTCCATTGCACGTATGGACCATAGTCCATTCAATCACCTATGCTTAGGAGATGAAGGTAGTTTCCAATATTTCCTAATTACAAATAATATCACAATAAATACTGTGCACATGTATTTTAATATTATTAAAGGTATATCTTCAAGGCAAATTCCTAGCAGTGAGGTTGCCAGGTTGAAGTGTAAATGCATACATAGATTTGTTAGAAATGCCAAATTCTCCTTCATAGCTGCATGCCATTTTGCATTACCACCAGCAATGTATGAGAATGCCTGTTTTGAAACAGCCTCACCAACAGCACACTGTCAAGCTTCTGAATTTTTGCTAATCTGATGGATGAAAAGTTGTACTGGCATATCTAAAAAAAAAAAAATAGCTTTGCTGAGGAATAATTTATATATATAATAGTAAAATTTACTAATTTTAGGTATATGGTTTTATATGGTTTGATAACTTTGCTTAACCCAATGTCACAAAAGTTTCTTCTGGAATTTAAATTTTAGTTCTTACGTTTAGATCTGTAATCCATTCAGAGTTAGTTTTTGAATATAAAATGAGGTAGTGGTTGAGATTCAATTTTTCTCATACCAATATTCCCTTGTTCTAGCACCATGTATTGTAATGAGCAGCTTTCCCTCATTGAATTGTCTGTGAATGTTTTCAAATACCAAGTGACCCCAAGTGAGGGTCAATTTCCACTGGTATCAGATTGCTGTTAGCTCCAGGCTTAAAACACTCGGAACAAGAAATTTAGTTCACATAGCTCCCTGCTTCCCAGAGGAGCAGCTTCTCTGCGTTCATGTTCCAGTTCCTTTGGTTGTTGCTTAGTGTGTAATGTCCAGGTTTTAGAGTTGTTCTCTTGGAAAATGTCCTCTGCAAGTGTCTTGCTCAGTATAGAAGCTGGAAGTCCTGTCTCAATGTAGATTTAATTGGTATTTCTCTTATTATGAGAAAGACTGAGTATCTTTTCATGTTTCATATGACCTTTTTATAACTTTTTGGTGAGTGGTCTGTTCATGTCTTTTACCCATTTTTCTATATAATTTTTGGTTTCATCTAAACTGTTAAAACTTCTGCTTATAATTTGTGTATATGGATGCAATTGAATTTTGCATATTAATTTTAATTTTTTTTAAAAAAATTATTTATTTGGCTGCATTGGGTCTTCGTGGCTGCGTGTGGGCTTTCTCTAGTTGCGGCGAGTGGGGGCTACTCTTCATTGCAGTGCGCGGGTGTCTCATTGTAGTGGCTTCTCTTGTTGCGAAGCATGAGCTCTAGGCACAGGCTTCAGTAGTTGTGGCACATGGGCTCAGTAGTTGTGGCTCGTGGGCTCTAGAGCACAGGCTCAGTAGTTGCTGCATACGGGCTTAGTTGCTCTGCAACATGTGGGCTCTTCCCGAACCAGGGCTCGAACCCGTGTCCCCTGCATTGGCGGGCGGATTCTTAACCACTGCCCACCAGGGAAGTCCCTTGCATATTAATTTTATATCTTGCTGGCTTGTGGATTTTTCCAATGAGTTAGTTTTATCATTGATTCTCTAGAGTTTTCTGGATTACTATTATGTTACCTGCAAACAGAGATAGCTTTATTTTTTCTTTTCCAATTCGTATGTCCCTAGTTGTCTTTCTAGTCTAACTGCATTTTCTTTTTTTGTGCTACTTTTATCAGGTTTAGGCATCAAATGTTATACTTGCTCCCAGAAAAGAATTTGTAAATTTTCTTTCTTTCTTTTCTTTTTTTTTTAATACTCTGAAGCCATTTATGGGAGATTGATTGCCAGAGGTTTGGTTAGATTCCCCTGTGAAACTATTTGGCCTGGTCCTTTTCTATAGGGTGGCTTCTTGGTAACTTTATTTCTTCTATGGAAATTGGTATATTAAACTTTCTATCTCTATTGAGGTCAGTTTTGGTAAACGATATTTTCCTAAAACATTTTAATAGGTGAGTTAATCCCAGTTATGTTAATTAAGATGACTATTATGTTCAGTCTAAATTTTGTCATACTGTCTTTTGTTGAAATTATTGTGTATATTTACTGCATTTCTTCATTCATGTGTCCCTTTTACTTCTTTAAAAAGATTTCCTTTGGTAATTAGGAAGATGTGTATTTTCATTCTACAGGTTACATTTGTATTATTGCTTTTTATAGTGCCTGATATTCCCTCAATCTTTACCTAATCTTTTTAATATTTGGTGTCAGTTTTAAATAATATTCAGTGACTATTATACTTTACTCATACAACAGAATGATCTTATGTTATTTTCCCTTTTTTTCTCCCTTCTCCTCTCATTAAAAATAAAATTGCATCTTTGATTTTTGTCAGACATGTAATGTTTACACATTATTCTTTTACCTGTGAACTCACTCTCATTTTAGTCTCAGCTATAAAATAACAGATAGGAAATGCTCACAGTTTGGAAATTCTTGTCAAAGTTATCCCAGGCATTTTTTGGCTGGGTGAAACTCACCTCTCCCAGATTCCTCAGGAATACTACATGTGTACATTATGCTCTGAATACTGGCACATTTTAAACTGTTTTTCTATGGCCTTGATATCTGGGAGTCAACTTGGTGGTATACAATATTCTTGGTTTACACATTCTTTCCTTTAGTTTCATGAAAATATTGCTCCACTAATGCCTTACTTTGTATGTTGTATCAAGAAGGCTGATGCTGGTCTAATTCTATTGCCTTTGTAAGTTATTTGACCTTTTCATTTGAAGGCACTTTGCATATTTTTTTCTCTATCTTTAAAGTCTACTAGTTTTACTAGGATAGGTCCTATAATTGATCTTTCCAGGCCAAATTTCCCCACTATCCATTAACAGTGTCATCTTATTTCTGAAAAGTTTTCTTGGATTATAGTTCTAAATATTAGTGCTGTTCAGTTGTTTTGATTTACTTCTTTAAGAAAATCTTTTACTTCTTTATTTCATTCTTATTTTTCTGGTTTTCTTCAATGCCTTTTCATTTGATTATGTTCTTCCTTGGGAAACCTGTAATTTAGTTTTCATTTCTGGTATCATTTTGTCTTTTTCTTCTCTTTCTTTCCTAAGTTTTATCAACTCTCATTTCATTTATTCCTGTTTTTTGTCATTTTCTAAGTCAGTTTTAAATTTCTGATTTGAGGTGCTTTTCTTTCTTAATGCCAAATGCTTGTTTGAGGATATTAAATTGAGTTTGCAGTGATGTGTTACAGTTTTTGTCAGCTTTGTTGTAGAATTGTTTTGGAGTTTTCATTAGGAGGAAAGCTTTAATTCATATTGTCTGATTTTTACAGTTGTCTTGTAATGACAGGGACAGATTTTTTTTTTCCAATTCCTTTTTCTTTCATAGAAAGAGTTCTTAGTTCAACAGCACCCTCTTCTGTGCAATTTCTTTTATGGATCATGTTGTTGACGATCATAGTGGAGGGTAGATAGGGGAGGTTTGGTATGTCTTGTTTCTCTTTCATTTCTGCAAGATCCTTAATTTTCCCCTCTTATTTCCTTGTTTCCCTTTATTTCCTAATCTCCAAGGGATACCACCCCTTCTCTATTTGATTCTTCCCCAGAAGCAATGATTCTCGAAGGCTGCCACTTCTGGTTGCACACACTTTCTCAAGTCCTGAGAACCACAAAAACCTGGCCTCTGTTCAGTATTTTGGCATTAATAGTGGCATTTTTCTCTTTCTGGGGGTGATCTTATTTGTAGTATTTCATCTAATTGCTCTGTTTCTCCTTATTCTTTTTCAGAGTTTTTAAGCCGTAACTCCTCTGCTCTTTGTACGCCAGGTTTCAGTGGCAGGCAAGTTGCAAGAATTTGTTGGAATTTTTAAACTATTTGTATGTAGTTTGAAGGTTCTGGTGTTCCCTGTCCAATAGCCATATTTAAGGTATGGGTCTTAGGAATTCCCTGGCAGTCCAGTGGTTAGGACTCGGTGCTTTCACTACCATGGGCCTGGGTTCAATCCCTGGTTGGGGAACTAAGATCCTGCAAGTCAAGTGGCACAGCCAAAAAAAACCCCAAACAAACAAACAAAAGAAACCAGTATGGGTCCTGTATGGTTTTATTTTGCTCTGTAAATTTTATGTTTTCTGGGAGGATAATGTTGGGGAGATTCAAAATCAGGTGATTGCCACTGATCTATAACAATGGTCTCTTAACTTCCTACTCTTATTAATATTTTATTTGTTTGTTACTTGTATCTCTATTTCATGATGATGCTGTTGTATTTTTTTGCTGTAAGTTACTTAAAATTCTCTGAAGAATGATGCAGAGTGAAAATTAATTTTTTAAAAATTAATTAGTTAATTAATTTTTGGCTGCGTTGTGTCTTCATTGCTGTGTGCAGGCTTTCTCTAGTTGCAGCGAGCGGGGGCTGCTCTTCATTGCGGTGCATGGGCTTCTCATTGCACTGGCTTCTCTCGTGGAGAATGGGCTCTAGGCACGCAGGTTTCAGTAGTTGTGGCACACGGGCTCAGTAGTTGTGGCTTGCAGGCTCTAGAGCGCAGGCTCAGTAGTTGTGGCGCATGGGCTTAGTTGCTCCATGGCATGTGGGATCTTCCCTGACCAGGGATCAAACCCGTGTACCCTGCATTGGCAGGCGGATTCTCAACCACTGCACCACCAGGGAAATCCCAAATTTTTACTTTTCATTATTAAAAAATAAAATTAAAAAATGCTCTGCTTTGGAGGTTTTTGTTTTTTGCTTGCTTTGTTTTTATCTTTAATAAGATGAGTATGAGTAACAGAAGAAAAGAAAAAGGGAAAATAAAAGAGAAAGAAAAAAAGAAGAGAAAAGCAATGAGATGGGTCATTTCAGTCCATAGATATCTGGCTTTGAAAGCAATTTCCAAGAGGAGTTTTAACATTTCCTTTGGTAGCAGGAATTCAGCATGGGTACAGCCCCTATGAGTGATCGCTTTTAAGATCTATACATTTTATACTATACTGTTTACATCTGTAAGCTCTGGGATATTATACAGCATCAATACTTTGTAATTATACCTCATATGTTTATGCACACATATACAAAACACATATATACAATACATACACTTACTTGTTTCACATTTTGGAGTTCTTCTGTCAATTGTTTCCTTTGCCTTTCCGATTGAAATAATTTTTCCTATATTTAAAAACCACTGAATTAATAACTTGTTATGAAGGTATCAATGAGTATGATATTTAGGGCTTTGTTTCAAAGCTTATAAATTCCCCAAACATCCAATTTCTACAATTTGAAAATGTAGTTCCCAGTCATTTTTCTGCCTTTACACATACCATCTAAAAGTAATTAGTTATTTACAGTATAATTGTGGTGATGTAAACATATTTTCTGTTACTATAATTAGTCACTTTTTTTGGAGGGGGGTCCGGCACCATGCAGCTTGCAGAATCTTAGCTCCCTGACCAGGGACTGAACCCGGGCCACAGCAGTGAAAGCCCGGAATCCTAACCACTAGCTACCAGTGGACTCCCTGTTAGCCGCTTTTTAAAACCTCAAAATCCAAGGTCCAAAATAAGTCAATCAGGATCAGAATGTATAAATATTAACTAAATGTTGGGTAATAGCTATCATTGCCAAAGAGCTTGCAAATTGAAGAGCATTATTATTACAACTTAGAGTGTCTCTTACTATACTAAAGAGGACTATGAAACTGGGTTAACTATTATTTTCTTAATTTAGTTTATTTTTGGAAGATTATCCATAAAACTGAAGATATGACTGGTGTAACCAAAATATGAAATAATAGTTACTAAGGAAGAATAACATTAGGCATGTCAATCAAATATTAAAATCTTTGAACTTAAAATTCAGTTGAGCAAATATCCTAAAATGTTCAATTTTGTTAAGTATGTCATAAATAAATCTACATGTTTTTGATCAAATCAGAGATACTAAGAGTAATTTAAGAACAATTTTACTATAAACCCAAGCAGAGGAATTGCTGGAAGATTATATTGAGTGGTAGATATTCATGGCAGCATTGCAGGGTTTACAGGAAGCAATTCGCTTTCTGTTATACTTCAGCTCATTCTTGTCTAACAGATGAAATGAAAGTACATGACAATGAATATCATATAGCAATCTAATGAATCTGCCACAGACCAGAAGTCAAGAAACTGCTGGCTCCTGGGTTTTATGCAAGTCACCTTCACTTTTTGTGTCCTAGTTTTTTGCATCTGTAAATGGAAAATATATCTATTTTCATTCAGCTTTGCAAAGCAGTAGCAATGTGAACTCTGCAGAAAGGCTTTAAGTTAAATGAGGCCCATGGTACTTTTAAAAATCATTCTTGCAAAATAAAAATTAGCCATTGGTATCAAATTTTCTTGGCTTCATTTTTCTTTGTACCTCAAATCAGACATGAAGAATAGAGATGTCACAGGATAATGGGAAGTGATGAG
Organism: Aethalodelphis obliquidens; assembly: GCF_003676395.1. Taxonomy (NCBI): domain Eukaryota; kingdom Metazoa; phylum Chordata; class Mammalia; order Artiodactyla; family Delphinidae; genus Aethalodelphis; species Aethalodelphis obliquidens. Next base: position 4,095,584 of record NW_020838002.1, on the reverse strand, counting down.
AGACCATCTACACACTCCATGAACTTCATTTAACAACCTCTGCTATTTGTGTGAGTGTGTGTAATATCAATACAAGCAGAAAAACTCAAAAGTGCAAACATTATCTCAAATGAAATATTTATTGCTTTGTACAATCTTTTCTATAGTTAAACAAGTGGTTCTCAGCCAATAGGTTCTCAGGTAAAGGAAATTATAAAATATAGAATATATTTCACCCGTGCTTTTACGTTTTGTCACAGTAGGATATGCTCAGTTACATCTCAAAAATTTTAAATGTGAATCCTGATTTACTGAATAGCTCCTCAGGAAAACTTTGTTTAAATGTTAAATTAAATTAAAATTCTAATAATTACTACTGATATTCCAATAAAAAACAGGAATATATCACTAAATTTAACAATGATAAACATTAGGGAAATAAAAAAGATCTGAGAGCCTCAGAAAATTCTGATGAACTGTAAGACTCAACGACTTATGCAGAGTAAATTATATAAAAATGCTGTCTTACCAATGTAACCAACCCTGGAGATGTTTTCTAAGAGAATATGAGGAAACTACTGTCAATATATTTTTAAAACTAAATTTATATTTTTCATCTTAACTCTTGTTACAAAAAAAAATGTGGATAGTGGTTTCAAAGATGTAAAAAGAAATATAAAATATTCCTTTAGTAGTAAAATGCTTACATTTGGACGTAACATGAATTGGTAATATCTTTTGAAAGGGAATTTGGCAACATGTAAAATTTTATGCATCCATATTCTTTGATAAAGGCAATTCGGCTTTCAGAAATGTATTCAATTTGTACTTTTACAACTGCACAACGGCCCAAAGATACATCTACAAAGCTACTTATGATGGAATTATTTTTAATAATGGAAAACTGGAAATAGCCTAAATATCCATCAATAAAGAACTGGTTAAATAACCTAGAATAGAACCTTTTGATGATAGGAGAGGCATTAAAAAGAATTAGGTAGATCTGTATATGTTAACCTGAAAAGTAACCAAAGATATAATGCTAACAAAGAGAAAAAAAGAAGGCAAGTTGTAAAAAAGTGTGTATGCAATTTTGTAAAAGTTAAAAAATATATACACATGTATTTTTAAACATATGATTGGCTACATAGAGAAAGTCTCCCAAAGGATAAACAAGATATGTTAAACAATGGCTTCCTCTAGAGGTCAGAATTTAAAAACTAAGGTAGCAAGGAAATTTCTTTCTTTCTTTCTTTCTTTTTTTTTTTTTTTTTTTGGTGTAAAGATTTTGCTTTAATAAAAATTAAACAAATAATAGAATTTCACTTATTTAAGAAAATAATTAAAAGTAATTTAAAAATATATTCCTATGGTGAATTAATGGTAAATCAAGTAGTTATGTTGCTTTTCTTGAAGATTTGAAAAATATAATGGCTTTCTGTAAAACTTAGGATATAATGTAAATTTAATATTCTACTAAACATGAAATGAAGACATATAAACAGAACCAAAATCTTAAAGTATATTTGGGATTTACTGTGTTTTTATTTCCCTTAAATCACATTGCCTTAATTCTAAATTATGTTAGCGAAACAAGATGTCCCTGAAGCATTCCCATGAACATGGGAGAAAATGTATTTCCCAATGAACATCTGAGGATCCAAAACTGTCATGGCTTGTTTTGTGGGCTTCTCATCTAATCTTTGTTGGCTCCTTATTCTTGCCATCAGCATAAGAAAAAACAGGGGTGAAAAGTAGCTAGATCAGAAGGGATAACTAAAAACCACTGTTCACACTGAATCTTAGATGGAGATTGTGAAATATAAATATGTGTGTGAACTAAAAAATTAATTCTCTAAAGGTCAGCTGAAGAAATAAATATCAAATTACTTGGTATTAACATTCAATGCTAAGTTATTTGATATTAATATTCTTTAAAAAAAAACTAAGCCCCGATACTGCAGAATTCAACAGAAGGTAATTTTCTTTCTTTTCATTTTTCTAAAGAAAATATAAGGAAGCTAAATTGGAGATTACCTTAAGTGTATTCACTTCTTCCAAGGCATCATTTCTTTCATGCTTAAGCCTTTCCATTTCATCTGCTTCTAAGGAATCACAGGGAAGAAGCTGTCAACATTAAAATATAAGAGAAAAGTTATACATTAGATACTAATTATGAGAACATAAAAATCCTTTTTGATGAGTCTTAGGCTTTTGCATTCCAATAACAAGATTCAGTTTCTTACTTTGGAGTCATTTCATTAGATAAAAGAGAATATTAAAATAATCTGGGGTAACTTAATTCATTTAAGCTTAACCTTATATTTTTGTTACTAATACAGAATTTAGATGATTATGAGATATATACACTCTGTTCTCATTTTTATTATTCTTATTTTAACAATATAATTTTTCCTTAAAGTCCAAATTTTAAGACTGTGTTTATAATGTATGTGTTTATATATATATATATATATATATATATATATATATATGTGTGTGTGTGTGTGTGTGCGTGTGTGTGTGTATACACACACAATGGAATATTACTCTGCCATAAAAATGAATGAAATAATGCCATTTGCAGCAATGTGGATGGACATAGAGAATATTATGCTTAGTGAAATAAGTCAGAAGAAAGGCAAATACTATATGATATCACTTACATGTGGAATCTAAAAAATAATACAAATGAATGTATATGTAAAACAGAAACAGAGTCACAGACATAGAAAACAAACTTGTGGTTACTGAAAGGGAGAGGGAAGGGGGGAGGGACAAATTAGGGGTATTAACAGGGATTAGGGATTAACAGATACAAAGTACTATATATAAAATAGATAAGCAACAAGGATATACTGTATAGCACAGGGAATTATACCCAGATTCTTGTAACAACCTATAACGGAATATAATCTGGAAAATACTGAATCACTATGTTGTATACCTGAAACTAACATAATACTGTAAATCAACTATACTTCAATTAAAAAGACTTTATGAGTTATCAACATAAACTACTCCATAAAGATGTCCACACCAAGTACATGGTATATAAGGCTAACAAAATGCTGGACATTATCAACCAAGATAGTTTACAGGAACCCAGTAAAGTACATTAATTGATTATGCCTATTATTGTTTTAACTAAATGAAATATAATGTAACAGCCAAAGTGGCTTAAAAAGATTCCTGCACAGAAATTGTCTTGAAGATAATATTAATAATTCATGCACAGGTGAATAACAACAACAAAAAATAGCAGAAATGACAATTTCTCTTACTTCTAGCTTGATCTCTGACAGTTAATTATAAGGTAAAAAAAATGGCAATCTTATCAGAGATAAAAATCCAAGTCTAATTATAGCCATCTTCTATGCAGAAGTTATAATAGAACTAAAAATAAAGTATAGAAAATATGATTTATAGGACCAAATAGAGAAAGTGATCGCTATATAAGTATGAGCTTTAAAGCAGGGCCCTTCAGATAGGAGAGGTGAATGCAGAGTAGGAAAAGATAATACAAATAGTTAATAATATCAACCATTTATTAGGAACTTTGTGCAGATACATTGCTAAGGACTGTATATATTCAATATTAAATCCTTACCATAACTTTGTGTCTATTTTGCATGAGGGAATGGGCTCAAAAGGTTAGTAAAATGCCTAAGGTTTCACAGCTAGTAAGTGGCCATTCCAAGATTCCCACAGAGATCTGACATTAGTCTGTGATTTTTTACTAACTGCTCAACAAAAAATCATGGTGGTATGGATATAATAAACTCAGATTTGCTTTATATCCCAAAAGGTAACATAATGACTTGTTTTCCTCAAGTTTTCCAACCATATTACACACACACACTCTCCTTTATTTTGTAGTATCTCGTGGGACTAATGTCTACCAAGCACATTCTGGGAAACACTGCTACTATACATTCAGATGGTCTTATTCTATTTTGTTATCTTAAGAAGTAAAATTAAACAATTCAGAGTTTAAATGAGAATCTAGATAACAGAGCTATCATAATTTACTAAGATAAATTATGGATTGGGATTTTTAGGGATGTAATCATAAATTTTTGCATTTAAAATGAAGGTAAGTCATGCATAAAAGAGTCCATGGTACCATTTTGGGAGGAAGAACACTAGGCGACAGACATAGAACACACCATGAGTTAAAAAAAAAAGTTTTATAACTTTATTGCTATTTTAGGGCTAAACAGAAAAAACTGGCCATAGATATTACTTGTGAATTCTTTGAAAAGCCCCTTTGTACCCAGTGACTTTCCAAATATGCTTCAACTAAGCAAGCAGCAAATGAAATTAATACATTGTTGCTATTTAACATGAATGATTCCAGACAGATACCTATTTTCTAATATACCTCCAGTTCTTGGACTTTATCCTCCTTTCCTGCCTGGCTCCCATGATATAATTTTTGACCCTCAGGCCCCTTGACCTCTGCGATACCTGGTACATAACATTATAAATCATTTCTACTCTGCTTTCTCACGTCTCCTATGGAGATATCAAGAGATACTTCAGAAAGTCACTGCACTGAGCTGAGCAAGTCTGACCTCAACTCTCCCTTCACTGTGCTCCATCATCATAATTTTTAAGTTATTTGACTTGTGCCAATTCTGGATAGCCACTATTGCACTGGCCACCTTCCTAGCCTCAATTCATTTTAAACAGAACAAAACAACAACCTCTGTTTCAGTCTAATTTTATTGATAAACCCTTCCATTACGAATCCATCCAATTACATCCTTTCCTTAAAATTTCTGTGTATTCCCCTTCCATTTCCCCTGCTTACTCCTTTTACTTCTTATAATCTTGTTTACGTATCTTTCCTCCCATCCCCACATTACAAAAATAATTACTTGTAGTGTCACCAAACAACCTGCTATTTGACAAAATAAATGCCTCTCATCAACTTGCTTAACCACTTTGCTACATATAACATTGCTCAAGCCATTTGTTCTTGAAACTTTCTCTTCCCTAGGTTTTTCATACTCCACTATCTCATCTACCCTCAGAATATTTAGGCTGTTTTGACTTAATTTCACTTCTACTCCTTAAATGGGGGAAAAGGGAGGTTCCCCAAAGTTTGTCCCTTTCCGCTGCCTTCTCTACAAGCTCTCCCTGAGTGATAACATTCACTGCCATGCTATCATAACTATCACACTCCAGATCATTCTCAAATCCCTCTCCTGGTGTCCAGTTCCTTATTTCCAATTGCCTTTTGGTTATTTATACCTGTTAGCATCTTGAACTTACTCTTTCCAAAACACAACCCATCATCTTCTCTACCTTTCTCTTCTTATTCTCTTTCCAGTAAAAGTAACAACATGTCATTAATCATCCGAATAAAAACTTCAGAGTTATCTTTAACTCATTCTCCCTTGGTTCTGACATCCAAATGCAAGCCTCATTGACGAGATACTTGTTTCAGTAAATATCTTAGATCTGTCTCACCATTCCTTTCCATTCTCCTCATCTTCACCATAGTTTAGCTCTTTATTATTCCATATTTGGTAGTCTAGACTAGCAACCACCACGTTAATCCCTTCCAAGATAACCAACACCATTTAAGATTACTATTTCTAAAATACCACTTTGATCATGTCATTATTCTCCTTAATGGCTCCTCACTTAACACAGGTACAAATTTTTAAGTTTAATATTTACTCTTCCTTCACTGACCTGCATGTACCCAATTATCTTATTTAAAACATAGATTACTCTGCTTACCAACACATTATACATATTGTTTTTCATGCTAATAAAAGCGCTTATCATTCTCTGTTCACCTCTTGAGCAGATAAAATCCTATTTATCATTCAAAACTCACTCAAATGCCAACTCTGTTATGAATCCTCTCTTAATGTTCTAAGCTCTATTATTACTATGGCCTTATCACACAATGCATTTTTAAATTTTATTTGTAAATTTCTTTACATTATACCCTAAATTCCTTGAGGGGCAGGCTCCAGTTTTATTAACCTTAATAACATGTGCTGGAGCACCTAACACAATGCCACACACATTGTAGTTGTTCAATATACATTTAATGTTTTACAGATGAGTATATAGTGAAGTGGCTATAAAGTATTTACTGCTACACATAGTGAGAAATAACATTTATATCAATGAAATATTACCATTCTTATTATATACAGCTCACTTTGATATTTTCCATTCTATCCTATTTCACTTGTTAAAATGCAATCCACTTAATTGATTTAGCATGAACCCCAATTGTGAAAAGTCTACATTCAGATACTTGTGGTGTTCTGTGATTTTAATATAATCCATTTATGATACTTGATTAGTGTGGTAAAGCCATCACAATATCATGGACTACAGTCTGCTGTTGCTAATTTTAGAATACTGATAGATGTAGGCTCCAACCTTGCCTTTTCTGGGTGTAATCTTGTGCCAGTCACAGGTATAGCACTGTGTGAATTTTTTAATATAGCAATGATGACTAGAATCACAGAAAGATAATTATATTTTTGCTTCTAAATGCCATATTATTCTAAAACCAAAAGCTTTTTGTCAACTAAACAAAAGTAGGACTGACTATACTGGCTCAGCAATTTTTTCTTCTTAAAAGATAGTATCTCAAGAAATCTTATGAGTCAGACAGAATGATCAGCAAATGAAGCTAGTTACAAAAGAGTACATACTGTATGATTCTTTTTTACTATTATTAATTTTTATTGGAGTATAGTTGCTTTACAACTATACTTTACAACTATATACTTTTATTGGAGTATAGTTGTGTTAGTTTCTGCTATACCGCAAAGTGAATCAGCCATGCATATACATATATCTCCTCTTTTTAGGATTTCTCTCCCATTTAGGTCACCATATAGCACTGAGTGGAGTTCCCTGTGCTATACAGTAGGTTCTCATTAGTCATCTATTTCATACGTCGTAGTGTATATAAGTCAATCCCAATCTCCCAATTCATCCCACCCCTCCCTTACCCCCTTGGTGTCCATACATTTGTCCTCTACATCTGTGCCTCTATTTCTGCTTTTGCAAATAAGTTAATCTGTATGATTCTATTTATTACTGTGTCCATTATGCTTCCGTAAAAATATTTTTAAAAAATAAATTAAGAAAAATACAAGCCAAAAAAAGGGAAACATATGGGTAAAAAACAAGCATCCCTAACAGATGGATTATAAAATCTGACTGTTGTTTAAGATGAGATGGTTGAGGGGGTGACCAGAGGGGAATTTCCTCACCTTCACAGAATGTCATGTCAGCATCATGACCTCAGATTAATTGATATATTATTTCACATGAGGCACTATACTGTTTTTCAACTAAAAAAAAAAATTGGGAAAAATACTAAAAAATATATTTTTAAAAATTTGTTTCTGGTGAGCTGTTTGACAAGTAATGATTTTTACAGTATTTTCAAACTGTGGTGCATAACTCATTAGTAAATTATAAGACCAAATATTTAATGAAATAAAATTGAATATTAAATAAGAACACAAGGATGTAGAAAAGGTAAGTAATGCTTTGAGACTTTTGTTTCAGTTACATATGTGAGTGTGGTGAAGTAAAATGCATTCTTACTATGGATTTGTGGATTCAGGTCATTTTATGGGGATTCTTCTGTGTGTTGACAAGCAGAATACAACAAAAGAATTCTTGTAAACTGATATAATGACTCTTGCACAATATCTGATTTGAAGCCACAAACAGGAAATTATTGGCATGTGGGCCTTGCACCATTACCATCAGCACTTTGCTTTTGCTATCAAAATGCCACAGATTGGATACATTCTTATCTGCCCTAAAATCATACTGGCAAAAAGGAAGTAAATTACTAATTTGGAGCATGAGTATTTCTTTGCAGTTGCTAAGAAAGTTTTGTATGCTCATACAAAGTACTCTGAATTCCCTACTTGACTTATATTGTAAGCCACCCAACAACCTTTGCCTTTCCTCATCATAAATGGATATGGTAGCTTTTAATACTTTTTGGCAATTAGAAAACAATGTTCTGCTACCAACATTAGGTAGATAAAAACAAAGCACCTGGATGAGTGGAAGGAGAACCGTGCTCTTACAGCTTCAGTCTTCCTACTCTAAATGCTACATTTAGAGTAAATCAGATCTGCTAAATCAGCACTTCAATTCTGGGTGAACTAGGTAATCTCCTGAGAGTTTCCAAACAACCAGGTCTTTGGAAACTCTCATTCTCAGCAATGGGAACTCTCATTCATTGTTGGTGGGAATGCAAAATGGTACAACCACTTTGTAAGACAGTTTGGCAGTTTCTTACAAAACTACACATCCTCTTACCATATGATCCAACAATTGAGTTCCTTGGTATTTACCCAAAGGAGTTGAAAACTTATGTCCACACAAAGAACTGCACATGACGTTTATAGTAGTTTTATTCATAATTATCAAAATTTGAAGCAACCAAGATGTTCTTCAATAGGTAAATGGGTAAATAAACATCCAGATAAGAGAGATGAAAAGACACAGAGAAACCTTAAATGCATATTACTAAGTGAAAGAAGCCAATCTGAAAGGGTTATATACTGTATGATTCCAAGTATATGACATTCTGGAAAGGGCAAAACTATGGAGACAATAAAAGGATCAGTGGTTGCTATGGGTGGGGGGGAAGGTTGTGGAGAGATGACAGGCAGTGAACAGAGAATATTTTGTGTAATAAAGATACTCTGTATGATACAATAATGATTGATACATGTCATTATACATTTGTCCAAACCCACACAGAATGTATACACCAAGACTGAACTGTAATGTAAACTATGGACTTTGGGTGATTATGATGTGTCAGTGTAGGTTCATCAGTTATAATAGTCTATAAATTCAACGTAGCAAGATTTTGGCAAAAATGTATACAGATAAGATAAGCCAAAGTAATATTTGAAAAGAAGAACAAGGTGGGAAAGTGTGTCTTAGCAGATATCAAGACTTATGAAACCAAATAAACCAGCAGAATAAAGAGCTCAGAAATGCCCATGCAAATATGGAAATCTTATAAATGACAGAGCTGGACTGAAAATAATCCTTCTATCCCACTGAAATATGAATTTACATTAAAAAAATTACCTTTATAAAAATAATTTAACAAAATTTATATCATATTTATATTTTTTGATTGTGAATCAATAATATAATTACTACTCAAATCAGAAGAAAATTTTAATATGTAAAATCTAATGAACATAGTAAATTGAAATAAATATATTACAATTTACCTAAATTTTTTGGTAACAAAATGATAGGGTGATCAATGAAAGATTTTTAAGCTTGAAATTATAACATATCAGGGTAACATTCTAGGGCAATATAGAAGAGAAGTAAGAGTTAACAGAGAAAAAGGAAAGATGATAAATTTCTGAGAATAAGAACTGATGCCTGAATTTTCTTTTAAAAGATAATTATGGGTACCAAAAACTATAGTATTAGATTTCATTAGATATATTTAAAAGAGTTATATAATAGGTTTCCTTATAAAAAGAAAAATATTTAAGAGGGGTCCAAGATGGTGGCATAGGAAGACCCTGAGTTCACCTCTTCCCACGAACACATCCAATCTACACCTACATATAGAGAAATTTGTTTTGAAGACCTGAAGGCTGAATGGACAGCTACTGCACATAGAAGGACCACATAGAAATGGGTAGTAAAGATGGAAACATGGTATCCATGAGAACCCCACCCTGACCTGCAGTAGGGAGAGATTTTCTGAGGGGCCTGAGCACAGACTCGCCCACCCTGGGACACGACCAAAAAACAGGAGTTTAAAGGGCACCTGGACTAACCCTAGAGCTTCTGCAAATGAGCAAGGAACTGCTGGAGATCTCTCTGGGGTCAGAGGGGCCAGCAACTGCCATCATTTGAGTTCCCCCATGACTCCCCCGGCCCATGCCCACTCCAGCCCAAGCTGCCCCACCAAGGCAGATTTGAGTGCAGCACTCCCCTGGGCCCAAACCTGGCATGCAACAACTCCAACCCCAGCCAACCCACTAAGGTGGTCTCAGATGCAGCATTCACCAAGGCCTTCCTCCAGCCTGTGCCTATTCTAGCCCCAGCCACCCTGCCGAGGTGGCCTCAGGTGCTGCACTCTCCATGGACTGCCTGCTCTAGCTCTATCCAGCCTGCCAAAGCCACCAGGCACAAGTAGTCTACACAGGGAATGCTCCTCTACAAGCCATTCTTTCAAAACCACAGAGGTAGCTATTTTGCCCAATTTATAGAAACAAAAACTGAAAGTCAAATAAAATGAGGAGACAGAGGAATGTTTCAAACTAAGGATCAAAATAAACCCCCACCCCCCCAAAAAAGAAACCTTAATGAAATGGAGATAAATAATTTACCCGATAAAGAGTTCAAGAAAACAGACATAAGGATGCTTACCAAACTCAGAAGAATGAAGGAACACAGTGAGAACTTCAACAAACACTTAGAAAATATAAGAACTAATCAGAACTGAAGAATACAATACAATAGAGGGAATACAATAGAGAGAATAACAGCATACTAGATAATAAAGGAGAATAGATAAGTGATCTGGAAGACAGAATAGTGGAAATCACACAATCAGAACAGCAAAAAGAAGAAAGTTTTTAAAATGAAGAGAGTTTAAGAGACCTCTTGGGCAACATCAAGAGTACCACATTTACATTATAGGGGTCCCATAAGGAGAAGAGAGAAAGGGCCAAAAAACTTATTTGTAGAAATAAAAGCTTATTTGAAGAAAAAAATGAAATAAAAATTTCCCTAACCTGGAAAAGAAAACAGACATTCAGGTACAGGAAACACAGAGTCCCCAAAAAGATGAACCCAAAGAGATTCTCACTGAAATATATTATAATTAAAATGGCAAAAGAGGGAATCTTAAAGGCAGCAAGAGAAATATAGCTAATCACATACAAGAGAAACCCCATAAGACCATCAGCTGATTTTTCAGCAGAAAATTTACAGGCCAGAAGGGAGTGGCATAATATATTTAAAGTGCTGAAAGAAAAAAATAAAATATAATATCTGGCAAGGTTATCATTTAAAATTGAAGGAGAGATAAAGGGTTTCCCAGATAAACAAAAACTTAAAGGAGTTCATCACCACTAAACCAGTCAGACAAGAAATGTTAAAAGGCCTTCTTTAAGCAGAAAAGAAAAGGCTGTAACTAGAAATAAGACAACATATGGAAGGAAGAAAAAAATCCCACTGGTAAAGGCAAATATATAGTGAAGGCAAGGGATCAGCCATTTAAAAAGCCAGTACAAAGTTTAAAAGACAAAAGTAATACAATCAATTGTAACTACAGTAAGTAGTTAAGGGATTCAGAGAATAAAAAGATGTAAAATATGACATCAAAAACATAAAATGTGTGGAGAAGATAAAAACGTAGTGTTTTTATAATGGCTTCAAAATTAAGTGACTATCAGCTTAAAACAGATGGCTATACACAGGTCAATATATAAGACCCTCACAGCAACCACAAACCATAAACCTTGAACAGATACACAAAAAATAAAAAGAAAGGAATCCAAATATAAACTAAAGAAATCCAACAAATCACAAAGAAACAAACCAAGAGAAGAAAATAGGAACAGAGAAGAACTACAAAAACAACCAGAAAACAACTAAAGTGATAATAAATACATACCTATCAATAATTACTTTAAGTGTAAATGGACTAAATGCTCCAAGCAAAAGCCACTGATTAAAGAAAAAAAAAAGACCCATCTATATGCTGCCTGCAGGAGGCTTACCTCAGATCTAAAGCCTCAAATAGATTGAAAGTGAAGGGATGGGAAGAGATTCCATACAATGGAAACAAAAGAAAGCTGGGGTAGCAATACTCATATCAGATTAAATAGACTTTAAAACAAAGACTATAACAAAAGACAAGGGGTCAATCCAACAAGAGAATATAACACTTGTAAACATTTATGCACCCAACACAGAATCACCTAAATATACAAAGCAAACGTTAACAGACATAAAGGGAGAAGTAGATAGCAATACAATAATAAGGGACTTTAATAACCCACTTACATCAATGGACAGATCATCCAGACAGAAAATCAATAAGGAAACCCTGGCCTTAAACAACACATTAGATCACATGAACCTAATAGATATATACAGAACATTCCATTAAAAGCAGCAGAACATGCATTCTTTCAAGTGCACATGGAACATTCTCCATGACAGATCATATGTTAGGCCACAAAACAAGTCTCAGTAAATTTAAGAAGACTAAAATCATACCAAGCAACTTTTCTGACCACAGTAGAAAGACTATAAGAAGAAAATTGTAAAGAAAACAGGTGGAAACTAAACATCAGGCAACTAAACAACCAATGAGTCAATGAAGAAATCAAAGAGGAAATTTAAAAAAATACCCTGAGACAATGAAAATGGAAACACAACTGTCCAAAATCTATGCAATGCAGCTAAAGCAGTTCTAAGAAGGAAGTTTATAGCAATAAAGGCCTAACTCAGGAAACAAGAAAAAATCTCAAATAAACAATCTAAGTGTAAATTTAAAGGAAGTGGAAAAAGAGGAACAAGTTAGTAGAAGGAAAGAAATAAAGATCAGAGCAAAAGTAAATGAAATAGAGATTTAAAAAGCAATAGAAAGGATCAATGAAACTAAGCGTTGGTTCTTTGAAAAGATAAATAAAATTGACAAACCTTTAGCCATCAAGAAAAAAATAAACTCCAAATAAATTAAATCAGAAATAAAAGAGAAATTACAACGGACCCACAGAAATACAAAGGATCATAAGAAAGTGCTATGAAAAATGATATGCCAAACTAGACAATCTAGAAGAAATGGATAAATTCCTAGAGACAGACAATCTTCCATGAAAGAGTCATGAAGAAATAGAAAATATGAATAGACTGATTACTAGTAAGGAAATTAATACATAATCAAAAAACTCCCCCAAAACAAAAGTCCAGATCCAGATGGCTTCATAGGTAACTTCTACCAAACACTGAAAGAAGAGTTAATCCCTATACTTCTCAAATTACTCCAAAAAACTAAAGAGAAGGCCACACTTCCAAATTCATTTTACAAGGCCAGCATTATCCTGAGACCAAAAACAAAGACACAACACACATACAAAAAATTATAGGACAATGTCCTTGATAAACACGGATGTAAAAATTAATAAAACATTAGCAAACCAAATTCAACAACAGATTAAAAGAATCATACACCATGATCAATTAGGATTCATTCCAGGGATTCAAGGATGGTTTGACATCTGTAAATAAAACAATGTGATATACCACATGAACAAAACAGAGGATAAAAACCATGTGATCATCCAAAAAGATGCAGAAAAAGCATTTGACAAAATTCAACATCCATTTAAGATAAAAACTCTCACAAAGTGAATATAGAGGGAACACACCTTAACATAATAAAAGCCATACATGAGAAAACCACAGCCAACATACTATTCCACATTGAAAAGCTGAAAGCATTTCTGCTAACCTCAGGAACAAGACAAAGATGCTCATTCTTGCATCCACTTTTATTCAACACAGTATTGGAGGTCCCAGCCAGAGCAATCAGATAAGAAAAAGAAATAAAAGGCATCTAAATTGGAAAGGTAGAAGTAAAACTGTCACTATTGATACTATATATAAAAAAACCCAAAGACACCACCAAAAAACTACTAGGATTAATAAATGAATTCAGTAAAGTTGCAGGATACAAAACTAATATACAGAAATCTGTTGCATTTCTGTACACTAATAATGAACTATCAGAAAGAGAAATCAAGAAAACAATTCCATTTACAACTGCATCAAAAAGAATAAAATATTTAGGAATAAATTTAAACAGAGAGGTGAAAGACCTGTACTCTGATAAGTATAAGACACAGAGGAAAAAGTTGAAGACAACAGAAGAAAAAAATACTGTACTCATGGACTGGAAGCATCAATATTGTTAAAATGTCCACACTACCCAAAGCAATCTACAGATTCAGTGCAATCCCTATCAAAATATCAATGGCATTTTTCACAGAACTAGAACAAATAATCCTAAAATTAGTATTGAACCACAAAAGACCCCTAATAACCAAAGCAATCTTTTAGGATATATATATAAAGGATATATATATCCTTTCTTATATTCTTTTTACATTGTGGTTTATCCCAGGACATTGAATATAGTTCTCTGTGCTATACAGTAAGACCTTGTTGTCCATCCATTCTATATATAATAGTTTGCATCTACTAACCCCAAATTCCCAGTCCAACCCTCCCACACACCCCCTTTGGCAAACACAAGTCAGTTCTCTATGTCTGAGAGTCTTTTTCTGCTTTGTAGATAGGTTCATTTGTGTCATATTTTAGATTCTACATATAAGTGATATCATATTGTATTGTCTTTCCCTTTCTGACTTACTTCACTTAGTATGACCATCTCTAGTTGCATCCATGTTGCTGCAAATGGCATTATTTTGTTCTTTTTTATGGCTGAGTAGTATTCCATAGTATATATGTACCGCATCTTTATCTATTCATCTTTTGATGGACACTTAGGTTGTTTCCGTGTCTTGGCTATTGTGACTAGTGCTGCTATGAACATAGGAGTGCATGTATCCTTTGGAATTAGAGTTTTGTCCGGACATATGTTTGACCTCCATACTGTTTTCCATAGTGGCTGCACCAACTTACATTCCCATCAACAGTGTAGGAGGGTTCTCTTTTCTCCATACCCTCTCCAGAATTTGTTATTTGTAGGCTTTTTAATGATGGCCATTCTTACTGGTGTGAGGTGGTACCTCATTGTAATTTTGATTTGCATTTTTCTAATAATTAGTGATGTTGAGTATCTTTTCATGTGCTTATTGGCCAACTGTATGTCTTCTTTTGAGAAATGTCTATTTAGGTCTTCTGCCCATTTTTTGATTGGGTTGTTTGTTTTTGTTGTTGAGTTGAGTTATATGAACTGTCTGTATATTTTGGAAATTAAGCCTTTGTCGGTTGCATCATTTGCAAATATTTTCTCCCATCCCATAGACTGTCTTTTTGTTTTGTTTTTGGTTGCCTTTGCTGTGCAAAAGCTTGTAAGTGTGATTAGATCCCATTTGTTTATTTTTGTTTTTATTTCTATTGCCTTGGGAGACTGATCTAAGAAAACACTAGTACAATTTACCTCAGAGAATGTTTTGCCTATGTTCTCTTCTAGGAGTTTTACGGTGTCTTGTCTTATATTTAAGTCTTTAAGCCATTTTGAGTTTATTTTTCTGTATGGTGTTAGGGTGTGTCCTAATTTCATTCATTTCATGCAGCTGTACAACTTTCCCACTTGCTGAAGAGACTGTCTTTTACCCATTTTATATTCTTGTCTCCTTTGTCGAAGATTAATTGACCGTAGATATGTGGGTTTACTTCTGGGCTTTCTATTAGGTTCCATTGATGTAAGTATTTGTTTTTGTGCCAATACCATGCCGCTTGCATTACTGTAGTTTTTTAGTATTGTATGAAGTCTGGGAGGATTATGCCTCCTGCTTTCTTCTTTTTCCTCAGAACTGCTTTGGCTTCCTTCTTTTTCTTCAGAATTGCTTTGGGAATTCTGAGTCTTTTATGGTTCCATATAAATTTTAGGATTATTTGTTCTAGTTCTGTGAAAAATGTCATGGGTAATTTGATGGGGATTGGGTTAAATCTGTATATTGCTTTGGGTAGTATGGCCATTTTAACAATATTAATTCTTCCAATCCAAGAGCATGGGATATCTTTGGATTTCTTTGAACCATCTTCAATTACCTTTACTAATGTTTTATAGTTCTCAACATATAAGATTTTCACCTCATTGGTTAGGTTTATTCCCATTTTATTTCTTCTGGTGTGATTTTAAAAGGTATTGTATTTTTATATTCCCTTTCTGATATTTCATTGTTAGTGTAAAGAAATGCAACCGATTTCTGTATGTTAATCTTGTACCCTGCTACCTTGCTGAATTCATTTATCAGTTCTAGCAGTTTTTGTGTGGAGTCTTTAGGGTTTTTTATATAGAGTATCATGTCATCTGCATATAATGACAATTTTACCTCTTCTTTTCCAACTTGGATAACTTTTATTTCTTTTTCTTGTCTGATTGCTGTGGCTAGGAATTCCAATACTACGTTGAAGAGAAGTGATGAGAGTGGGCATCCTTGTCTTGTTCCAGATTTTAGTGGGAAGGCTTTCAGCTTGTTACCATTGAGTATTATATTGGTTGTGGGTTTGTCATAAATAGCTTTTATTATGTTGAGGTATGTTCCTTCTATAACACTTTGGTAAGAATTTTTATCACAAATGGACGTTGAATTTTGTCAAATGCTTTTTCTGCATCTATTGAGATAATCATGTAGTTTTTGTCTTTTCTTTTGTTGGTGTGGTGTATCACATTGATTGATTTGCATATGTTGAACCATCCTTGTGAACTGGGGATGAATCCCATTTGGTCACAGTGTATGATCTTTTTTATGTATCGTTGGGTTCAGTTTGCTAATATTTTGTTGAGAATTTCTGCATCTATATTCATCAGAGAAATTGGCCTCTAATTTTCTTTTTTCGTGGTATCTTTGGTTTTGTTACCAGGGTGATGGTATGGTGGCTTCACAGAATGTCTTTGGGAGTGTTCCCTCCTCTCCAGTATTTTGGAAGAGTTTGAGAAGGATCAGTAAAAGGTCTTCTTTTATGTTTGGTAGAATTCAAACAAGCCATCTGGTCCTGGACTTTTCTTTATAGGGAGTCTTTTTAAATTACATATTCTATTTCATTTCTAGTGATCAGTTTGTTTTCATTTCTAGTGATCAGTTTGTTCAAAGCTATCTTGAGAAAAAGAAGAGCAAAGCTGGAATTATCATGCTCCCAGACATGAACCTACACTTCAAAGCTACAGTAATCGAAACAGTATGGTACTGGCCCAAAACAGACACATAGATCAATGGAACAGAATCAAGAGCCCTGAAATAAACCCACACTTACATAGTCAATTAATCTATGACATAAGAGGCAAGAATATACAATGGGGAAGAGACATCCCTTCAATAAATGGTGCTGAGAAAATTAGACAGCTACATGCAAAAGAATGAACTGGACTACTTTCTTACACCATACACACACACAAAAAAAAAACACAGAGTGAATTTAAGACTTAAGTGTAAGACCTGAAACTATCAATCTCCTAGAAGAAATCATAGGCAGCACACACTCTGGCATCAGTCTTAACAATATTTTTTTGGATATGTCTCCTCAAGCAAGGGTAACAAAAGCAAAAATAAACAAATGGGACTACACCGAACTAAAAAGCTTTTGCACAGAGAATGAAACCACCAACAAAACAAAAAGGCAACCTACTGAATGAGAGACATTATTTGGAAATGATATATCCAATAAGGTGTTGATATCCAAAATATAAAAAGAACTCATACAACTCATTATCAAAGAACAGACACCCCAATTAAAAATGGGCAGAGGGGGCTTCCCTGGTGGCACAGTGGTTAAAAATCCGCCTGCTCATGCAGGGGACATGCATCCAAGCTCCAGTCTGGGAAGATCCCACATGCCACGGAGCAACTAAGCCCGTGCACCACAACTACTGAGCCTGAGCTCTAGAGCCTGCAAGCCACAACTACTGAGCCCGTGCCCTGCAACTACTGAAGCCCGTGCACCTAGAGCCCGTGCTCCACAGCAAGAGAAGCCACCGCAATGAGAAGCCCGCGCACCACAAAGAAGAGTAGCCCCCACTCCCCGCAACTAGAGAAAGCCCACGTACAGCAACAAAGACGCAACGCAGCTAAAAAACAACAACAACAACAAAACTATATTTATAGTAATTGGAAACCAAACCAAACCAAACCACCAACGATTACACAATTAGACTAAGTTGATTTTAAGGCAAGAAACATTCTAGAAATGAAGAGATTCAATATCTTGTCAGAATGCAACAATACTAAATAGTATACACCTAATAATACAGGCTTAGGATATGTAAGGCGAAAATTAGCCGAACTAAATAGAGATTATAAAACACCTCTCTCTCAGTAACAGACAATACAATAAAAGGTGACCAAAGAAAGATTAATGAAATAGAAAATTCTAAAAGTAAATGGAAAATGTGAACCACATGATTAACAACTGTGACCTAACTGACATATAGGAAGCACTGCACTCAACAACTGTAGAATATACATGCTTTCCACAAGATGGGAAACATTCCATAAAATTGACTATATGCTGGGTATATGGTCAAAGGATCAATACCACATAGAATATGCTCTCTAACCTCTGGAATTAAACTGGAAATCAGTAATCAAAAGGGAACTATATAACTAGAAAATATTTAAAACACTTTAAAATAAGGAAACATTATATGCTGTTGAGTCATTATTAAAATATGACCTATAGAAACTTATGGGTGTGATTACTTGTAAAAATTGTGTTGTGAGTTCCCTGGTGGTCTAGTGGTTAGGATTCAGTGCTTTCACTGTGGAGGCCTGGGTTCAATCCCTGGTTGGGGAACTGAGATCCCAGAAGCCATGTGGTGTGGCAAAAAAAAAAAAGAAAAAAGAAAAAAAAAAAAGTGCAGTACATCTATGAAATAAAAAGCAATATCATCAAAAATAAGAATTAAAAATCTAAAAAAATTCCATGTTAATGTTTGATAAATTTTAATATCTTGATGAAAGGAAAAATTCTCTAGGAAGATATACATTAACAAAATTATTCAAGAAGAGAACAAAACCCTGAATAGAACAACCTTAGAAGACATTAAAATAAGTAGGAAATATCTCTTCTCCTGAAAGATCTAGGCCCAAATCACTTGGTATATGAAACATTTTCAAACCTTCAAGGAACAGATAACATTTCTATTACTTAAACTGTTTCACAAGAATTAGAATGGGGGCTTCCCTGGTGGTGCAGTTGTTGAGAGTCCACCTGCTGATGCAGGGGACACGGGTTCGTGCCCCGGTCCGGGAGGATCCCACATGCCGCGGAGTGGCTAGGCCCGTGAGCCATGGCCGCTGAGCCTGCGCGTCCAGAGCCTGTGCTCCACAACAGGAGAGGCCACAACAGTGAGACGCCCACGTACCACAAAACAAAACAAAACAAAACAAAAATAAACAAACAAACAAAAAGAATTGGAATGGTATACAGCTGACCCTTGAACAATGTGGGGGGTTAGGGACACTGATCCTCCACAGGGTGGAAAATCCAAGTATGACTTTACAGTAGGCCCTCCACATCTGTGGTTTTGCACTTAAGAATTTAACCAACCTCAGATTGTATAGTATTGCAGTATATACCACTGGAAAAAAAAAAAAATCCGTGTGTAAGTGTACACATGCAGTTCAAACCTGAGCAGTTCAATGGTGAACTGTAAAACTTATTAAGTAAGATAATGCTAGCTTCTTTTAAAAAATTAAAAATGTAAAATGACTCAAATATCATGGAAATTAATTTCTTGTTCACTTTTGTAGCTCCTATTCAACAGTATTTAGAAAAAGTAAAAATTTGTGAAGGAGACAAAGTAATTAATTTCAAATGTCTACCAAGAAAACCTAAGATAAATAACTGAAAAATAACTGGAATAAGGGAGTTCAATAAAGTGGCATCACAAAGAATAACCATTCAAAAATTAATCTTTATTAATCATCAATTAGAAAATATAATGGTAAAAAAATTCCCATTTCCAATAGCATCAAACTATAGCATACTTATTCAGATCTAACAAGAAATATTTAAGACCTACATGAAGCAAGATATATTTTTTCTTTCCAAAACATCAACAAAGATCTAAATGAATGGAGAAAAAAATCACGTTCGCTTCTCCCAAACCACCCTTTATAGTCAATGCAATTCCAATTAAAAAAAAGTCCCAATTGAAATTTTATTACCATGGCAAAATGATTCTAAAGATCATGCAGATGATCAAAATCAAGAAGTTAAAAAAATATTAGACTTAACCTAACAATAACAATGAACCTAGAACTAAACAATGAACCTAGAACTAAAAAGCTAGAGTAATTAAAATAATAATGTAGTGGCAGAGAGAAATGGATCAACGGAACAGAGTGGTTTGTTTAGAAAGAGAGCTATGTACAAGTAAAGGAATGAAATTAGAACACTCCCTAACACCATACACAAAAATAAACTCAAAATGGATTAAAGACCTACATGTAAGGCCAGACACTATAAAACTCTTAGAGGGAAACACAGGCAGAACACTCTGTGACGTAAATCACAGCAAGATCCTTTTTGACCCACCTCCTAGAGAAACGGAAATAAAAACAAAAATAAACAAATGGGACCTAATGACACTTAAAAGCTTTTGCACAGCAAAGCAAACCATAAACAAGACGAAAAGACAACCCTCAGAATGGGAGAACATATTTGCAAACGAAGCAACTGACAGAGAGGATTAATCTCCGAAATATACAAGCAGCCCATGCAGCTCAATATCAAAAAACCAAACAACCCAATCCAAAGATGGGCAGAAGACCTAAATAGACATTTCTCCAAAGAAGACATACAGATTGCCAACAAACACATGAAAGGATGCTCAACATCACTAATCATTAGAGAAATACAAATCAACACTACAATGAGCTATCACCTCACACCGGTCAGAATGGCCATCATCAAAAAATCTACAAACAATAAATGCTGGAGAAGGTGTGGAGAAAAGGGAACCCTCTTGCACTGTTGGCGGGAATGAAAATTGATACAGCCACTATGGAGAACAGTATGGAGGTTCCTTAAAAAACTAAAAATAGAACTACCATATGACCCAGCAATCCCACTACTGGGCATATACCCTGAAAAAAACATAATTCTAAAAGAGTCATGTACCACAATGTTCATTGCAGCACTGTTTACAATAGCCAGGACATGGAAGCAACCTAAGTGTCCAGTGACAGATAAATGGATAAAGAAGATGTGGCACATATATACAATGGAATATTCCTCCGCCATAAATAGAAACAAAAACTGAGTTATTTGTAGTGAGGTGGATGGACCTAGAGTGTGTCATACAGAGTGAAGTAATTCAGAAAGAGAAAAACAAATACCGTATGCTAACACATATATATGGAATCTAAAAAAAAAAAAAAAAGTTTCTGAAGAACCTAGGGGCAGGACAGGAATAAAGATGTAGAGAATGGACTTGAGGATATGGGGAGGGGGAAGGGTAAGCTGGGATGAAGTGAGAGAGTGGCATGGACATATATACACTACCAAATATAAAATAGATAGCTAGTGGGAAGCAGCTGCATAGCACAGGGAGATCAGATCGGTGCTTTGTGACCACCTAGAGGGGTGGGATAGGGAGGGAGGGAAGGAGACGCAAGAGGGAGGGGATATGGTGATATATGTATACGTATAGCTGATTCACTGTTATACAGCAGCAACGAATACAACAATGTAAAGCAATTATACTCCAATAAAGATGCTTAAGAAAAAAAAAAAGAAAGAAACAGAGCTGTGTATCCAGATGCAATTTAGTATGTATTAAAGTTGTATTTCAAATTAGTGGTAAAAGTGTAAAAGGATGGTTAGTGAATAAATGACGTGGAATAAGTGCACGTGGTTATCCATTTGGGGCCCAACCTCATGAATAAACAAAAATAAGTTATCTATATATGATATGTTAATACATAATATAAATTGGGAAGATCTTCTTTAATAATGTAACAGTATCAAAAATTCATAACAGAAAGGACTGAAAGATTCGGCAATATAAGTGTCAAAGGTTTGCAGAACAAACGAGTTACAAAGTTAACTGACTTCACAATTCCATTTTATGTAAAGCACAAAAAGAGCAAAACCAATCTATGTTGCTGGAAGCAAAAGAGTAGCTGTTACCTTGACTGGGGGTGGGGAGGGCAAGCGCTAGTAATTAGAAAGGAACTCGGCGAGTAGGAGACAGACTTCAGGGTCCTGGTAGTTTCTTTAACGTTATGTTTCTTGATGTGGATGCTGATTACACAAGAATGGTTCAGATTGTAAAATTTCAGAGGGTTTACACTTACGATATGAGTACTTTTCTGTGGTAAATTTAAAGATGGGAATAGCATGAGGGAATAGTGAGAGAGGAGGATAGAGGAGATCAAGGTCAATTTTTACTTTTGATTATCTGTATTTTATATATTTATCCAAAAAGCATGTATCATCTGCATAATTTGTTTTTTTAAAAAATAAAAAAAGCCTATATATATGACAGATAACATTTAAGACTTATGATTTAAGTGCAATCAAGACAATTCTATAGGGCATACTCTACCTGTGAGTCTAATATGTTGGAAATTTCATGTGCACCAACATTTGCTTCACCCAAATGCAAGGAGAACAAGTTTCTGGCAACCTGGACAAAATCTAAAATAGAACACATTTCAGTAAGAATACAGCATTTAACCTCATCTAAGCAAACCTTACCTTTTTCTACATGAAGCTGAAGCTATGTGTTATAACTAATGCTTAAAATTTAACTTACTTAAATTACCTTAAAATAGTGTTAACTGAAGTGACAGATAAATTTAAGTTCACATAAGAAGTAAGAGATAAACTGGTTTTCACTCATTTCATTTAACTTTGCTGAAGTTAAGAAATCAGATACGATAATGAAGCAAATAAATGTCACAGGCATAACTATCTCTCCAACTCTTTTATTATGAATAGTACTTTTTCTAAAACATATGATAGTATTATGATTTACAGCTTTTCTAGCCGACAGAACCTGTGGTTTAATAATGATAATAATAATAGCAGGAAATGTTTCTATAACAGCCTTTATATGCTACGCATGGCCCTTTGCGATTTCATCTTGAGCATTTTCTGCGGTAGTTCTTCTCATCCTCTCCATTTTACAGTTTGGGCTAAGATAAGTTAACTGTCTTAAACCTCCCAAGGCTACTTGGCAAATAAGTAGCAGAGCAAGATTCCATTGAAGTGTGACTCGAAGGCATATTCTCTTGTTTGTTATATAACACTGCCTGATGCCAACCTAGCAAACTATATGCTTCTTCAGACATGGAGTGTGACCTGTTCATCCATCTAACTTCAGTTTTTTTTTAAATTTGATTCTTATATTTTTAGTTTCCAGTAATCCTTTTAATTGTTCCTATTTTACAGTACCCTACTCTTATTGCGGATGCCTTAGTTTCGCTTATCTTTTTAAAAGATGCTAATTATGGTTTACGTGAAGTTCTTTTTTGCTCTTGTAATATTTCCCTTTTTCTGAGTTCCTCTTTTTCTATTTGTCTGATACTTTGGGGCTTTATATTTTATGTTGGAGGATTTCTCCAAATGTCTGGTGTTCATATTTAAGACGAATCAGGCACTAAATCGTTGATTGGAAATTTTGTGTGCATAACTCGCTTTGTCAATTAGTAGGTTTTACTACAGAGCAATAACGTGGTCAGCTATTATGATACTTTGTTCAGGTTCTTCAGAGAGAATCTTACAACCTCTTGCCTACAGAGCATACACATGGTTGCAAATATCACTGAGCAATCTGTGTGTGTTTTGTAAGTGATAATTCACCATACACACCCCCAAACTCCTTAGCTGTTGGCAACTATAGGTCCAGAATCAATCTGGTTTAATTTCTCGAGGGAATATACTTATTTTCCTCTGCAAGGGTAAGGGATGGTAGTTGTGGATTACTTGAGAGGGGGCAGGGAACAGCATATATAATTGCTCCTTAACACAGCCTTAAGTACTCAATGTTTTCAATTCCTAAGCCTTTCCAGGAATCAGCTTGTTTCCCGTTGTGATTCTCCTATCTCTTCAGACACTTGGACTTTACATGCTTCTGCTCACTAATTCATTTATTTTCCTCATCTACTTTGTCCTTATACATTGTGGTTTTACATGTATTTTTGTTTCTTGTTCTCATTACACTATATGATTTCAAGAGCAGAGGGGAACAAATACATCTTTTTTCATCACTTCAAACCCCCAAATTTCTTTTAGCAATGCAGATGCTTTTAAAATGATACAATGTTGCATCTACTCTATAAGAAAAAAATTAAATACTTAATGCTGTAAAGGATGCAAAAAACTGTTACATTCAAACATTACTAGTGGCAGAACAAATATGTGTGTAAAATGTCTCTGGAAAATAATTTATCAATACATATCAAAAGTCTAAGCCACTTATGGGGATTTCTCCTAAGAGAAAGAAGAAAAAAAAGCTATATTAAATATAGAATTATTTATATTGTCAGGTAATGAAAAACCATCAAAATTCCCAATAGTGGAAAAGCTTAATATTATAGTATATCAACGGAGTATGTTCACAATTTGCTATCTTTAATAATAATTATAAAATAAAAATAAGAATAATTATACAGCATAATGAAATATTTATTATATCGTACTGGCTGAAAAAAAATTAGAATTTCACAGTAGCAGAACTAGGGCTTCTATATATTGTACTGTTTCTTTTGTTATTACTAAAGCAATGTTTGTGGAATAAATTAAAAATAAAAAAAGAATATGATTGAATGATATTTTAAAGCTGAAAGATTCTAAGAAAGTTCTCCTTTCTGCTGACCCAGTAAGACCAATAATTCTATCTGAGTGTTTAGAATACTGATTAAGGAACTTAAAATAGATGTGGTTTTATTTTTCTTTCTCTCCTTCGAAAGAAGAGGCACTCAGTGAATATGGGCCACAATAAGTTTCTGTGATGACACACATGATGAACCTAAATATTACCTCCAAAAGACACTGTCCCCTTTGGGTCTACTTGCACTTGCTGTCTCAGGGCTTGGTGTTGTTCTTTTGTGGGCTGAATACCAAGATAATTTAGAGCCTGGAAGGAAAAGGATTCATGTGAAGCAATTTTTCAAATCTCCAAAGAATAAAACTTTTCATTACAACTTTATTTTACAATCCAGTGAAAAGAATCAATATCAAGAACAGTGATCATGATCAAAGAAAGTCTGATGACTATTTATGGATTAATTTTCCATAAAATATTAGCTTCTTGATCTACCACCACCTCATTTATTCCCCCAAGGCTACCACTTTGGCCGATGCCAAATAGCATATCCCTAGAACCAAAATTCAAACCATTTCTTAGTTTAAAATATGTGACATGGCAGAAGAAAAACAGCAAGGAAATCCTAATAAATCCGATTTAACATTAATTTTTCTAAGTAGCACTCTAAAACACTGATATTTTGTTGATATCTTCTTGTATTTGAGACCAAAACTAAGGATGACAGGAATTGGTTGGAATACAAAAAATTCTAATTTTTGGCTTGTTTATGGGCAGGCTTACATAAATAATAAACTAAAAAGCTTTCTCTGGAACCCTCCTCTCTCTACCTTCTCTTTTTAGTACCCATAGCTAATTAAAATTTCAGAGCCTGCTAGTTGTATTTCAGTGTCCATTCTCTCCTTGTTCTTTAGTAACAGAACCAAAATCTTTAGCCAGAAACACTGTCATTCAGCTAAAAGATATTTCCCAGCCCGTTCTGCAGCTTGATAAGGCCATATGACCATGTACTACCCAAGGAGACATAAAGCAAACTTGCAGGGAACTTCTGGTAAGTCTTTCAAAAGTGGGGTAGGTACTTCTTGTCCCTTTTTTCCTTCTCTCTTTGGTCTTAATTAAAAGAAAAAAAAAGATGAAAGAAGGAAGGAAAAGAAAGGAGGGAAGAAAGAAAAGATGGCTGGAATTTAAGTAGTCATCTTGGTTCATGAGCCACCTCAACAAAGATGGTGGAGCGGAAAGATACTTAAAAGCATGTATAACCTCCATGCCAGCTCTGGATTACTTTCTTTCAGGTTTCCTTTTGGTGTAAGAAAAATAAATTTCTAATGGAAACCACTGTTATTTTAGGTTCTCAGGTTATATATAGCAAAATCTAATCTTAACTAATGAATAAGGACTGACTAGATGCCCTATTATCGGATTCTGGCAAGAACATCAAAACTAAAATGTAGGTAAAGGTTAATACTAGTAATTGTCCTTATATATTCCTTCCTCCTTTGAAATCTGTTCAGTCATCCATCACTTCACTTACCAAGTATTTATTTAGTGCTTACTATTTGTCAGGCACTAAACTATACAAAGGGACACAAACAAGATATAGCCACTACCCTCAAAGAGCTATGGTCTCTAGGGAGAGGATAACATGTAAATAAATGTAATTAGTGCAATATGTAATTTAATAGAAGTGTGTACAGGATGTACTGTGGCAAAACCAAACTGGTCAATGTATAGGTGGCTGGGCACAGTGAGAAAAGGAGTCAGAAGGAAGGGAAAACATCAGGAAAGATTCCTTCAAAAGTGATTCTAGAGCATTTTAACCAAGCGTCATCTGCCTGCCCTATCTACAGAGTCATTGCCTTGCATAACATGGAATAATGATTCTTAACTTTTGATATTCTTTTTTTTTTTTTTTTTTTGGTGGTACGTGGGCCTCTCACTGTTGTGGCCTCTCCCGTTGCGGAGCACAGGCTCCGGATGTGCAGCCTCAGCGGCCATGGCTCACAGGCCCAGCCGCTCCGTGGCACGTGGGATCTTCCCAGATCGGGGCACAAACCCGTATCCCCTGCATTGGCAGGCGGACTCTCAACCACTGTGCCACCAGGAAAGCCCAACTTTTGATATTCTTTTCCTTCAGTCATAGAAAATGTTCCAAATACACTCCCAAAAAATAAATAAATAAAAGGAAAGAGAATAATACAAAGAGCACCCATTTACTTCTTATCATCAAGTATCATCAAGTATATTAGTATTTGTTTGAAATTTATATATATATATATTTTTAAGAAATAAACATTATAGACTTGGTTGAAAGCTTTCTCCATTGTTTCTCAGCAGGAACCACTATCCTAAGGTTGGCATAGCCTTCCTGTCCATGATTTCATGCCACTACTACATTTGTCCCCTAATAACATGTACTCTTTTATCAGTACATAAAAGAGTATTTTGTGCATTTATGATTTTACCTGCATAGTATAATACAAAAGGATAACCTTACAAATTATTTTTATTTTTTACCTCAATGTTACAATTTCACAATTGCTCAATATTGTTAACTGCAAAACTACTTCACTTATTTTAAATTTAAATGGTATCAAACTGGATGAATATATTATAATTTATTATCCATTCTCTCATTGATGGGCTTTTTATAATTACTCCACTCTGTTTTTTATAATAAGACATTTTACACATCTCCTCATATAGATGTGTAAAAATTTCTCTACAGTACACCCCTACAAGAGGAAATGCTGAGTCATAGGGTATATATACTGTCAAATTTCTTAGATATTATAAAATTGCTCGCCAAACTGGTTGTATCAATTTATGCGCAACACTAGTATATAAGCAGCTCTATTTTTCTACATTCTTAACAGCATTTGTGTTTTCACACTTTAATTTTTGTCAATACATTGAATATGAAATAGTATGTTGTTTGTTAATTTGAATTCTCCTAACTACAAGTGAGATTTAGCTTCTTTTATATGTTTATTAGCAATGTTTTTGACATAAATTATTTAGCAATATGTTTTAAATTTTCATATGTAAAGCTTGAGGAAGTTTTTTTTGTTAGTGATTCCTAATTTGGTGGCATTCTCCCAATTGTAAAAACCCAAAATGTCCCCAGACATTGCCAAATGTCCCCTGAGGCAAAAAATGTCCCCTGAGGATGTCCCCACATCCCTGCTTTTGAGAAACACTCCTCCAGAGACAAACACTATTAATCGACTTGTGTATAATTTTCCTGATTTCTTCTATGTATATAACACCTGTATATGTAAAAAAATAAATTATATATCTTTTGCAAGAATTAAATTATACTATATACAGTGTTCTATGTTTTTAAAAAATTATCAATATATAACAGCCTTCTATTCTGTACATTTTAGATATTTTGCATGATTTTAAAACTTGTTATAATAGTACATTAAACCTTAGTATTTAAGTATATTTACTTCAGATTTTGAATGTAACAAAACATTGCAAAAGCCCCTTCTGTACTTCTCCCCAAGTATTTTATTATATATTTGAAATACACTAAAAACATACATGTAACAAATATACGTTTTAAAACATCCATGAATCCATTTAAGAATTACAAAATTGCTAATACTATTGATTTATGTAACATAATCCTCTCCTACTATACTAGAGGTAACCACTACTAAGGAATTATGTCATTATCATTCCCATACTATTTACTTTAAAATGGTTTGTCACATACTATGTATCCTTAACATGTTTTTTTGTTTTGCTGTTTTTTAGCTTCATTAAAATGCGACTGATAGTCTTCTAAAACTTGGTCTTTTTACCCTACAGGATTGTTTTATCATTCATCCACGTGGTTATATGGTATTGTAACATTAATACATTCACTTTGACTGAACTAATATTTGATTAGATGAATATGCCACAAGTTATTAATCCATCCTCCTCTAGATGAACATTGGGGTTTTCTGCTTACTAGCAATGAACATTCTTGTACCCATCTACTACAGCACATGGGTAAAAATTTCTTTAGGGTAGGAAGAAATTCCTAGAATTTCTTCCTACCCTAGGAATAGTATTGACACGTCTTTTTCTGATTTATTTCTAGGAGTTCTTCATATATACTGGATATCAAAATTGTATATGTTATGTGCATTACGAATATTTTCTCCCACTTTTTGGCATAACTTCACTTTCTTACAATCTCTCTTTATGCAGTTTCTCATGGATAGTTCCCAAGTGTGCTTTTACACCATTACTTCATATTTTTATAAATATATGTGATGAATAGTTTTAAAAAATATTTTTAAGTTTTAATTTTTATATAAATGGTACCATACTCTACATATCAATGTGACTTTTAAAAAAAATAATTAATTAATGTATTTATTTATTTTTGACTGTGTTGGGTCTTCGTTTCTGTGCGAGGGCTTTCTCTAGTTGCGGCAAGTGGGGGCCACTCTTCATCGTGGTGCCGGGCCTCTCACTGTCACGGCCTCTCTTGTTGCGCAGCACAAGCTCCAGACGCACAGGCTCAGTAGTTGTGGCTCATGGGCCTAGTTGCTCTGCGGCATGTGGGATCTTCCCAGACCAGGGCTCGAACCTGTGTCCCCTGCATTGGCAGGCAGACTCTCAACCACTGCACTACCAGGGAAGCCCCAATGTGACTTTTTATTAATAACAGATATACTGAGATAAAATTCACAAAAAAGTTCACTGTTTTAGTGTACAGTTAAGTGGCTTTTAGTACATTCACATAGTTGTACATCAATCACCTAATTCTAGAAAATTTTCATCACCTCTAAAAGAAACCCCATACCCATTAGCAGTCACTTGCTATTTTTCCCTATCCCACCAGCCCCAGTCAACCACTAATCTATTTTCTGTCTATATGGATTTGACTATTCTGGGCAGTTCATATAAATAGAATCATGTAACTCTTTGTGCCTAGCTCCTTTCACTTAGCTTAATGTTTCAACGTTTGTTTATGTTATAGCATATATCAGAACTTCATTCCTTTTACAGTCCAATAATAGTCCACTGTATGTATGTACTACATTTTGTTTATCTTTCTTAAGTTAAAAAAGGGGAATCAAGAATAAAATTAGGAACAAGATATTATTATAAAAATACTAGGTAGAAAATAAATTAGAAACTCAGTGGTTATGTGACTGAAATAGCAGGTGACTGCAAAGAAAGACCGTGAATTAGAAAAAAACAATGCATCACTAAAGCTAAAATACTGGGCAATAAGAAGCATATAAGTTCGGTAGAGGCTAATCAGAGTTAAAGTATTATAAGCACCTTGTATATTTGAAAGAAGGGTAAAGATTCTGATTAACTTTAGACTAAGTTAAAGATGAATGTTAAATTTTTAGGGTAATCCTTAAAAGATTAGCAAGAGAAGGTACAATTCCTAAATAAGATGGGGGAGAAAAAAAATAAAATGCAAAAACCACCAACCAAAAAATCAAACATAATCAAACGAAAAAAATACAGTAAACATGGGGTAATAAAGGGGATTAAAAACAAGAACAAAGAAAAAAAAATTTAAATAAGATGGCAGAAAGAACTCAAAATGCATTATAATTAGACTAAATATAAAGAATGTGGAGCAATGGGAACTCTTGCATAAGACTAGTAGGAATGAAAATTGGTAGAATTACTTTAGAAAACAATACACCAATCGAACAATTATTTTCTGAGCATATACTATGAGCCAAACATTTTTCCAGGAGATGAAAAAACAGGAGGAAAATTCTAACAATACTTAAGTTAGGTTGAAGATAAATAAACTCTTTGACCTTATTAATATTTTAGTAATCAACTTTTAAAAAGCATATAAATGATACTCAACATTTGGAATAGAGTTACCTCTTGGGGAAAGAGATATATACAATCAAGAAGAAAGACACAGGCAATGTCAAAGATTCTCATTCTTAGCTGGGTGGTGGAGTATATGTGTATTTGTTTTATTAATCTTTAAACTCTACACATAAAATATAATCATTCTTGCATATGATTAATATTCTCATATAAAGAAATAAAATAGAAATATTTTAAAAAGAAATAAAAACAGGGACTTCCCGGGTGGCGCAGTGGTTAAGAATCCGCCTGCCAATGCAGGGGACACGGGTTCGAGCCCTGGTCCAGGAAGATCCCACATGCCGTGGAGCAACTAAGCCTGTGTGCCACAATTACTGAGCCTGCACTCTAGAGCCCATGAGCCACAACTACTGAGCCCATGTGCCACAACTACTGAAGTCTGTGTGCCTAGAGTCCGTGCTCTGCAACAAGAGAAAACACCACAATGAGAAGCCCGTGCACCACAATGAAGAGTAGCCCCCACTCACTGCAATTTGAGAAAGCTTGCATGCAGCAGCAAAGACCCAACACAGCCAAAAATAAATAAATAAATAAATAAAAATAAAGCTTCCTTTAAAAAAAAGAAATAAAAACAATTTTACAAAAATAATGCAAACAAAAGACCTATAATAGAAGGTACTCAATATACAGTGATTCTTATTGTATTAAGTAATAATAAAATTGCAAAATGCAGTTAACTACTGTGTAAATTTTTCCTGAGTTAAACTTAGTAACAGATGGAAGTTTTGTTGAAAGAAAAATTTACAAGAATACAGCATGTCAGTGAGGTAAGCTCATAAATTTAAATTGAAAGTAATTTGATGGGAGATGAAGATGGCAGAGTAAGAGGACATGGAGCTCACCTTTCCCCACAAACACATAAAAAATACATCGACATATAGAAAAATTCTCATGGAAAACTAACTGGAAACTGGTAGAAGGACTCCTGTACAGCCAAGGCTGAAAGAAAGATATGCCATTCCTGTATAGAACGGGAAGAAAAGTGATTGGGTTGGGACCTGTGTCCATGGGAGGGAACTCAGAGGAAAGGGGGGATCACATGGATGGACATTCATCCTGGAGTGTGAGTGGGATGAGCCACAGACTGGGCGTCCCAGTCCTGGGGTGCTATGCAAAGGAGACAAGCTCCCTTGGCCACTTGGAGAACTGCTGGAACAGACAGAAAGGCTGGAGAAGCCTAGACTCCACTCATGAGGAGTGGGTGGGTGCTAGCCTGCTCCCAGGCAGGGTGGAGAGAGGTCTGCCCTAGCAGCTGCCACCTTGATATGCTCCCCAGTCCAAGCAAAGAGAACACCCCACTCACTCTCTGCCACAGCATGGCACTGGATCTAGGGCACCCAGGACCTGGGAGAAGACTTCACTTAGGGATGCAGAGGCAACCTGGGGGAGCGGGGTGTAGCCCAGATAGGGCAACGGTAGCCATTGTTGGTGCTTACTCAAGAGATGCCCCAGAAGCAGCCCAGATTTCTTATAGCAGCGTGGTGGCCAGATTTCCTGTGACTGCCTTGCTAAGTTTGCCAGCCCAAGCTGAGCAAACACTCCAGCCCCACTAACTCCATGCTACCGTACAACACTAGATCTCAGGTGATCACAGCCAGGGAAAAGATGCGACCACGGATTGCATCTGAACGAAGCTGTAGATGCCTACACAGGCAGAGTATCAGACCTCTGTGAGCACACAGGCCCCACTTGCTTCAGGACTCCCCTCCTTTGGGACAAAGGCCCCAGTGCAGGGAGAAGGAAAAACACATACTTAAAGGGAACAGAGCCAGCTCTAGCCTGACCCTCAGGGATTCTACTCCAGCAACTTGGGAGCAAATCTTGCCCCTGACAGGGTGATGACAGCCAATGAGCAGAGAAGTCCCACCTCACACCCTGCACAGACTTTAGCTCCTCCATCACCAGCCACAGGCCCTACCAAGGTGACAGCTGCCAGCACACCCTGAGGAAAGATGTGACTGGCATCCACATCAAATCCAGCCCTTCCATTAAAGGCACTGGGAACATGCAGTCAGCACAGCGATGCTCTCAAATAAGAACATGCCCTCAAGACCACAATGGATAACTGTTTCACCAAAATTCCTAGAGACAGAGAAAGTTAACTAAAATGAAAAGGCATAGGAACTACTCTTAATTGAAAGAGTAAGAGAAAACCCCTTAAAAAATAAATAATGAAACAGAAATAAATAATTTACCAGATAAAGAGTTCAAAACATTGCTAACGGGACTTCCCTGGTGGCCCAGGGGTTAAGAATCCGCCTGCCAATGCAGGGGACACGGGTTCGAGCCCTGGTCCGGGAGGATCCCACATGCCACGGAGCAACTAAGCCCATGTGCCACAACTACTGAGCCTGTGCTCTAGAGCCCACGAGCCACAACTAAAAAAAAAAAAAAAAAAAAAAACAAAACATTGCTAACTAAATTAGGGAAAAGAATCGATCTAAACACAGATCATCTTAACAGGAACTAGAAAATATAAAAAAGACCCAATTGAGGGAATTCCCTGGTGGTCCAGGGGTTACAACTCTATGCTTTCACTGCCAAGGGCACAGGTTCTATCCCTGGTGTGGGAACTAAGATCCCACAAGCTGCATGTCTTGGCCAAAAAAGAAAAGAGACCCAATCGAAAATAGATAATTAAATATCTGAAATAAAAAACACCCTGAACACCCTAGAAGGAACAAATGGCAAACTAAATGACACAGAAGAACGCATGCATGATCTGGAAGATAAAATAATGGAAATTATCCAATCAGAACAGCAGTCAGAAAGGCAAATAAAAAAAAAAAAGTAAAAGTAACATATGGCATCTCTGGGATACCATGAAATGTACCAATATTCACATTATAGGAGCTCCAGAAGGAGAAGATGAAGAGGAAGGGTATTGAAAATGTATTTGAAGAAATTATGGCTGTAAAATTTCCCAAACTAAAAGAAGGAAACAGATATCTAGGCACAAGAGGCACAGAGATTTGAAAACAAGATGAACCCAAAGACACCCACACTAAAATATATCATAATTAAAACAACAAAAGTTAAAGAGAGAATTCTAAAAGCAGCAAGAGAAAAAGAAAGAGTCATAAAGAAGGAAATCCCCATAAGGCTATCAGTTGATCTCCCTGTAGAAACGCTGCAGGCCAGAAGGGAGTGGCATGATATATTCAAAGTGCTGAAAGGGAAAACTCTGCAACCTAGGAGACCCTACGGAGCAATATTATCATTTAGAACAGAAGGAGAAAGAACTTTTCAGACAAGCAAAAACTAAAAGAATTCAGCAATACCAGATCTACCCTAAAATAAATCCTGAAGGATCTTTTCTAAATGGAAGTGAAGTAAGAATCTATAGGAAAGGGTAAATCCCACTAGAAAGGACAGATATATACTAAGGATTGAAGATTACTTAAATAAGTAGGTTAAAAGACAAAAAATTGTAAAAGAAACTCTGACTACAATAAACAGTTAAGGGATAAGCATTAAGATGTAAAATATGACATCAAAAACACAAAATACAGGGGAGGGGAGTAAAAAATGTATATCTTTTAGAATGTGTTTGAACTGAAATGACTATCAGTTTAAATGAAGTACATATAATTATGGATCAACATATATGAACCCCATTGTAACCAGAAATCAAAAATTTACAAAAGATATACAAAAAATAAAAAGAAAGGAAACCAAGCATACTACTAAAGAAAATCATCAAACCACAGTGGGAGAAACAAAAAGAAGAAATGAACAGAGAAGAACTACAAAAACAACTGGAAAACAAGTAATAAGATGGCAACAAGTACTTACCTATCAATAATTACTGTAAATGTCAGGGGAATAAACACTCCAATCAAAAGACATAGGGTGGGGACTTCTCTGGTGGCTCAGTGGTTAACAATCTGCCTGCCAATGCAGGGTACATGGGTTCGAGCCCTGGTCCAGGAAGATCCCACATGCTGTGGAGCAACTAATCCCATGTGCCACAACTACTGAGCTTGTGCTCTAGAAACCATGAGCCACAACTACTGAGCCTGTGCATCACAACTACTGGAGCCCATGCTCCACAACAAGAGAAGCCACTGCAATGAGAAGCCCACGCATTGCAATGAAGAGTAGCTACTCGCTGCAACTAGAGAGTGCCCGCATGCAGCAATGAAGACCCAACACAGCCATAAATAAATAAATAAATTTATTTTTTTTAAAAAGGGCATAGGGTGGCTGATTGGATTAAAAAAAAAAAACCCTTCAATATGTTGCCTACCAAAAGACACACTTCAGGGCTAAAGAGACATACAGACTGAAAGTGAGGGGATGAAAGAAAGCTATTTCATGTAAATGAAAATGACAAGAAAGTGGGGTAACAATATGTGTATCAGACAAAATAGACTTTAAAACAAAGGCTATAACAAAAGACAAACAAGGACATTATATAATAATAAAGGGATCAATATAAGAGGAGAATATTACACTCATTAACATAAGCACCTTATAACAGGAGGACCTAAATATATAAAGCAAATACTAACAGACATAAAGGGAGAAACTGACAATAATACAATAACAGTAGGAGACTTTAACACCCCACTGACATCAATGGACAAATCATGCAGACAGAAAATCAATATGGCAATAAGGTCTTAAATGACACAATAGAGTTGGATATAATCAATGTCTACTGCATACCCCCCCAAAAGCAGAATACACATTCTTTTCAAGCACACAAGAAATGTTCTCTATGATAGACCACATACTGGAACACAAAACAAGTCCCAACAAATTTAGAGGTAAAAATTATATCAAACACCTTTTCTGACCACAATGATCTGAAACTAGGAATCAACCACAGAAAGAAAAAAAAAAGTGAAAAGAACAAACACGTGGAGAGTAAACAACCTGCTATTAAAAAAACCAATGGATCAATGATGTAATCAAAGAAGAAATCAGAAAATACCTTGAGACAAATAAAAATGAAAACACAACTTTACAAAATCTTTGGGATGTAGAAAAAGCAGTTCTAAGAAGGAAGTTCATAGTGATACAGGCCTTCCTCAAGAAACAAGAAAAATCTCAAATAAACAACCTAACCTACCACCTTCAAGAATTGGAAAAAGAATAAACAAAGCCAAAGTCAGAAGAAGGAAGGAAATAATAAAGATCACAGAGGAAATAAAATAGAGATCAAAAAGACAATAGAAAAGGTCAATAAAACCAAGAGCTGGTTTTTTAAAAGGATAAACAAAATTGACAAACCTCTATCGAGGCACCAAGAAGAAAAGAGAGGACCCAAATAAACAAATTAAGAAATCAAAGAGGGGTAATAACAACTGATATCACAGAAATACAAAAAATCATAAGAGAATACTATGTACAGTTATATGCCAACAAATTGGACAACCTAGAAGAAATGGACAAATTTCTAGAAACATACATCCTGCCAAGACTGAGTCAAGAAGAAACAGACAATTTGAATGAACAATCACTAGAAGTGAAATAGAATCTGAAATAAAATAACTCCCTGCAAACAAGTCCAGGACCAAGAAGTTTCACTAGGGAATTCTACCAAAACATATAAAGAACTTATACCTATCCTTCTCAAACTATTCCAAAAAAATTGAAGAGGAGGGAGCACTGCCACATTCATCCTAGGAGGCCACCATTACCCTGATACCAAAACCAGACAAAGACGCCACAAGAAAAAGAAAATTACGTGCCAATATCTTTGATGACTATAGATGCAAAAGTCCTCAAAAATATATTAGCAAACCGAATCCAGCAATACATAGAAAGGATTATACACCATGATTAAGTTGGATTCATTCCAGGGGCACAAGGATGGTTCGACATATGCAAATCAATCAATGTGATACATCACATTAACAAAAGGAAAGACAAAAACCACATGATCATCTCAAAAGATGCAGAAAAAGCATTTGACAAAATACAACATGCATTCATGATAAAAACTCTTGCCAAAGTGGGAATAGAGGGAACATACCTGAACATAATACAGGCTATTTACAAGAAACACACAGCCAACATAATACTCACTGGTGAAAAGCTGTAGGCCTTCCCACTAAATTCAGGAACACGACAAGAATGCCCATTCTCACCACTTCTACTTAACATAGTATTAAAAGTCTTAGCCACAGCTATCAGACCAGAAAAAGAAATAAAGATTATCCAAATTGAAAGTGAAAAGGTAAAACTGTCACTATTTGCAGATGACATGATACTCCATAGTGAGAGCCCTAAAGTCTCCACAGAAAACTATTAGAACTAATAAATGATTTCAACGAGGTAGCAGGATACAAGATTAATATACATAATTCTGCTGTGGTCTAAAAACTAATAATGAAATATCAGACACAGAAAGTAAAAAAACAACCCTCTTTAAAATCACATCAAAAATAATAAAATACCTAGGAATAAACCTAACCAAGGAGGTGAAAGACATATACTCTGAAAATGATAAAACAATGATGAAGGAAATTGAAGCTGATATAAAGAACTGGAAATGTATCCTGTGCTCTTGGATTGGAAGAATTAATATTGTTAAAATGGCCATTCTATCCAAAGCAATCTACAAATTTAATTCAATCTTTATGAAAATACCAGAACATTTTTTACAGAGCTAGAACAAACAATCATAAAATTCATATGGAACCATGAAAGACCCCAAACTGCCAAAATGACCTTGCAAAAAAAGAACAAAGCTGAAGGTATAACTCGTCCAGACATCAGACTATACTAAAAAGCTACAGTAATCAAAACAGTGTGGTACTGACACAAAAGCAGAACATATATCAATGATATAGAACAGACAACCCAGAAATAAACCCACGCAATTATGGTCAATTAATCTACAAAAAAGGAGACAACAATACACAATGGAGAAAAGACCATCTCTTCAATAAGTGGTGCTGGGAAAACTGGACAGTCACATGTAAAACAATGAGATTAGAACATTCCATCACACCATATACAAAAATAAACTCAAAATGGTTTAATGACCTAAATGTAAGAACAGAAATCATAAAACTCCTAGAAGAGAACATACGCAGAACACTCTTTGACATAAATTATAATAGCAATATTCTTTTAGATCAGTATCCTAAGGCAAAAGAAATAAAAGCAAAAATAAAAACATGAAACAAACTTAAAAGCTTTTGTACAGCAAAGGAAATGATCAACAAAATGAAAAAAACAATGTATGGAATGGGAGAAAATATTTGCAAATAATGCAACTGAAAAGGGGTTAATATCTGAAAGATACAAAAAGCTCACAAACTCAATATCGAAAAACAAACAACCCAATCAAAAAATGGGCAGAACACCTGAACAGACACTTCTCCAAAGAAGACATACAGATGGCCAACAGGCACATGAAAAGATACTCAGCAATACTAATTATAAGAGAAATGAAAATCAAAACAATGAGATATGTCCTCACTCCTGTCAGAATGGCTATCATCAAAAAGGCCTACAAATAACAAATGTTGTCAAGGATATGGAGAAAAGGGAAACCCATTTACACTGTTGAAAGTAATGTAAATTGGTGCAGCCACTGTGGAAAACAGTAAGAAAGTTCCTAAAAAAACTAAAAATAGAACTACCATATGATCCAGAAATTCCACTCCTGGGTATCTATCTGGAAAAAATGAAAATGCTAAATGGAAAAGATACATGCACCCCAATGTTCGTAGCAGCTCTATTTATAATAGCCAGGACATGCAAGAAACCCAAGTGCCCATCAAGAGATGACTGGATTGACTGTTTGCAGATGACATGATACTATACATAGAGAATCCTAAAGATGCTACCAGAAAACTACTAGAGCTAATCAATGAATTTCATAAAGTAGCAAGATTAAAAATTAATGCACAGAAATCTCTTGCATTCCTATATATTAATGATGAAAAATCTGAGAGAGAAATTAAGGAAACACACTCCCATTTACTATTGCAACAAAAAGAATAAAATACCTAGGAATAAACCTACCCAAGGAGACAAAAGACCTGTATGCAGAAAACTATAAGACACTGATGAAAGAAATTAAAGATGATACAAACAGATGGAGAGATATACCATGTTCTTGGATTGGAAGAATCAATATTGTGAAAATGACTATACTACCCAAAGCAATCTACAGATTCAATGCAATCCGTATCAAACTACCAATGACATTCTTCACAGAACTAGAACAAAAAATTTCACAATATGTATGGAAACACAAAAGACCCCGAACAGCCAAAGCAATCTTGAGAAAGAAAAACAGAGCTGGAGGCATCAGGCTCCTGGACTTTGGACTACACTGCAAAGCTACAGTCATCAAGACAGTATGGTACTGGCACAAAAACAGAAATATAGATCAATGGAACAGGATAGAAAGCCCAGAGGTAAACCCACACACATATGGTCACCTTATCTTTGATAAAGGAGGAAAGAATATACAGTGGAGAAAAGACAGCCTCTTCAATAAGTGGTGCTGGGAAAACTGGACAGCTACATGTAAAAGAATGAAACTAGAACACTCCCTAACACCATACACAAAAATAAACTCAAAATGGATTAAAGACCTAAATGTAAGGCCAGACACTATCAAACTCTTAGAGGAAAGCACAGGCAGAACACTCTATGATACAAATCATAGCAAGATCCTTTTTGACCCACCTCCTAGAGAAATGGAAATAAAAACAAAAATAAACAAATAGGACCTAATGAAACCTAAAAGCTTTTGCACAGCAAAGGAAACCATAAACAAGACAAAAAGACAACCCTCAGAATGGGAGAAAATATTTGCAAATGAAGCAACTGACAAAGGATTAATCTCCAAAATATACAAGCAGCCCATGCAGCTCAATATCAAAAAAACAAACAACCCAATCCAAAAATGGGCAGAAGACCTCAACAGACATTTCTCCCAAGAAGATATACAGATTGCCAACAAACACATGAAAGGATGCTCAACAGCACTGATCATCAGAGAAATGCAAATCAAAGCTACAGTAAGGTATCACCTCACACCAGTCAGAAAGGCCATTATCAAAAAATCTACAAACAATAAATGCTGGAGAGGCTGTGGAGAAAAGGGAACCCACTGCACTGTTGGTGGGAATGTAAATTGATACAGCCACTATGGAGAACAGTATGGAGGTTCCTTAAAAAACTAAAAATAGAGCTAACATATGATCCAGCAATCCCACTACTGGGCATATTCCCTGAGAAAACCGTAATTCAAAAAGAGTCATGTACCACAATGTTCATTGCAGCACTATTTACAATAACCAGGACATGGAAGCAACCTAAATGTCCATCGACAGATGAATGGACAAAGAAGATGTGGCACATATATACAATGGAATATTACTCAGCCATAAAAAATGAAATTGAGTTATTTGTAGTGAGGTGGAATCTGTTATACAGAGTGAAGTAAGTCAGAAAGAGAAAAACAAATACCATATGCTAACACATATATATAGAATCTAAAAAAAAAAAAAGGTTCTGAAGAACCTAGAGGCAGGACAGGAATAAAGATGCAGACATAGAGAATGGACTTAGGGACACGGGGAGGGGGAAGGGTAAGTTGGGACGAAGTGAGAGAGTGGCATCGACATATATACACTACCAAATGTAAAATAGATAGTTAGTGGGAAGCAGCTGCATAGCAAAGGGAGATCAGCTCTGTGCTTTGTGACCACCTAGAGGGGTGGGATAGGGAGGGTGGGAGGGAGTCGGAAGAGGGAGCAGATATGGTGATATAAGTATACGTATAGCTGATTCACTTTGTTATACAGCAGAAACTAACACAACAATGTAAAGCAATTATACTCCTATAAAGATGTTAAAAATAAAATAAGAAGAGATGACTGGATTAAGAAGATGTGTGTTTGTGTGATTGTGTGTGTGAACGTATATATAATGGAATACTACTCAGCCATAAAAAAGAATGAAATTCTGCCATTTGCAGCAACATGGATTGACCTAGAGAATATGTTTAGTGAAATAAGTCAAAGACAAATATTATGTGATATCACTTACATGTGCAATGTAAAACACAGTACAAATGAATGTACGTGCAAAACAGAAACAGAGTCACAGGTGTAGAAAACAAACTTATGGTTACCAAAGAAGAGTGGGGGGGCGGGGGTAGGGACAAATTTAAGGTATGGGATTAATAGATATAAACTACTATATATACAATAGATAAGCAACAAAGATTTACTGTACAGCACAAGGAATTATAGCCATTATCTTCTAATAACCTATAATGGAGTATAACCTGCAAAAATACTGAATCAGTATGCTGTACACCTGAAACTAATATAATACTGTAAATTGACTATACTTCGATAAAAATAATAAATTGGAGGTAATTTATTTTTGATTAAAAATAGTTTCCAATAATTTCTTGTATAACTAATGTCATGTTTTCACCGTAAACAAAAATGCAACTTTGTTAATTGGACAAATAAATGTCCTTAACTTTTTCTGATATCTAAATGATGAATCTAAAAAATGTCACTTCCTTATAATATTAGTCACCTACTTCCCAACCTAATACAACGAACACCTCATTAACTGTATTCAGACATTGGGTATATCATTGCTCACTACAGCTTTCTTCAAATGTTATATAAATGGCAAGAGGTAAAGTAAATATCAGCGAAATGGCACCTGTATCCCAAAGCATCTTTCTCAGATACAAAAACATAGATAGCGAGAAGGTGCAGTAATTCTTCTTCTTCAAGCCAACTAAAAGAAAAATCCCGGGCTTCCCTGGTGGCACAGTGGTTGAGAGTCCACCTGCAGATGCGGGGGACACGGGTTCATGCCCCGGTCCGGGAGGATCTCGCATGCCGCGGAGCGGCTGGGCCCGTGAGCCATGGCCACTGGGCCTGCGCGTCCGGAACCTGTGCTCCGCAAGGGGAGAGGCCACAGCAGTGAGAGGCCCGCGTACCGCAAAAAAAAAAAAAAAAAAAATTCCTATTTGCTATGTTTACCATACCTACTTATAAGTTTAACAGTGGGATCAAAGGAGACACATAGTATTAGTTCAGTGCTAGAAATTATTTTCCAGTATATACTGATACAAAATTGTCTACCTCGACTACTAAAACATGAAAGATTTCATGAAGTCAATGCCC
Source organism: Aethalodelphis obliquidens (assembly GCF_003676395.1). Lineage (NCBI taxonomy): Eukaryota > Metazoa > Chordata > Mammalia > Artiodactyla > Delphinidae > Aethalodelphis > Aethalodelphis obliquidens. The sequence continues at coordinate 4,054,064 of NW_020838002.1, read as the reverse complement.
CACAAACATACATCTTGAAGGTAATTTCCTTCATCAAATTCTAACCTCTTAGCCTTTCTTAAAAATTGTACTGTGTTAGCTAATGACTTAATAACCACATAATCAGTCAATACCTTTTCCTTGTGAAACCTTTTATATCACCAATTTCCTAGATACTATATGCAATATACTTATAAGCGATAAAGTAAAAAAATGTAATTTTATTACATTTTAAATACTTGAACATATTGGCCTTATCTATTACTAAATAGGAAATGTGTTAAAAATGTAATGGACAATAAAGTTGAATTTGTCTACAAAGTAGCAACTAAAATAGAAGGATCTATTTCAAATTAAAATGATACAGATATTATTACATTAATATGTAACTATTCAAAAAAGTAAGAGTAGCTTAGGAAATGTATGGGCAGATAGAAGCTAATACGGATTTTAGAAAAAAAAAATTTATTAAGTGAAATTTAGTTTCAAACTCTGAAAAACAGAGAATGCTCTACTAAATATAGTCACTAAAAATATTTAGAATAAAAGCAGGGAAGCTGAATTTACACAGAATGTAGGTTTCCTTTGCTGTAAAACTGCCATTTTTTCCTACAAAAATCAATTTGCTAAGGCTCAAAGGAGGACCAAAAGTGGAATACTCAATGTGCAAGCAACTCATATTTCTCAGAATCAATATAAATTTAGATGATTTTCATATCTCTAAGAAAATTAATCAGATTTTTAAAATATCATGTGCTAGGGAAATTTAAACTGAGTCAAAGAATAATGACTGCCAGGTAAAGTCATTAGCTGAATAGTTTTCTCCTTATCCAGAGGAATGGTTAGCATTAAATCTTGGATGTTCTGAAATATATATTACAGCAATATCATTAAAAAACAGTAATTATTCATTTTTAGATATTAATAGATAGGTTTTTAAACCTCAAACATTCTATTTTTTGAAAATGTTATTATTAACTGATTGTAAAACTTGCTATTATCCAGAACTTACATTTCAGCCACAAATAAAAAGAGAGTAAAACATAGGGAAAGATACCCAGGATTTCGAAGATATGAAGGAGACATCTCAAGTACCTAATTAATAAGAATTTTATAGAGTACAAACCAGGTGTTTAAATGGTGGTAGGTACACAGAGATTGTAAGCCTTGACTTACTGATAAAACAAAACACAGAAGATTACAGGGTACTGCAAAATAATGTTCAGTGCTACAGATGTGCAAAATATGGCAATATTGGCCTGAACTATAAAAGTTAGCAAGGAGCTGTACAAAGGAGTTGGAATTGAGTCAGAATTTGAACAAAGAGTAAGATTCAAACTGGCACTGAAAAGGGTATTACTATAGGACCATGCAAAGGTCTGAATATGTGAATGAATGGTAATGCATATTTATTCTAGCTATGCATTCTCATACTGTTCCTAAAAGTGTAAAAAATCATTATCCAGGGCTGCCCTGGTGGCGCAGTGGTTGAGAGTCCGCCTGCCGATGCAGGGGACACGGGTTCGTGCCCCGGTCCAGGAAGATCCCACATGCCACGGAGCGGCTGTGCCCGTGAGCCATGGCCACTGAGCCTGCGCGTCCGGAGCCTGTGCTCCGCAACGGGAGAGGCCACAACAGTGAGAGGCCCGCGTACCGAAAAAAAAAAAAAAATATTATCCACAAAAACTGATAGGAAAGTAGAGGCTGTGAACCTTCGGCATTATATCCATTTTCATATTAAAAAGAAATCACACATTTTTGCTGTCATCTTCCAGGTATCCTAAGAGGAAAAGTTTTAAAATCATTTTCTGCTTATAATTTTTCTTTCTCTCTTTTTTTTTTTTTTTTTTTTTTGGTGTTTTCGGGCCTCTCTCTGGCGTCTCCTGTTGGGGAGCACAGGATCCGGACGCGCAGGCTCAGCGGCCATGGCTCACGGGCCCAGCCGTTTCGCGTCATGTGGGATCCTCCCGGACTGGGGCACGAACCCGCGTCCCCTGCATCAGCAGGCGGACTCTCAACCACTGCGCCACCAGGGAAGCCCCCTAATTTTTCTTTTTTAATCATCTTATGTTTCTTTTATATACAGAAACTCTCAATATAATACTATTTGGTACATTGCTACCATCTTCTTTATATCTAGTAGGCTTCTATTTTGTTAAGATTTAGTTTCCCTTCACTTTTTAAACAATTGAGTAATAGAGTATTATTTCCTTGCACTTATTGCCATTACATATTTGAAGTTTACTACACTTTGTCGTAATTTATCCCATGTTTCCTTTGATTCTATATTGTAAAACGTCACATTTGTCTCATTCCTACACAGGAGGAAACTGATTAATTTGAAGGTCAATTTAGTTACAAAAGGTTTTATTTCTATTTTGTACTAATGAACCACCATGAACTGCCCAAATTAAACATGAATTAAACAGTTTAAACCCAAACTGCCATTCATTTAACTGTAAATAGATAACTCTTCAAGAAACTAATGGCTCCAATCCCTTATCCTCTCAAAGAATGAGAATATTTCCTTGCTCTTGTTTTATGGAAGAAAAATGAAAATTTCAAGTATTTACCATTTCTAGTTTCTCTACTTTAAGGCGAACAGAGGGATTTAGGGAAATCTTCTTTCCTTGTGGTCCATAATTATCAGTCAAGGCAGGGGCAATATCTACGAGACAACAGGGTACACATTAATTGGAAATTTAATTGGAATAGAATTTTTCATTTGACAGGATGTGTTCTGGGCTCCTGAGGTTCAGAAAGAATTCTGGCTAATCAGTTACCAGTTTTCACTTTTGTTTTCATGGTTTTTTGTTCTTTAAATCTAAAATGTATTATATAAACCAGTTTCACTTAAGCCTTAAAAGACATGATATAAAAAGAGTGGCCAATTATGCATTAAGTCCCACAGAAATATTAATACAACAAACATACATCCCACCAGTTACCTTGTCATCACAACAGCTTACTAATTGCAAAATGAAAAGTCTTTTTTTCTTCCAAAATAAGCAAAATCATATTAGAAAATTTAAAAGGTCATGATTTTTCTCTGGCAAAAGTGGTTTTGCTACATGAGTTCTGGAGGTACTATGGAAAAACTCACAAATGCAAACTGTTTCAAGTTTGCACATAAAGTATGATATAGGCTCAGAACTTCTTGAACTAAAAATCCTATTTCTTATTTTACAGAAGTTATATTCCAAGTAGCATAAATGGATTCTCAAGAGTTGAGTGTCATACACCTCTCACCCATTCTCTAATGCCTTCTCAGTCTACCCTTATTATTTAGACGAGCTTTGTCCTTGTTGCATGAGTAAAAAACAGGTGTTACAAGGGACTAGAACTTGAAAAATTATTTGCCTTAATATGCCAAAGTTTCTCAAGCAAATTCCTGCAATTCATGTCAATCCTTATATCTAAATTGTCACCATTCTAAATACACTTTTAAATGGTATTTTACTAGTTCTACATAGAAACAAGAGGAAGAGAAAAAACTTTTTAAAATGTCACATTTTTATGCAGCGTTTTAATTTTTTTTTATTTCTCAGAGCATCTGTCTCTAAGTACAAAATGATTTGCATTCTCTTTCTTAAGAACATAAGAAGTGCATAGGAAAATAAATAGTCTTCCTCTAAACCTTTAACGCTTCCTTAACATTCTATGTAAAATCTTGAATATAGCTTATAGGTGTCAAGATCATGAAAAAAAAAATGGTTACTGACTTTTAGCTTTAAATGGAAGTCAAACCTAGAGAAAGACTGATTTTAGTATAATAAAATTTTTACAATTTTGACATAAGCAACAAAGACGCCTTAGTTGCTGTGATACCTAATTGTTGGCCAAGGGCTAAAAATACATTATATATATAAAATTCTTTTCCTCTTAAGAGAAATTTTGTGCCAAACCTAAAGTGTAGCATAAAATATCAGCATGGAGTGAAGTGATTTGGAAGCCCAAAGAGCGGGTAAGTCAAACCTTATCTTTCATTTTTAGGGTTTGGACATGTGAGGCTTGACAACGACTTTCAGTCTGGTGCCTGACCTATCATTAAGGCACAGTAACACAAGGTGGACCCAAGCTAACCTAATTATGATCTCAGACCAAGACTAACCCTGGGTGTGAATTACTCAATTCAAGTGTGTGTGGAAGGCATAGAGAGAAGACAAAAGAGAGGGAGGGATAGGGACTCACACCAAGGCGTGGGTTCTCACTTATGTTTTCCTACATCTAAGCATAAAAATTTGCTATGTGCAGCAGTGGAAATAACAGATTAACTCTTATTTATGCTTACTTTTAGCCAGGCATTACACTAAGTACTTTATATATATAAGCTCATTTAATCTTTACAATAACCACAGTGACACAGGTGTTATTATTTCCAACCCAAGAATGATGAGACTAAGGCCCAAAAGGGTAAAGAAACTAGCCCAAGATCATACAACTAGTAGGTGACCATGTTAGGATTCTAATCTCTTATGACCCCTGAAGACAATTTCTTAAATGTGTCAATATCTTTCATCATCAGTTTTCTCATCTGTAAAGTAGGAAGAATAAAACAGATCACCTTACAGGAATTGTAAAGGTAAATTAAAAATCATAGAAAACTACTATGAAAACTATAAAGTAGCGTTAATAGTAACACAGACACACAGAGATTTAATAGGAGATTTAATGTAAACTTATAATAATCCCCCATTTAACAATATGCAATCATGGCTTAACAAAACCTCACTTTCTTCTAGCCAAACTTCCCCTAAATCTTTACATTTGAGCCAAAACCTTAGGAGGATGTGGACATAAATCCAGCAGGCTTTGGTAATTCAAGGTAACTTGACCTGAAAAGCTCTCCCACAGACAGTTTTCCTCATTTGCCAGTGTCCTCTCTCACTTTCAGCCTTGGGCTCTTTATTTGCTCCTCTCTGGGAGGGGGTGAGAATTTTCAAAGTATGGCTTATTATTCCCTTGGCTCTTCTCTTCCTATTCCTCTTTTTAGGAGCAGAAGAAAGGAAATGTTTTATAAGGGTAGGATCAATACCATTTAGTTAATACCATGAACCCTCACCATGGATATTTTTCCCCATCACTAGTTTGTTTTCAGTTTTAAAAGCCTTATTGCAGGAGAATTAAGGCTTGTGTGGTGGTAAAGTTAATGATCGTATTCCTTCACGTAGTAATTCTTTACTGATTTCCTTAGGAATGTCGTTAGCATGTTTTTAGCTCACTCACAAACTCACGCATTATTCAGCGTATGGCAGTAGTAAACAACTCTGGATTCTGAAATAAGAAATTTATATAACAGAATAGTTTTGAAAAACATACTCAAGTATAATGTGAATTTTAAACATTCTAACCAGTTTTACACTTTGGAATGCTTCTGAGATGAGAACAGGGGTAGACTTGCCTCATTAAGTTTATTTTTGTTGAGGTTAACATTAAAACTCATTTATGTTTTTTAATAAATACCAGCTGGCTGAAGGAGTCTAGATGTGATGGTTAAGGATCTAATTTGGGAACAATCTATAATTAACTACTTATAACAGACAAATCACAAGGTATATAAGTTACCTAGAGATAATTTAGAGTTGACTTTGCTTTGTTTTTCTCCCCAGAAACATCTGGGCTACTACATTTATGTGGAAGAAAATGGTACTGAGTCAATTCCATTTCTACTCTAGAAAAATGTTCCATTTTAATTGCATTTTAATATTTACATACAGTTAACTCACTCAAATATGTTTTTCACTAAATTATTTTTCTATTACAAAATCTAGCATCATTTCTTATAGTCACTGATGTAAATTTACCTCAGTTTGTTCATTACTACAGGATCTCCTTGCTCTAATCACATTTGCCTCCTAGGGTCACCTGACATGTAGCTTGACCTTACTTCTTCGCATTTGATGATGATGCCTCCTTCACTTAGGATGATCTGTTACCTTCATCCATCTGTTGATGTTTATCACTTCTTTCAAGATCCAGATGATGTCTGACTTTTGCCAAGAAATTTTTTTTCTCTATTGATTTCTGCATATTTTGTGACAAATTCTTTACTATGTACTAGCTTCTGGGGTAGAGGGGGAGGATGCAAAATTGAATTAAAGGACAGAAGCTTTCACTTCTGCTCTAAAAAACATGCCCTGGAATATTATCTGAGCTATACTCTAAACTTCAGTTTCCGTAATATTAATAATAATGACAGCAAAATGTACTGAGCATATTCTATGCACCAATTACAAAATGCTTGACATACATAATCTTGTTTAATACTCATAACAAACCCATGAGGAAATTATTTCAATATAATAAGCTAATTCAGCCAATAAGTTGGGAGCAAAGATCTGAATCTCTACGTTTGCATTCAGAGCCTGGTGACTAACCACTGTGTTTTCCCTATATCACACTCAGGTCACTTACTACTTCTTCCCTTAATCTACTTTGCTCATGTCTTTACACATCTTGTGCAAATGTGTTATTTGTCCATAAGACATATACTTCTTAGAGTACCAAAACCACCCACCCCCTGCTCTAGTCAACACAGAACACTGCAAATAGTCGAGTATTTATTCAATAAAATAATCACACACGCACACACATAAATAAACACACACATATATGTGCTTTCTAATCTGAATAATGAAGGTTTTTAATCCCATATTTTGTTTCACAATATACTATTAAGTATCTCATGGAAAAAAAAATCCCAGTTCCTTCATATTTTCTACCGAACTATGACGCACATGACATACTCAGTAAATACTTACTGAGTAAATAAATTGGCTAAAAGAGGCATCAAGAGAATGAAAATTAATTATGTAAAGGAAATAATACTAATAAAGTTTATAAGGGTCAACAAATTCCACTAAGTAAAAAGGCACATAATTGACAGCTAAAGATTTTTCCTAACCCACTGGTAAATATTGCTCCAAATCAGAGAAACTACTATGGAATTCACTATAAATTCCTGTTAAGTATAGGAGCTATGTGCTATGGTCTGAATGTTTGTGTCCACCCGAAATTCATATGTTGAAATTCCAACCTCCGGAGTTGAGGCCTTTGGGAGGTGCTTAGAGCATGAAGGTGGAGCCCTCACGAATGGGATTAGTGTTATTACAAAAGAGGTCCCACAGTGCTTCTAAGACCTTTCCACCATGTGAGGACACAATAAGAAGCCTGCAACCACAAGGAAGCTCTCACCCAGACCATGCTGGCACCATGATCCTGGACTTCCAGCCTCCAGAACTGTGAGAAAAGTTTGTTATTTATAAGCCACCCATTCTGTGGTATTTTGTTAGAGTAACCCACACAGACTAAGACACTATATAATTTCTGCTAACTCTTTCTTATTTTGCAGTTTTGATCTACACAATGCTATTAAAAATTAAAGTATACAAGTAACAATTTGCTTTATAATTTAGACATGTAATTAACTCTTCCTTTCAATAAGTATAGTTTTTTTTGTTTGTTTGTTTTTATTGTTGTTCCCTTTAACTTTTGGAGATAATATAAGGGAAGGAATTTTTTCTTGATATTTGAGCCTACAAACACTTTACAGATTGATAAAAATCCTTTTTTTATGGGTAGCTTACACAATTAATCCTTTACTGTTTTGAAAAGTCAATAAATCATTTCATGCTAATTAAGAACCAGTAATACTGAATTCACAATACTGATGTTCTTTCGAATTTATATCTATATAATCTCTTCTAAGAAAAACAAAACATACTTCTTTTCTTAAGCTATGCTCCCTTCTATAATTTCTCTGAAAGGTGCATTTAATATACCTCACGAGGATTTCACTAAAAGGGCAAGGCATCCTAATCTTGAGTTATAGAAGAGTTTTCATTATTTGGTTTCAACAGTTCATTGATTATTACAGCTTCATAGACACTGCAATGATAATGCATCTTTTAAAATTTCAACCCTTTGTTCAGGAAAATTTCCAATAAAAGTCATAATCTAACAGGGACCGCTGCACAATGGATTCATTTTGCTCTTTTATTCAATGAAGGAAAAAGGCATAATGCACCCTTCTTTAAAGTCTTTTAAGTCACATTATGTACTCCTCATTGAGAGAGTAATTGAGAAAAATAACAGGAAAGAGGAATTAAATGTGCATTTACCTGTATTAGGCATATCTGTAGGGCTGTTGTCTGAAGAAGTAATTGGAATCTGTTCTGTTTTCTTGTATCCAGTTTTTATCTATGAAAGAAAATGAGGAAGGTGAAATGTCATTTTCTAAAGTAGGTCAAAAACCACATGAGAAGCTCACGTTAACATAAAAAGAATGATTAAAGAGATTAAAGCAATAGTCCCCCAAATATAAAACCTTTAAAATTTTGGTATATTCATCTTCAAACACAGCAATTCAGAATGAAAGTAACAACTGCTCTCAGCTCTACCATACCCAAGGACAACAAAATATAAGGCTATGCACTGTGTCTCTGAAAAGGTATTATAACCCCAAATGAGAAAGTATAAAGGGCTAAGAGAAAATCTTAAACTCTGTATCTGATTAGCATGGGCCTGAAACTGAAATTACTTTTGATGAATTTTATTGCACTGACTAAAAGCCTACCTGATTTTCAAGTTTGTTTTATAGGGTATACACTCTATTTTATAACTCATTATTTATGGCACCGTTGCAATTAGTAATTACAGTCATCCCTTCATATCTGCCATTTCTGTATATGCAAATTCAACCAACAATGGATTAAAACTGTTTTTTAAAAACTCTAAGAAGTTTCAAAAAGCAAAACTTGAATTTGCCACATTGGCAACTATTTACATAGCATTTACATTGTATTTATTTACAACTATTTACATAGCATTTACATTGTATTAGGTATTATAAGTAATCTAGAGATGATTTAAAGTATATGGGGAGGCTGTGCATAGGTTAAATGCAAATACTACACCATTTTATATAAGAGACTTGAGCAGCCTCAGATTTTGGTATCTGCTGTCGGGGTGTGGGGAGGTTATCCTGGAGCCAATCCCTCCACAGATGATGAGGGATGACTGTAATTGTATCGATTTTGATGTGGGAACTCCCCCTTTTGTGTGATTCTAGGGTGAACTATTGATATATTCCAGCATACACACATGAGGGAACAAAATCCACCTACACTGTACAGGAAAGAGCTGAGCAACAGAAAGGAAGATTGCCTGTCTTCAGTCAAGCAGAAAACAGAAAAAAATAATGAACAGAACCATATTAGAGACTATCTGAAAATAAATATAACTTTCCATATCATAGTTTTGAGTGATATCTAGGCATATCTTTGTGATGCCATTCCTGATCATGATTTTCTGGACAAACAATATATTGACTTGAAAAACTGTATTTATTGACAGCATAGCATAAAATCTTAAACAAAGAAAAGATCTTTCAAGGAAATACCAATCTGTTAACAAACTATATTACCAAAATTATAGTTCTATATGTATATGACAAACATAATGACACATAGGGGATCTGTGGACTACATAAATAGAAAAATTTAAGATTACCTGATTTATCTTAAAAGAAGATAAAATGGCATCTGTAGATTTGGGAGTCGATGAGGTCTTTGGAATTAGTATTTCAGGGGAAGAAGAAAGAAGACTAAATTTTGAGGCTTGAGGTCCATATTCTCCTGTAGCTTGTAAAAGGGATGAACACGATGGATTTTCTAAATGACTGCTGTGAGATTTCTGTCTTATGAATGCTATCTCCCAAGCAGATTCTGACCTAGCATTAAAAAGAAATCACTTTATGGATATAGTACTATTGAATTCTAAGATAATGTTTCATATATTATCAAAAAATACTCCTTTTGGGTCTAAAGTACTAGGACAACTTAAATTTCTATTTTTAGGGAGACATGCTAAATGACTCATTCTATCTTACAGATAGAATAGTTACCTCAACTTGGCTCTGGTAATTATGCTTTTTGCTTCTTCAAATGATACACCAATCATAGACTCCTTGTTTATTGAGACAAGTTGATCTCCTGGCTTCAAACGTCCATCCTAACAAAAATAGTAACATTTGTAAAGAAACTGATTAAGGTGTTTCTTAAAAAGTTAATTGATGCAATTAAAGCAAAGCACAGTTTTAGTAAAGAATGACTTAAAGAAAAGAGTAAAAAGAAAATTTTAGACAGAGAACCTCAACAGCAAAATGGTTTGATTAAAGTCTGGTTTGGTAATATATATGAATGAAATGGAAATGTTCAAGTACTCCTTGAATAAACTTTCAGCCTAAGGAATCCTGAATATATGAAGACATAGTCTGGTACACTAGGAAAGAGGCCTGTTTTAAAAGGTCAGTTGTATGAGACAAACACAGCTCTGAATGTGATAAAGTAGGCTAAATAATTCTGGTATATTTCAGAATATAAGCCTCATTCACTTCAGTTTCTGAGCATTCCTTTATCTTTCATCCCACCAAACACTGAGTTATTCCACAGTTAGAATTTTTAAAAATTCAGTCAAGGATCTTAATTATATTGATTCTACCCACATTTCTGTTCATGGTGAAACATCTTCTTCACTGGACCTGCTGCCCCTCCTGTGACTCAGGCCCAGTTGGTTGGACAGGTAGCTTTATTCACATCCTACTAATAACGACCAATTCTAATTGGCTGCCTGGCATTGTCTTTGTCAAGTCCTGGCTCTGCCTATAACTAGCCTAACTGAATAAGACAAAAAACAAAAGTTACAAAATTTAATGTACATGTTAGGCAAGTTTTCTCAGTCTTCATTTGCCTTTTCTTTTTTTTTTTTTTTTTTTTTTTGCGGTAAGCGGGCCTCTCACTGCCGCGGCCTCTCCCCTTACGGAGCACAGGCTCTGGACGCGCAGGCTCAGCGGCCATGGCTCACGGGCCCAGCCGCTCCGCGGCATGTGGGATCCTCCTGGATCGGGGCACGAACCCGCATCCCCTGCATCGGCAGGCGGACTCTCAACCACTGCGCCACCAGGGAAGCCCTGCCTGTTCTTTTAATTCAAACTGGAAAAGAAGAATGAGCTCTCTTAATTTTCAGCTCTTAAGATGCTTCTCCATTTATCATTAGTACAAACACAGAAAGCATTATTTCTATAACTAGGGAAGAAGCTTATATGGTTAGAAAGCATTTTCACCCTTGATGGTATTTAAGTAAATTCCACAAATTCAAGGAAAGATCTTTTAAAAAGTCTTATCTACTATGTATAAAATAAGTTTTAATTAATAGGATTAACCAGGGAAAAGAGATGGTGAAGATAAGGGGATGGAAGGAAGTAAAGAAGAAACATATTACCATCAAGGAGGTAGCAGGATAAAGACACAGAGATGAGAAGCAACATATAGTGTGCAGGGGACTATAGCCTTCAACACAGTGTTCAATTAAAAAGTGTGAGCCAGAAATCATGAGAAATGAGGATGGGGAAGTAGGAAGAGTTCAGGTATCTGCAGGCCTTTAACCCCAAGCTATCCCTGGGATAGCTTCTGCACTTACTGTTTTTGTTTTCATACTGTAAACATTACCTAAGTATTATTTCCCACACTTCCTTGATGAAAAGAATCAACTGGAGTTATAAAAAAGGTCCATGTTATGAGACCCCTCTGTTTGAAAGTCTGATACAATATTGATATATCCCTGAATAACTGATCTTTGGTCTGAACTGCATTATATGTAATAAACGTATATAATATATAATAATGGTGATTTATGGTTACTTTACTTTTAAATAACAATATTTTTTTTAAAAAAGACCTTTACTGGGCTTCCCTGTTGGCGCAGTGGTTGAGAGTCTGCCTGCTGATGCAGGGGACATGGGTTCGTGCCCTGGTCCGGGAAGATCCCGCATGCCATGGAGCGGCTGGGCTCGTGAGCCATGGCCGCTGAGCCTGCGCGTCCGGAGCCTGTGCTCCGCAACAGGAGAGGCCACGACAGTGAGAGGCTGGCGTACAGCAAAAAAAAAAAAAAAAAAGGACCTTTACTATTATCTCTCACACTGAATACTGAGTATAGAGGAAAGCAAAATAAATATAAAATATTTATCAAGAATTTTTATGGGAACATGTTATTTCAAATATTGTGTAATGAAAGATATTATAATCTAAATGCATAATGACCCTATGACCCTTCTGAAATATAAACATAAAAAAATCCAAAAAGGCAATTTGATTTTAAAATATATAAAATTTGAAAACTAATTTGGATTTTATAGGTATGTGATTAAACATAATTAGCAAAGTCAGAGAACACACAATTGCTATATTCACAAGTGATTTTTTTTTTCTCCTTCCATTTGATAGATGTATGGGGAATAAAACACAGTAGTAATGCTAGAAAAGGCTAAGCAATATGGAGGAAGTATCTACCATATGGATCCTAAATATTCAGTAAAATGAAAGAGCTGATTTTGTAAGATTTTATAAACACAGTTCAGTATTACCTGGGCCCAAGCCTTATGACAGACTTTGGTTATATATGCATTTAAATCAATTATACCCAGACTATACTTAGAAACTTAGGTACAAGAGCTTTCAATTTAATATGCTAAATATTAGTTTGAGGATAACTCATTCCTTAAGGTTAAAGTGAAATGGTAACAAACAAACAAACAAAAACAACCTTTTTGCCACAGGCAAAATGATAAGGCTAATAAAAATTAAGGAAGAACAAAATTCTGGAGAGTGCTTATTTCTGGGAGGGAGGGTGGGGAATGCAATGGGGTGGGGGGAAAACATATAGGAAGCCTTAATAGTAAAATTTTCTACTTCATAAGTCAAATGGTGAACTCTAAGTGGATTCATAGGCATTTGTTTCATTATTATTCTTCATAAGTTAGATATATGTTCCAATATCCTTTTGTATGCATAAAATATTATATTATTAAAAAGAAAAGAAATTTTCCAGCCCATCAAAAGAAAGCTCATGACATTTGCCTCAACAATGTTCCTAACCAGATGAATTTTATTTTGGTTCTATATTCCAAAACTGGCATTGGAAGTAAGGGCCAAATAGAGGTTCTTAAAATCTAATTTTAAAATAAATAAATAAATAAAATTAAATAAATGTCATTGTTAAATCCAGCTCTAGACCATTTGGGATCTGCAAAAAAAATTCCTCATTAGAATCAGCTTAATAAGGTAGATTATAACTGAAATTTAATGACTATTCTACTACTGATTTATGTCCCAAAGCCTGGAAGTAATTTGAGGAAAGAAAGGGAAAAATGAAGAAAGCCTTGCTTCATTGGAGCAAAGCATTTAAAGGACACTGACAAGGGAAAAAAGGTTCTTTTAGAATTGGGGTGGTGGACAGTAAATATTAGGTTATTTTGTTTTAATCTAAATATTCTTGGTATTAAACTGCCTTTTATTGAACTTCCTTGAAAAGGGAAAATTCTATAATGAGGACTATAAGCCAGATGGCACCTCATCTGTCTTCTAGTTGGGCAGCAGTCTTCAGAGGCAGTGGACTGATGAGGAAAAAAGAGCACGAGTTGTGGCAACCAGATAGATTTGAATTTGAATTTGAGCTCCACAACTTGCTAGCTAGATATTCATAAACAATGAAAGAAAGCTAAGGAAGGGGATAGGGGAGGTGCACAACCTCATCTACAAGGAACACGGAACTAAATTCTAAACTGTCGGAGACAGCTCCTCTATCCATGTATCTTATAGAAACCACAGTTGGTTGACAGCATTATGGAGAAAAAGCTTCAGAAAACAGAAGCCTCCCACATTCGCCTCTTGGGCCGCACAGTATTAGCCATGCAGAGGAAAAAGTTCTCAGTAAGGCAATTTAACACATCTTATATTAAAGTACACCCATGTACTGAAGTAGCATTTTCCAGGAAGACAAGAGTCAGAGAAGAGAAGAAGAAGAAAGTCTCTGACTGTGGTTTCTGGTGTTTATATATATTTTTGTTTCTAAAAAGTACTCACAGCAGTTGTTTTTTTTTTTCTTTGCCTCCTAGAATAAGATCTTAGCTGATCATGTGAATTTCTGAACCTGTTTAAAAGTCAGAACCTGCAAACTAAAACAAAGCTATTTCTGTAAAAGTCTGGCATTCAAAGCCAGTGAATTCTGCCCCAGCTGGATTAATGTGTCTGTGAAGATAGTAACTTCAGAGAGGCTTCTTCCACACTGTCTAGATTCTGGTTCAGCACTTATTGAGCAACTAGACAACATGACAGGCAAGGTGCCAAGCACTTTCACACACCTAACTTCAGTCTGAATTCTTTCACATTGACATTTATAAAGATGTTGAAATAATAATGTATTCTTGAACACTTGCATACTTTCATTAAAAGCTGCCAACACTGTCCATTTCAGATTATAATGACCATTACAGTTTTCTAAATAATGTGTTACCATAACCATATATACAGCCTGATTCTAACTCATTATTCCTAAATACTAAGGAATGCTCCTGCAAGCCTTTGGATTCCTTTCCCATACTTTCATAAAGGATGAAAGTCAATGGAAGTATCACTTTTTAAATACCAGTTATTTACATGAATTTAGGCAATTTGTTTAATCTCCATGAGACTCATTTTTTTAGCTGTGAAGTGGGGATAAGTACCTATTGCACAAGGTTGCTGTGATAAATAACGCATATAAAATCCTAGTACATTGTAGGTGTTAAATTGAAGTGAGTTGAATCAGAATCCCATATCTGTTGCAGGCAATTTTTACAGTAATAGCAAATTTAACCCTCCCACTCCTCAAATTAAGAACCCTTTATGACTGCCCACTTGCGGGAAAAGCTGAACTGAACTTCCCAAACCTAGCACAACAAACTAGCTGCAACCTACTTTTTCTAGCCTCATCATCTACCTTCCCTCCTCAGCATATAAATTCTTCATTCTATTCTCAGAAAATGTTCTTCAAATCAGCCACAGTCTTTCAAACTTTAATTCACTTACACATATTAATTCCTATCTAGAATGCCACCACCCACCTTGCCACTTCTCTGTCTGATGAACTCTCATTTAAACTTCACAACCAAATTCAAATATTATTTCTGCCATAAGTTTTCTCCATCTCCCTAGATTTATTTAATTGTCCCCTTCTCTTTGTTCCAAATGCACTTTTACTTATCTATATTATTGCACTTACTCTGTACTGTCCTTATTTGTTTACATATCTTTTTTTTTCCATTGGAGTATATTAATTCAGCAACTCCCAAATTAGCAGCATTGATTCTTTCAGTTGATCAGAACTATGTCTTTTTCATGGTCATATCTCTGAGCATAGTGCCAGGTATACAATAGGTCCACAATAAATGAATAAGGCCCAGGAAACACTTTGAGGAAATTAAGGTGGCTCTAACACAAATAGTAATGGCAAAGGAGAAAAGTGAGTGACATCTTAAAGTGAACCCTCTTGGCTGCTACTGCTTTAGCTCCCACCAATTGATTGGTTTCTTTACCCCCTGCCATCCAGAGGCCTTTGTCCTAACTATCCAAAAATCCTTGGTCCCAGTTCCAGTGAAAAAATGCTGCCAATTATACTATGACATTTATTGTAAGATCCATCTCAATTTCAGAGATGCTAGAGAGAGGAAAAAAAAAAAAGATATATAGATATAGATATATAGAGATAGATAGATAGAATTACACATGGGTAATTCTATACTCATATGTTTGTTTTATATATATGTGTGTGTATGTGTATACAGTAGTCCCTTGGTGTCTGAGGGAGAGTGGATCCAGTACCCCCTTGAATACCGAAATTCATGGATGCTCAAGTCCCTTACGTGAAATGGCATAACATTTGCATGAAACCTATGCACACCCTCCCTGCATACTTTAAAGCATCTCTAGATTACTTATCATACCTAATGCAATGTAAATGCTATGTAAATACAATGTAAATGCCATGTAAATAGTTGCCTGTGCTGCAAATTCAAGTTTGCTTTTTGGAACTTTCTAGAATTTTTTTTTCTGAATATTTTCAATTTGAGGTTGGTTGAACCCACAGATATGGAACCCGAGGATATGGAGGGCTGACTGTATGTGTGTGTGTGTGTGTGTGTGTGTGTGTGTGTGTGTGTGTGTGTGTGTATACGCCCTAGAATCAGGTAAATGAAATATGTTAGTTTTGAAGAAAAAATTTTGATTCCTGCCTGCTGTCCTTACAGTATTAGCAGAGAAACAAAGAAAAAAACAAAAACATTCAAAGTGTGGTTCAGAATCGGTCACAAAGGGCTAAGAAGAAGAGGTACTTTTGTGTGGAGCCCAGATGGTGGCAGTTGAATGGTAAACAGGCAGATCAGTGAATTCTCAGAAATGTGACTAAAGGATTATTCATTCATTGGTATTAATTGAGCAATTAATATGTGTCAGGTACCAAGCTAGGGACTAAAGATATTATTGTGAATAAAATCAGATAATATCCTTGCACTTAGGAAATAATCTGAGACTTGTGGCTCAGGCAGAGTTGGTAAAACAGTCACAGATACTGATGTATGATCATAAACTGAGAAGGAAAGAAACAGGCACAGACAGGTGATATGAAGGAAAGGTGCACAGACAGAAAAACAACCTGGCCTAGACTTGGGATGGGGGAAGCACAAGGAATACCTCTCTTTGTAAGTGGTCTTTGAATTGATATTTGAAAGTAATGGGGGGGAGCTGTTCTCAGTCAGAGGGAGCAGCATATAAGATGAGAAAGAACCAGGCCCCTTCCAGGGACTGAAAGAATGCTACTCTGAAAGCATAGGTGGGGATGGAGAGTCAGAGAAGTAGAGGGCAGAAGTCACATAATACAGAGCCTTGTAGGCAAGTAAGTATTAGTTGGATAGCTGGGAGGGAAATAGGAATGGTGCATAAGAACAGACAAAGCTATTGTGAGGTCTGATAAAAAATGATGATAGTTTAAGCAATGGTGATGGAAGTGGAGATCAAGAAGACTGATGGGTTCAAGAGCTATTGAGAGTAGAACAGTCAACAGTATGTACTAAGGAATTGGATATGGGTGTTAAGGGAGAGGAAGTAGTTAGGATGCTGTTAGTTTTCTGACTTTGTGCTACTGGAAGGTGTCATTCACAGAGATTGGGAACACTGGAAAGAGGTCTGTTTGGGAAGAAATGGGTAGATGAAGGTGTGATGTGACTATCATGAGTCCTGCCTCAGACATGTTGCATTTGAGATGCCTTTAAGAGATTCAAGTGGAAATGTTGATCAGGCAATTGGATATGTGTCAAAGGAGTGTCCCCCCCAAAAAAGATCTAAGATTTAACACTGAGACTCCAAACTGATATTGGATTGGCTGGTGGGGTGAAAAGGGCCTTGGAGTTCCCATATTTCATATTTCCCTTAACTCAGTACATAGTATATTTGTTCCCAACCTATAGGCTACCTCTAGCTCTTAAAGCTGGGAGAATCTTCTTTCCTACTTGAACTAGCAAAACGTGTCAATATGTTCCAAGTTTGAACTCAGAATACGTTTTTCCGAGACAGGACGATTTTGGTTACTGAACCAGTGTTGCATTTCATATATTCCAGGAGGAAAAATACTTTTGTGTGTGTATTGGGATAAAGGGGAGAAGCTAACCATGGTTACTTAAAGATAACTCCTGTGTTCCAATAATCCCCTATCTATAAAGTTTGGGAATATAAATGAAATATAATCCATCTATAAACTTGAGATTGCCTATATTATTAGTTCTGAAACAACATAATGTTAAAATTACAGCAAGTGAAAGCACTCATATGCATTTAAAAAATATTAACAGTTGCTCAGTTCAGCAACTTAATAAGGATACCCTATGAACCAGTGTTTCCTATTCCATGAAAACACCTGGAGAAATTTTGTACAGATTAGAAGTTTATTAACAAGCCTAACACAGTATTTAGAATACAGTAAATTCTATTATTACTATTCATAAAAATTTCTTTAAATAAAATTGCATTAATTTGTATTTGCAGAGTAAACATGTACATAACTCTCCAACTTGACGAAGAACACAAAAGTAAATGTAAGCACTGCAAACCTACTTATTCTTCTCTGTCTACACCTTTCTCTATTTTGGATGTTTTCTTCTCTTGGACATGACCAGATGCTGTCAAAAAACATTAATAACTCTGTGCTGCTCTCTAGTGGTAAATATAAAATATACTTTATTACATGGTTTTGCTTTCTAATACACTTTCAAACAATGAAATTCTCAGAAAATCAACAAGAGAAAATATACATTATAGGTATAATTTCTTAGTCTGTCATCACTGACAGGAGATGAGTCACTCAGCACCACTGCTATCAATTTATTACTTTAACTACAAATATTTTTGATGGGGGAAAAAAAGCACAAATTGATGCTTGTCTTAAAAGTAAATTCTTTTCACTTGTTAGGTACCATGATCTACTGCATTACTTCAAGTATAGTCTAAGAAATAGCTTAGCTATACTGAATACACACACACGCACACGCACACGCACACACACACACACACACACACAGACATATCTCAGCTTTAAAACTAAAGTAGTACATCTCAATTCTTACAAGAAAAATTTTGTTTTTCGTTTGTTTGAATTTGTTTAAATTTAGCATTTAAGTATGCTCTTAGTTAGTTAATAAATTAAATTCAATAGCCAAAAATTATATCATTATAATACCCTATGCTTATTGTATAATACTTACCACTTGGTAAGTGTATTTGGAGGAAACCTTATTATCTCAGCAAGATTGAAACAATTTAAATCTATTGTTTTGGAAGTTACTGGTTAAACTGTTTTTTTTTTCTAACAAGGAAAAAAATCCAATTGAATAAACAAACTGCTTTCTAAACAGTGTTTGGTGTAGGAATCGGGGTGGGGGTAAGGGTAGGACTATTTATTCAACCAAAACAACTAGAATAAGGACAATGACAATATAAACAGACTTTATAAGGGTATCACTTCTCATGTTACATAGCTTGATATTAATAGAATGTTTTATTAAATTCTTTATGTCCTACATCTCTCCAAAAAGGGAGGCAATTTTCAACAAAAGACATGTAGAATCACATTAGTAAAACAGAAATAGCAAATAAAATTCAAGAGAAATGAGCATGAAAATATAGTAACCAATGTGTTAACTAAGTGCTTCAAATATGGATCTGAGCTTCCTAGCAACCAGAGCAAAAAGGAACTCATGCTTTACATATTTCTTACAGTGAAGAGGACAGTAAGGTTTTCTAACTCCTAAAATAGATATTTTCTAGTCTTAATTCTAAATCTAATTTCTCATATGGGCTACTAGTGACTGGCATAATTAACAAATTCAACAAGAATTACTGCAAATTCAGAAGTGAGTGGATTTTATTTGCTCTGTTTGTTTTGTTTTGTTTTGCATTTAGGAGAGGCTAAATGAAGTACTTTAACTGATCTAAGTTAAACCTAACTGGGAGCAGTGAATAGATAACATGTCTTCAAATATAACCTCTCTCAGCCAGACTTAAAATAAAATTTGAACAGCATATAATTAAAAATATATAACATTTACTTACAGCTTGAAATCTGCTACTTTCATATTTATTTCATATTTATTTGCTATTCATTTGTTAGGTTAAAACTCCACGAGTATAAAGGTCTATCTTCCAATCCCTCTGTATCTTTCACTAAGAAATGGTCACAGTGAACATTCAGTTAATATTAAAAATTTACTGAGATTGGTTCAAGATGGCGGAGTAGAAGGACATGTGCTAACTCCCTCTTGCGAGAGCACAGGAATCACAACTAACTACTGAACAATCATCGACAGGAAGACAATGGAACTCACCAAAAAAGATACCCCACATGCAAAGACAAAGGAGAAGCTGCAGTGAGATGATAGGAGGGGTGCAATCATTATAAAATCAAATCCCATAACTGCTGGGTGGGTGACTCACAAATTGGAGAACAATTATACCACATAAGTCCATGCACTGGAGTGAAGGTTATGAGCCCCACATCAGGCTTCCCAACCTGGGGGTCTGGCAACGGGAGGAGGAATTCCCAGAGAATCAGACTTTGAAGGCCAGCAGGATTTGATTGCAGGATTTAGGACTGGGGGAAACAGGGACTCTACTCTTGGAGTGTACACACAAAGTCTTGTGTGCACCAGGACCCAGGGGGAAGGAGCAGTGACAACACAGGAGACTGAACCAGACCTACCTGCTAGTGTCGGAGGGTCTCCTGCACAGGCAGGGGGCAGCGGTGGCTCACCACGGGGACAAGGACACTGGCAGCAGAAGTTCTGGGAAGTACTCATGGGCATGAGCCCTCCTGGAGTCTGCCATTAGCCCCAAAATAGAGCCTGTAGGCTCCAGTGCTTGGTCTCCTCAGGCCAAACAACCAACAGGGAGGGGACACAGCCCCACCCATCAGCTGACAAGTGGATTAAAGTTTTACTGAGCTGTACCCACCAGAGCAACACGCAGCTCTACACACCACCAGTCCCTCCCATCAGGAAGCTTGCATAAGCCCCTTAGATAGACTCATCCACCAGAGGGCAGACAGCAGAAGCAAGAAGAACTACAATCCTGCAGCCTGTGGAACAAAAACCACAGTCACAGAAAGATAAACAAAATGAAAAGGCAGAGGATTATGTCCCAGATGAAGGAACAAGATAAAACCCCAGAGAAACAACTAAATGAAGTGGATATAGGCAACCTTCCAGAAAAAGAATTCAGAATAATGGTAATGAAGATGATCTAGGACCTCAGAAAAAGAATGGAGGCAAGGATCAAGAAGATGCAAGAAATGTTTAACAAAGACATAGAAGAATTAAAGAACAAACGAACAGAGATGAACAATGCAATAACTGAAATGAAAAATACACTAGAAGGAATCAATAGCAGAATAACAGAGGCAGAAGAATGGATAAGTGATCTGGAAGACAGAATGGTGGAAATCACTGCTGTGGAACAGAATATGGAAAAAAGAAAGAAAAGAAATGAAGGCAGCCTAAGAGACCTCTGGGACAACATTAAATGCACCAACATTGGATTATAGGGGTCCTGGAAGGAAAAGAGAGAGAGAAAGGACCTGAGAAAATATTTGAAGAGATTATAGTTGAAAACTTCCCAAACATGGGAAAGGAAATAGTCACCAAAGTCCAGGAAGCACAGAGAGTCCCAGGTAGGATAAACCCAAGGAGAAACAGGTCGAGACACATAGTAATCAAATTGACAAAAACTAAAGATGCAAAATTATTAAAAGCAACAAGGGAAAAACGACAAATAACATATAAGGAAACTCTCATAAGGTTAACAGCTGATTTCTCAGCAGAAACTCTGCAAGCCAGAAGGGAGTGGCACGATATATTTAGTGATGAAAGGGAAGAACCTACAACCAAGAATACTCTACCCAGCAAGGCTCTCATTCAGATTCGATGGAGAAATCAAAAGTTTTACAGACAAGCAAAAGCTAAGAGAATTCAGCACCACCAGACCAGCTTTGCAACAAATGCTAAAGGAATTCCTCTAGGCAGGGAAAAGACTAGCAACATAAAACAACTTGTACATATATAGACTACTATATCAAAACCTCATGGGAACAGCAAACCCAGAAACTACAATAGATACACACACAAAAAGAAAAAAACAACCAAACAACACTAAATATGATCATCAGAAGAAAACAAAAGAGAAAGAAAAGAAAAAAGACCTACAAAAACAAACCCAAAACAATTAAGAAAATGGCAATAGGAACACACATATCAATAATTACCTTAAATGTAAATGGATTAAATGTGCCAAAAGACACAGACTGGCTGAATGGATACAAAAACAAGACCCGTATATATGCTGTCTACAAGAGATCCACTTCAGACCTAGGGACACATACAGACTGAAAGTGAGGGGATGGAAGAAGGTATTCCATGCAAATGGAAATCAAAAGAAAGTTGGAGTAGCACTACTCATATCCATAAAAATAGACTTAAAAATAAAGACTGCTATAAGAGACAAAGAAGGACACTACATAACAATCAAGGGATCAATCCAAGAAGAAGATATAGCAATTGTAAACATATATACACCCAACATAGGAGCACTTCAATATATAAGGCAAATACTAACAGCCACAAAGGGAGTAATTGACAGTAACACAATAATAGTGGGGGGCTTTAACACCCCACTTTCATCAACAGACAGATCATCCAGACAGAAAATCAATAAAGAAACACAGGTCTTAAATGATACGTTAGACCAGATGGACTTAATTGATATTTATAGAGCACTCTACCCAAAAGCAGAAGAATACACATGCTTCTCAAGTGTACACGGAACATTCTCCAAGATTGACCACATCCTCGGCCACAAAGTAAGCCTCTGTAAATTTAAGAAAACTGAAATCATATCAAGAATCTTTTCTGACCACAATGCTACGAAATTAGAAATAAGCTACAAGAACAAAAAACTATAAAAAACACAAACACATGAAGGCTAAACAATATGCTACTAAACAACTAATGGATCACTGAAGAAATCAAAGAGGAAATCAAAAAATACCTAGAGACAAATGGAAATGAAAGCACAATGATCTAAAACCTATGGGATACAGCCAAAGCAGTTCTAAGAGGAAAGTTTATAACAATACAGTCTTACCTCAGGAAACAAGAAAAATCTCAAATAAACAACCTACCTTATACCTAAAGCAACTAGAGAAAGAACAACAAACAAAACCGAAAGTTAGTAGAAGGAAAGAAGTCATAAAGATCAGAGTAGGAATCATAATGATCAGATCAGAAATAAATAAAGAAAGAAGACAATAGCAAAGATCAATGAAACTAAAAGCTGGCTGTTTGGAAAGATAAACAAAATTGATAAACCTTTAGCCAGACTCAAGAAAAAAGAGAGAGGACTCAAATTAACAAAATTAGAAATAAAAACAGAGAAGTTATAACTGACACCACAGAAATACAAAGGATCATAAGAGACTACTATATGCAACAGTATGCCAATAATATGGACAACCTGTAAGAAATGGACAAATTCTTAGAAAGGTACAGTCTCCCAAGACTGATCCAGGAAGAATTAGAAAATATGAAGAGACCAATCACAAGCACTGAAATTGAAACTGTAATTAAAAAACTCCCAACAAACAAAAGTGCAGGACCTGATGGCTTCATGGGCAAAGTCTATCAAACATTTACAGAAGAGCTAACATCTATCCTTCTGAAACTCTTCCAAAAAAATGGCAGAGGAAGGAAAACTCCTGAATTCATTCTATGAGATCATCATCACCCTGATACCAAAACAAGACAAAGATACCATTAAAAGAGAAAATTACAGGCCAATATCACGGATGAACATAGACACAAAAATCCTCAACAAAAGAGTAGCAATTCGAATCCAACAATACATTAAAAGGATCATACACAATGATCAAGTGGGATTTATCCCAGGAATGCAAGGATTTTTCAATATCCGCAAATCAATCAGCATCATACACTACACCAACACAGTAAAGAATAAAAACCATACGATCACCTCAATAGATGCAGAAAAAACTTTTGACAAAATTCAACACCGATTTATGATAAAAACTTTCCAGAAAGTGGGCATAGAGGGAACCTACCTCAAAATAACAAAGACCATATATGACAAACCCACATCAAGCATCATACTCAATGGTGAAAAGTTGAAATCATCTCCTCTAAGATCAGGAATAAGGCAAGGATGCCCACCCTCACCACTTTTATCCAACATAGTTTTGGAAGTCCTAGCTACAGCAATCAGAGAAGAAAAAGAAATAAAAGGAATCCAAATTGGAAAATAAGAAGTGAAAATGTCACTGTTTGCAGATACATAGAAAATCCTAAAGACATTACCAGAAAACTACTACAGCTCACCAATGAATTTGGTAAATTTGCAGGCTACAAAATTAACACACAGAAATCTGTTGCATTTCTATACACTAATAATGAAAGATCAGAAAGAGAAATTCAAGAAACAATCCCATTTACCATTGCATCAAAAAGAATAAAATACCTAGGAATAAACCTGCCTAAGGAGACAAAAGACTGGCACTCCAAAAACTATAAGACGCTGATGAAAGAAATCACAGATGACACGAACAGATGGAAAGATATACCATGTTCTTGGATTGGAAGAATCAATATTGTCAAAATGACTATACTTCTACAGATTCAATGCAATTCTTATCAAATTACCAATGTCATTTTTCACAGAACTAGAACAAAAAATGTTAAAATTTGTATGGAGACACAAAAGACCCCGAAAAGCCAAAGCAATCTTGAGAAAGAAAAATGGAGCTGGAGGAGTCAGGCTCCCTGACTTCAGACTATACTAAAAAGCTATAGTAATCAAAACAGTATGGTACTGGCACAAAAGTAGAACTATAGATCAATGGAACAGGATAGAAAGCCCAGAAATAAACCCATGCATCTATGGTCAATGAATCTATGAGAAAGGAGGCAAGACAATACAATGGTGGAAAGACATTCTCTTCAACAAATGGTGTTGGGAAAGCTGGACAGCTACATGTAAAAAAAATGAAATTAGATCATTCTTTAACACTATACACAAAAATAAGCTCAAAATGTTTTAAAGACCTAAACGTAAGACTGGACACTATAAAAGTCCTAGAGGAAAACATAGGCAGGACACTCTCTGACATAAATCGCAGCAATATATTTTCCAATCTGTCTCCCTGAAAAATGGAAATAAGAACAAAAATAAACAAATGGCACCTAATTAAACTCAAAAGCTTCTGCACAGCAAAGGAAACCATAACCAAAATGAAAAGACAACCTACAGAGTGGGAGAAAATACTTGCAAATGATGTGACTGACAAGGGATTAGCCTCCAAAATCTATAAACAGCCCATGTGGCTTAATATCATCAAAACAAACAACCCAATCAAAAAATGGGCAGAAGACCTAAACAGACATTTTTCCAAGGAAGACATACGAATGGCCAAGAGGCACATGAAAAAATGTTCAGCATCACTAATGATTAGAGAAATGCAAATCAAAACTAGTGAGATATCACCTCACACCAGTCGAAATGGCTATCATCAAAAATCCACGAACAATAAATGCTGGAGAGGGCGTGGAGAGAAGGGAACCCTCCTACACTGCTGGTGGGAATGTAAAATGGTACAGCCACTATAGAGAACATTATGGAGGTTCCTTAAAAAACTAAAAACAGAGCTAACATATGACACTGCAATCCCACTCTTGAGCATATATCTGGAGAAAAACATGGTCGGAAAGGATACATGCACCCCAATGTTCATTGCAGTACTGTTTACAATAGCCAAGACATGGAAGCAACCTACATGTCCATCGACAGAGGAACGGATAAAGAAGATGTGATACATATATACAATGGAATATTACTCAGTCATAAAAAAGAATGAAATAATGTCATTTGCAGCAACATGGATGGACATAGAGATTGTCATACTGAGTGAAGTAAGTCAGAAAAAGAAAGAGAAATATCTTGTGATATTGCTTATTTGTGGAAACTAAAAAGAAATGATACAAATGAACATATTTACAAAAGAGAAACAGACTCATAGACTTAAGAGAATGAACTTATGGTTACAGGGGAGAAGCGTGGAGGGAAGTTATAGTTAAGGGGTTTGGGATTGACATGTACACACTACTATATTTAAAGCACAGAGAACTCTGCTCAATGTTATGTGGCAGCCTGGATGGGAGGGGAGTCTGGGGGAGAATGGATACATGTACTTGTAGGGCTAAGTTGCTTTGCTGTGCACCTGAAACTATCACAACATTGTTAATCGGTTATAATCCAATATAAAATAAAAAGTTAAAAAAAAAAAGTAAAATTTGAGATTATTTTTCCTTAGCTTAATGCATGCTTAAATGTTTCTCTGTCTTATTAGTCAAAATGTTAATTCTTTCTACTTCCTAGATGTATACACCATCACAAAAAAGAAATTAAAAATTTTCCTGATGATATAGGAAAACACACCTCATCACTAGTGGTTTTGTCTTTTAGGTGAAGGGTTATTTTTATTTTCATTTTTACCTTATAACAGTCTCCTCCAGGCATGATTTCCTGAATATATACCAAGGGACCTTCATTCCGGTTAATTCCTCCTAGGATCTTCAGACCAAGGCCTGTCTCCTTGGTAACTGTAATCATCTGAAAGGCAGGATCTCTAAGATAAAGTAAAGTAGCATGCACAGGTTAGCCTAGAGATGGGCACCTACTTTTTCTTTAAACTGTTTGGTAAATCAAATTCTTAGAACTAGACAACTCGGAATACTCAGTACACACTAGCAACGACATTTTAAAAAGTATGATCACACAAAAGCAATCAAATGAATTTTCTTAGCTCTAATTTTAGTTTTTCTATAAAACAGCCAAACAGTACAAGAAATTACTGCAATAATGCTTATTTCTTTGGAGTAGAAAATACTTTAAAAATATTATTTAAACAACATTAAAGATTTATTAAAGGTGACTGAAGAGACTTAGTTTTAACTGATTATTTTGACTACACTGAAGGATTCCAAAACAAAATATTTTAATGAATTAGGTAAGTGACTTTA
The DNA here is from genome assembly GCF_003676395.1 of Aethalodelphis obliquidens. Classification (NCBI taxonomy): domain Eukaryota; kingdom Metazoa; phylum Chordata; class Mammalia; order Artiodactyla; family Delphinidae; genus Aethalodelphis; species Aethalodelphis obliquidens. The sequence continues at coordinate 4,027,588 of NW_020838002.1, read as the reverse complement.
AAAGACATGTTTTTGGCCACTTAAAGCAAAATGACCTTCATTTGAATCTCAAAAAATGCAGTTTATCTTTTCAATTTAGAAAGAGTATTTTCCTGGTACAAATCATTTGCTCCAGCTGCAATTTCTGCCAGACATAAAAGTGATGCCATTAGAAAAGAAGGAACTGTTAAAAGAATTCTGCAAAAGGTACTCTCCCCCCTTCACCTCAGTTGTTTCTAAACACTGGTCAGAGCAGACACTTTTACTGGTCCAAGAGAACTTGAATAAAGCATGAAATGAAGCTCAGGGCCGTCTGCTTACTTATGGTGTAGTGGGTGTTGTGCTAAGCAATATACATACATTAGGCCGTTCAACTAATATTTATAAAATCCCTATGATGATTACCCTCATTTTTCTAAAAGAACCCAAATCTGGGCAGGTTAACTTGGTGGCCCAAGGTTACGAAGCTGGAGAACAACAATGTGAGGGCAGTCTGTCTAACTCCAGAGACAAAGTATGGTCTAAGGTCTACTTCACTGGTGCATTAATGCCATTGTTGAATATAGGACTTCCAGCTGTCTTCAAACGTGCCAAAACACGGAAACCGCTCTTTAAAAGAGTTACTTCATATCTTACATATGATTATAGCTTTAAAAAAATTTTCTTAACTTCTGCCATAGAAGTTCTGACTATATCTTTAAGAAGACTTGTATTCAAAAGTTAAATCATAAAAAAGTAGAATGAAAGAAATTAAAAATTTTTTAAAAACTTACAAAACTCCCTGTTTTTGAATATTTTGCCCTTTATATAGCACATCCTTTAGGGTTGCATTATATTGAATTCAGCTCTAGGGTTGGAGGGCCTATCTGGGGATACTAGGGTAATAGTCAATTAGCTAGGAAAAAAGGCAGAAAATGTTCTACAGTCAGATTTCAGAACCTCAGTCCATTCTTGACAGGAGATTTAGACTGCAAGGACGTAAAGGGGTGAAGCCTAGAAAAGGGCAAGATGAAGAAAGGGGACAAAGGTCCTCATTAAGCACCTCCAATAACCTCTTAAACCCTCTAAATGTCAATTTCCTTCAATGGGGACACACACGATCTCCAGCATATGTTATTTCAGTAACGGATCCCTCCTTTTCTAATCCCAACACACAGTATCTATTATTAACACAGCAGTGTATTTACTTGCTAGGACCTTACTTTAAAATTCCCTCATTGTTAAGAATTTATATGACTTCCTTTTTTCTTTTTTTTTTTTTTGTCTATTAAAAATAGTTCTGCTGGGCTTCCCAGGTGGCGCAGTGGTTGAGAGTCCGCCGGCCAATGCAGGGTACACGGGTTCGTGCCCCGATCCGGGAAGATCCCATATGCCGCGGAGCGGCTAGGCCCGTGAGCCATGGCCGCTGAGCCTGTGCGTCCGGAGCCTGTGCTCCACAATGGGAGAAGCCACAACAGTGAGAGGCCCGCGTACCGCAAAAAAAAAAAAAACACAAAACAAAACAAACAAACAAAAAAAACCAGGCAGAGACACTGCTTTTCACCTATCAGATCAATGTAAATTTAGAACTTTCACAATATAAGACAAGGCTTCAGGAAAGAGGTACTCTTTTACATTGTTGGTGGTAATGCAAAATGGCATAACCCCTAAAGAGGGGATTTGGAAGTCTCTAACTTTACCTTCTGATCCAACAATCCCCTTTCTAGGAACCTTTCCCAAAGATACTCTGGCAAGAAATACAAATGACTTGTATACTAGGTTCGTCATTTGGCATAATTTATGATCACCAAAAATAGCAAACAATTCAAATGTCCATCAATAAGGTACTGGATGAATAAACTATGGTATATTAAGAACAGAATACTATACATGTTACAACAAGGTACAAGGAAGATCTTTATAAATTGATATGAAGTGATCACCAGGATATAATTTTAAGTTAAAAAAAAGTCTGGTCAAAACACTATATATAATATGCTACCTTTTTGTTAAGAATGCACTGGCAAGTGGAGCCTGGGAGCTGAATCCTGGGTGTTTTGGAACATTTTGCCTTGGTCATATGCTACTTCCTCATGAACTTGATTTTGCCCTAAGTAGTTGGATAAAACTCTGTGCTGTCACACAGAGTAAAACTGTTCAACATCAATGCATGGAGCTCTGTAGACAGAGCTCTTCACCTACCAACAGCTGGGGCTGGCTTATATCTCTATGAGACTGGAGCTTTCCACTGCTCCCAGGAGGAGGCATCAGGGAAAGATAACTTGAGTTTAACTAACCTGACACCCTTCTTCAGGGAAGATCTTCAAACCTGAGTCAAAGGGCTGGTGAATACTTGTTTACTATGTAAGCAAGAGTAGAAGAATGTCTATACAGTGGAACTATATACAGAATAAATAATAACTTTGAGAAAAATATAATTATATACACACATATATATATCACATGCATATATATTTATATGGATATGTATTTGCTTATGCAAAAAGAAACACTGAAAAAGAACTAAGAATAAAGATGGCTATTTATAGGAGGAATGAAGGCACAGAGTGAAAGACAAGACTGAAAGCAGGACTTCTCCAAATATACCTTGTTATATGTGTGTTACATGTTTGCAAAACGGCCAATTCTTCTCGTCTCTGTCTGCATGCCCCCAGGAATGTGACTTTACTGTTCCTTCCATTAAAAAGTAAAGTCTGTAACTCTAGACCTTGAATTTGGACTTAGTTATCTAAATTGCTTTAGCCAATGGTGCATAAGCAAATGTGAGGAAAACAGACATTTGAAAAACACTTGTGTTTTGTTGCTGGGAACCATTCTACCACCACGTGAAAAAGTCTGAGCTAGCTGCTTGGAAGATGAGATGCCAAGTTGAAAGAGACTTCAGCTATCCAGCCTTCCTAGATGAGGCCCCAGAGCATGTCAATGAGGCCACCCTACGTGATCTGGTGCAGCCCAGAAGAACTGTTCACAGAATCATGAGGAAGAATAAATGCTTGCTTGTTTCAAGGTATTTTGAGCTGGTTTGTTAGTCAGCAAATGTTAATCTTAACATTGTTATTTTTATACTGGAATTATAAAATATTTTAGGTATTTAAAAAATCAGATCAAATTTTTAAAAAGCAGTCTATATAAATAATTCTAAAAGAGAATGCATAATTATCCTTTACCCTGATTTACACAGAAAGCTCTGATCAACCTTTTCATTACCACTATCTTAGACCACAGGTACGTAGCTGTATAAAACTTTCCACCAAATGTTCATTAGTATTCTACATATTTTAAACTATGATAGTTCAAACATATTAAATTTAATTTAGCAATTACTTTTCAAGTAGACCGGATGATACTACAGCAGATGTATTTTTATTCATGGTTTCACCACTACTGTAGCCTTGGATTTAACAGCTGTATAAATGAAGATCTTGACGAAGAGTCTATAAATTCTTCTTTTCCTAAGATTGGAGAAGTAGAAAATAAACTGTCATGTCTTAGAACAGTCAAATTTGATTTTAACTGTGCATAAAAACATTACATATACTTGGCATGTAAACAATATGTCCCTGTGTATAGATGATAGATGCATTTTATATATATTGAGCTATGGCATTTTAGTCATTGCTGATAATATCTGAGAAATGTAAAGGCAGTTCTGTAGATAGAAAGCTAGATAGAGCTATAGGACTATATCTATATCATTATTAATATCTATAGCTATATAAAAATCTGTATATTCTAGCAGAAGTGAAGAATACAGTTAAGCTTTAGGTAACTATTATAGCTTCCACCGTTACTAAGCTTAAAAAACACATAATAATAAAAGACTGAGGAAAATGTCTCTTGTGAGCACAAGGCTAGGAATTTTACAGTCAGAATGTCTGCAAAATAATTATACAATACACTTCGAAGAAAACACAAATTCCTACTGTCTCACCAACTATCTTGAGGGACTTCCTGCAGATCCTATATTACTCTGACTCATATTACTCCATGAGCTTCTTAAATACTTTCCTATAAAAAGAAAAAAATATTATTTTAATGTCTCATATAGCTCCACTGTGAAAATTATAGAGAATAGTGCAGTTTCATTTAATTTAAAAACTGTATTTGAACAGATTTACCACTTCTGTATAAAAAACATAAAGTATAGAAACCTGAAGTTGAAAAAGACCTTAGGATCATTTAGCACAGCTCTCTTATTAAAGCAATGAGTAGCTAGATTCAGAGAGATTGTGTACTTTCCCTATACAAATGAGAAATAGTCAATGGTTTTTTTCCCAACTAGAACTCGGGCTTCAGAGCCCACAGCATGGAACTTGACATCAGACAGACTGCATTCCAATTTGAGCTTCTAGGCTTCTCCAAGCATCAGTTTCTTCAAAGGTACAGTAGGTAGTAGTGATGGTTTTACAAACGGATACACATGTCAAAACTCACCAAACTGTCTCACTATAAATATGTGCTGTTTGTTATAAATCAATTATACCCTAGTAAAGTTAAATTTTTTTAAAAATCCAATTTTCAGTTAAAAATGGCAGCTTGACCTTGGCATGTATCTTCTTTTCCTCCAAGAGCCCACTAATATAAGAGTAAAGGGTTACAAACAGTATAAACTCATAATGTTAGAGAAAAAATGAAAGAAGAGCCATGAGATGAAAAGTTTCAAAATTTCTGGAAGACAAAAAATAGATGGTAGGACGATAATTGATAAAGGAGGCCTGAAGAAGCTGAAAGCTAGGGAAAGGCTTTGTAAACACTTTTAAGTTTGAGCACACATATAGAAAATGGTAATACTTGTATGGTGTACTGGGGTAAACAGAGGTGGCATGCTATACCTCTAAGAAGCTGAGGGGCAATCACTAACTCAGCACACCATAACTGATTCATGGCAAAATTCTGGCCTAAAAAACAGCTAGAGATGTTGAGGAACATATCTTGTAGAATCCCAGAGAGGTTGGGGACTCAGGAACCCAAAGTACTAGGGACAGTGAAACTGAGGTGGAGAACTAAAATCAAGGGGATTATCCCATCTCTTCTCCAACTACTTATGTGAGAGAAATCCTAGATTCTTCTGTCAATAAATTAAATGGACTCTGAAGAAAGAGCCTAAAACCTTCTGGGATCCTAACACAGAATTGTATCACTGGTCTGGGTGTTAAAACCCTGCTTCAACTTTCACAGCCCCTGTGGTAGCAAGCAACAGAAACAGTGGGAGCACACAGATCAACAGTAGCAGGGAAATGAAGCCACCAAGCGCTGTCAGCAGCAAGAGTCTGATGGCCAGGAAGCAAGAAGGTTACTCAGTACCCCATGGGGGAAGGAGGGGAAACTTGAGGGAAGAGCTTACAATCCTAGGGCTTGACAGAGTAATGACTCAGAGTAAAGAGCTGCTGCAGTGGTCCACAAGACTAATGCAGCGGTAGAAGAGAGTTCAATTCTAAAAGTAAGTTTTTATAAGTTCATTATAGACTGCTTTAATAATATAGCAGAATGGAGCAGATTCCCAAACCTTCAGTGAGGAAATTTTGATATAACAATAATAATAGCAACTACCATCTATTGGCACCATGTGTCACACACTGTGCTAAGTATTTCAAATGTATTTATCTTATTTAATATCATGAAAAATCCATTAGCTTTAAGTAAAACAAAGCTGAGTTCAAATGGCAATACCGCTATATGCTAGCCATACAGCCTTAGAAGAGTTACCTAACCTCCTGGCATCTCTTCATATTAAGGTAGGAATAATAACACCTAGCTAAAAGGGTTGCCATGAGGATTAAGGGAGATGTAAAAAACTGGGCTGTCTTCACAGTGTTACCAAAGTGAGTAAGATCCCCATGCAGTAGTGATTTGTCTTAGCTGGGCACTGGGTCCCCAGGTCATGGAACATATCCAAGTATAATGGATATGTCATTGTTAAATTCTATAATAGATTCCATATAGTGTCATTTAATTTTTTTTCTACTTCAAACTATTAAAATGAAATTTCAGTTTTTAAATTATTTCATTCACCTAACATACCTGTCATTGTCCTAAGTGCTGGAGGTGAGATAAAAAGAAAAGAGTCTCTCCCCAGAGACAGTCAAATAAACAGACATCAGGAGTGTGCTAAGTGCTCTGACAGTGGTATTCGCAGGGTGCTGGGGGCATGGAGGAAGGCCATCTAACCCAGAACGGAGGAGTCGTCATGAAACAGCAACACAGCCAGGCATCATACTAGAGGATTTTATCCTCAGAGGAGCCCCAAAAGGCAGGTAATATTAACCCATTTTACATAAGAGAAAATCAGTTAATGGAGAAGCTATGTGACTTGCTCATGGCCACAGTGCTAAACAGTTATAAAGTGGAATTTGAATCCAGTTCTGCCTGGCTTCAAACACAAGCTTTTTCTGCTACAGGACACTGGAAAATTAATTTATGTGGAAAAATGTCATCCTCCAACAAAGTAGGATAAGAGAGTGTTAATTAATGCTGTCTCTCTTCTATGAAGATGATACTATTTTTTTTTTTTTTTTTTTTTGGCTGTGTCACGCAGCATGCAGGATCTTAGTGCCCCAACCAGGGATTGAACCCGTGCCCCCTGCAGTGGAAGCATGGAGACTTAACCACTGGACCGCCAGGGAAGTCCCTATGAAGATGATACTACTGATTAAACTTCTTTACAATAATGAAATGGGTTTAATCTTATCCATTCAAACATCAGCCTTTTATTTTCCTCTCCACATGAACAAGGTATCCATTATCATATCCTTAAAAATCATAAAATGCCTTTTCCTTCCCTCTCCTTTGCTTGTTTCCTACTCCTTCCTTTATACAAGCGAGCAAGGTCCTCAATTGATAGGAGTTCTAGTAATGTTACACATCCACCCCAATCCCCCAACTTCACAGTATTAATGAATGACACAAAGAAAATATTCTATTATTTTACTAAAAATACGACTATTCAAGGAAAATATTTTGTTTTTCTAGGTTGCTGACTCATAGGGGGAAAAGGTTAGGTCAGCAAAAACAGAGACAGTGGAAACAGAGACAGTGGGGGAAAATATTTTGTTTTATAAGCTGACTCTATTCTGGAAAACTTAAAGTAGAGCTTTACTTTGATACACAACTCTCTTATGACTGCATTAGAAGTTTTCATTCCATACAATTAAAAATCTCATCAGATAAAAATCTGCCTATCATGCACATGATGTCTGAATAACAGACTTAATAATTTATGTTCTCAGAGACACGACATTCAGTATTTTCTAAAACTAGTTCTTTTACCAGACCAAAAATAGAGAATATAAAAGGGAAAGGGATAAAAACATCTGACAGAAATGATAGTAAGTGTTAACTTGATTAAACTATAATAATGCCATATGAAACATTATATTTTTAAAATTTAAATAATAGTTAATACATTCCAATGTGGTTATATATTATGGATGCATATCTCTGTCCTATCCAGCTCCACACCATTTCCACACTTAGGTACCTACTGTTTTAGTTTCTTGTGAATCCTTTTAGTTCTTTTATATACAAATAAACAAATATAAATAAATATTCTGATTCCTTTACATTTTTTTGATGCAGAAAGTAGCTACAATCAGGCACAAAGCACCCAGCTGTTCAGGTTGTACACTGTACAATCCTGAGGGTTTGTATGGGTCATACAGACTCTGATGTGAACAGGTACTCTGGAGTGTGTGGTAGCCCTGCATACTATATGCACTACTGTGCAACCTGTTTCTTTTTTTCTTTAACTTAATGTATAACTTGGAATTCTTTTCATATTTTTACATAGCATACTAATTTATTTTCACAGCTGTATAGTATTCCATTTTATGGATGGACCATATTTATTTATTCCCTTATTGATAGATATTTAAATTGTTTCACTTTTTTTGCTATTGCTATAATGAAATCTTTATATATAGGTCACATTACACATGTACAAATCTATCTGTAAGATAAATTTACAAAAATCAGAGTTTATACACACTTGCTATTTTGACAGAAAATGCCAAACTGCTCTCCATCAGGGTTGTACTATTTACAATTCCATCAATAATAGTGCCTCCAACAATAATAGTGCCTGGTATTCCAAATCCTCACCAACATGGTATACTACATTACTTGGATTTTGACAGTCATATTGATGAAAATGGTATCTTAATGTAGTCTGAGTGAGGCTGAGCATTTTTTTTTTATGCTTTCAGAACCTTTTATGTGAACTGTGTTTTCCTATCTTTTGCCAATTTTCCTATTCATTGTTAGCTTTTTACTGTCTATTTTCTAGTTCATAAATCCTAGGGAGATTATTCCTCTGTCTGCACTAAGAATTGTAAGTATATCTTCCTCCTTTTGTTCTTAGATTTTTTTTTTTTGGTTATGCAAAAGTTTGTGGCTAAATTTATCTTTTCTTTTATGATTTTTGGTTTAAGTCAAATGAAAGTCCTTGCCGACTCCACAAAGTTACAAAGAACTCTCATATTTTCTTACAGTTTCATTCTAAAATCTTTGATCCATTTGGAAACCACCTACAGTATAAGGTATAGATCCAACTCTTATTTTCTCCCCCAAGAAGATCACTCAGTTGTCTTAACCACATTTATTAAATGTGATTTGAGATGCAACCTTTATCATACACCAGATCTCATAAGTACTTGGGTCTACTACTGTACTTTTTTATTCTGGCCCATTTGTTATTCTACATATTTATGTACCAACACTATTTTATTTTAATCATAGACGCTCTATAATATGTTTTCATATCTGGTAAGGACAATACCCCCCTCACTGCTCTTTTTCATCCAAGTTTCCTGGCTATTTTTGGTTATTTTTACACATTAACATCTAAATCTCCTTGTTTTTTTTAAAAAAAGCTAATTGTTGGGAATCACGTTAAATTTGCAAATTGATTGAGGAAGCTCTGGTATCTATCTTTTTGATTTTTCCTGTCACAGTACTTGGCATATCTTTCCTTTTGTTCAAGTCTTCTTTTGTGACCTTCTGCAGTGTTCTAAAGTGTCTTCATATGGGTCTTGCACATTTCTTATTTATTTAATTCCTAGGCATTTTGATATTTTTTCTATTAACTTAATGCCTTTTAAAACACCTATTATTTTGAAAGGATAAAAACTGTTTTGGGAAAACTTAGTAAAATCTTCTAGAAAACAATCTCTTTCACCCCAATTCTATCACATGATTTAATGTCTTTATTTTTTAGTGTTACTAGTAAACTAGTTGAAGGAAAAACAGGCCCAATTCATATATTACATTTTAGTTGAAAATTGTGTAACTGCAATATGTTGGTTTATATCCAAGTGCATCTTATTTAACGCTTCAATACATATACACATACTCACAGCTTATAGACAATTAATTAATTAGAAGACTTACTGAGTTATCATTACAAAGATTAAAATAATAACTCTAGAATAGACTCATAAGAGCTTTATAAGCAAGAACCTAATTCTCATCCTCCCTTGACAAAGTATTTTTATTTATTTATTTATTTTTATTATTATTATTATTTTTTGCGGTACGCGGGCCTCTCACTGTTGTGGTCTCTCCCGTTACGGAGCACAGACTCCGGACACGCAGGCTCAGTGGCCATGGCTCACGGGCCCAGCCGCTCCGCGGCATGTGGGATCTTCCCGGACCGGGGCACAAACCCGTGTCCCCTGCATCAGCAGGCGGACTCTCAACCACTGCGCCACCAGGGAAGCCCGACAAAGTATTCTTATATCTAATTCAAAGTTCTTAACAAGCTATGTTGCCAAGGAACTCTAGTGTCTTTTAGTTGTTCCTCTAAAGTGAAATGGTAAACAGAAGAGACAAAGGACAGGTGTTGTGACAGTGGAGGAGAGATTTATTGACTTAATACTAAACCCAAACAGTCTCTCCCCTCTCCCTCCTCTTCCACCTCCTCCATCATCATCATTATCATCATCATCATTCCCATCATCATCTTAAAAAGCACATGAGAAAGGTGCTTTGTCAGAAGCTATCGAGTCATATACATCTAAATGTCTTTGAAGACTCACCAGATTATTTCAATCAAGTGACTGGGGAACTTTAGTTCATTACTGAGTGTGACAGCTTATGCTTATGTCATTAGAAAGGGAAAAAAAAAGAAAAAAAGGAGAACAAGGAGGCTTTTTCTTAGGAAACAGTGAAATTTTACATTAAGGTCATTTTAAGGGAGAAGGAGGGCTACCCAATAAGTTATCTGTCTGAATTCTGTGACTGACAAATTAGAAATGCCTCATATTTATAAATTCACTGGAACTAATATTAAAAATGTCAGTATCGCTTATTGTAAAGTTAGACCTATAGATTCAGTATTATACTTGAAGAAACACACATATAAGAAAATGACAGTGTTTAGGAACTGTGACAACTTGTACACCTTATGACAGCAGAAATTCTTCAAGACAGCATTAGCTATTTATATAATCCTAGGGTTGTTTAAGAACATCGGCAAAAATCAGGTATGACTCCCTTCCCTGGGCTAGACTTTAACTGATCTTTTAAAATGGCATGAAAGTTTCAGGAAATCAAGATATAAAAAATCGGTCAAAGGGTTATTTTACTATCTTCTTGATTCTGTACCCAAAGGCAATATTCCCCCTGGTGGTACATTTTTTTCTTAGATTTTCAAGAATCTAAGCAGGTCAGGAATGCTACTCATTTGTCTTGGAGGTGGATGAATAGCATCTGCTTGTAACCCACAGCACAACCCAGTGGGAAACAACGGAAAACTGCTTCAAAGAAGGAGTCCTGGGCTGCTTCTTTTTTTTTTTTTTTTTCTGGGCGTCTTGAAAGATCTTCATGAGACCAACAGCTCACTGCTCTCACAAGTTTCCTTAGACTACCTGACTGCCTTCTGCTTGCCAATCACCGGCTCAGTACAATCATGTTCACGCACTGTGCTAAATACTTATGATATTATGCCAAAAAAGACAAGGCCTCTGCTTTTATGGCATCTACATGCTAGCGCTGGGAGAAAAATAACAAAAATGGAAACAACATGAACTAGATTTCAGATACTGAAAGGTGATATGATCATATGTGACTGGACAAAGGAGAGCTAATTTAGACTGGGTACTAGAGTTCCATCTAAGATCCAAATAATAGGTCAGCCAGGAGAAAAACTGAGGGAAAAAAACTGAGGTACCAAGTATTCCAGGCAGAGAACATCTCAAGGCAGCAAAAAATTTGGGATGTTTACAGAACAAAATAAGTGTGACTGGAGCATGACGAATGGGGAGAGAGAGGAGATGAAGTTAGAGAGAAGTAGGCAGGGTCTAGAGTACTTAGAGTCTTAGGCGTCATGTAAGAAATAAGAATTTTTGCTTGATCTTATTTCGTACAACCTGACTGTTCTCAGGAGATCTGAATTTGCCTTTTGCCTTATCTCTTTAACTTCTGCTTATTCTAGGTAGGCTGACTATACCCTAGCCTGAATTATGCCAGAATGTCAGTCAGTTCATTTGGGATATAATCAACTGGGGGAAGGGGGCAGTACAAAATGAAAATGCGAAGCCCTTTGTTAAAAAAAAAATATTAACAATTTCAAGAAAGTGACAGCAGAGGATTAAACCAAGTACAGGGTCCAACTAAGTGAGCAAGGCCTGTGTGACTGACTGCACAGGTCACATACCGATGAAGCTGGCCCTGATCTTGATAAATGTTACTTGAAAAAAATAAATGCCTTCTACTGATGAATAATTTCTGTTTTCATTTCACCTTATCTGTCAATCACATAAACTTATTCAAGATTTTTTAAATGGAGTAGCCTCTCAAACATGTGGTTTAAAGGAAGCTGCCAGGCTATATGGGAAAAGAATCAAAAAAAGAGTGGATATATGTATATGCGTATGTATAACAGATTCTCTTTGCTGTACACCTGAAACTAACACAACATTGTAAATCAACTACACTCCAATAAAAATTAAATCTGCAAATATTTCCACATTTTTAAAGTGGATTCTACATGATGATAATTTAATATAAACAATTACTTTTTTGTTCTCATATCAAAAAAAAAAATAAAGGAAGCTGCACAGAAATAAAAAAAACTAGGATATCAAGACTCACTGCAGCAACTTCATGCCATTATTGTGTACTAATTGGAAAACAGTGATTATCCAGTCTATTCTCAGGCAAACTACAATTCATTTGTTCTTACTATTTACTCAAATGTATTACTCTTCCTCTTTTAGGTAGAAGGAAAGCACTGCAATAAATACCTACCAAATAAACAGTTGTTAGTACTGTTGGAATAATTGTTAGGTACTTCAAATTGCCAAATGGATCTAAATGGCTTTATTAGGCAGCCAGCTAAGAAATACAGCTCAGTGGCTAACATATTAAGATTTACACTGCAATGTCCTTAACTTATGCATCAAAAATACTAAAAAAATGTAATTATAAACCAATTTTTTTTATTTTTGGCCACACTGTGTGGCTTGCAAGATCTTAGTTCCAAGATCGGGGATAGAACCCATGCCACCTGCAGTGGAAGCACTGAGTCCTAACCACTGGCCCACCAGGGAACTCCCAGAAACCAAATTTTAAAAACAATACGTCTTTATAATCCTTAAGTCAGAAAGCCTGAAAACCAATAATCAGATAAGAAAACATTGTGACTATCAGGTTTTTTTCCCATTTTTCCTTCTTTTTCCACCTGCACCCATTTCACTCACCTCCATCCCCCAAAATGGTTTGTATGAAAAATAACAACGTATTTTACCTACTATGTAAAATTGAACATGATCATAGCTAACTAGAAAGTGTTCACAAGGTTCAATTATTTACTGCTAAAAATGATATTACAAATAAAAGATGCTGAGTCTGAAACGTCAGTCCAGCCCCTGATGTTTTAAGTTTGTAATCAACATCTCTACTTGCAGGACAGGGTTGTACTAGCCTTGCCTGAGTTGCTCCCATTCCATTCATGGTAGAACCCATTACTTAGCATTAGTTACCATAATGATTTATGCAACATCACAAGCACACTCAGACTCACAAGAACTGCAGCCAAAACTGCTCTATTGCTATCGAGATCACTGTACCTTGGAAAAGAGTAATTTCATTTGCAATTATACAACAAAATAAAAGTACAAAACAAAGACATTATTAGTGACATATTTATGCTGCTACCTCTTGCTACATGGAATGGTTGCCTGGAAAACAAGAATAGTCAAAGGGAATGTTTTGTTGGTTTCAGTGACATTAATGTTTGCACAGGGTTTGAGTCTATGTTGTAAGGAATTTAAAATATGACAGGTCTTGTCCTGAAAGAGATGACAATCTGGTATAAGAACTAAGGTAGATACAGATGAAAAAAATTTTCAAACATTCTCATAACACAGGAATAAGTCTGTAGAATCAGAGAATCTTGAAATTTTCGTGTCAAAGTAGAAAAGTCATGAGGACACGGGGAGGGGGAAGGATAAGCTGGGACAAAGTGAGAGAGTGGTAGTGTATATATGGACATGTATACACTACCAAATGTAAAATAGATAGCTAGTGGGAAGCAGTCGCACAGCACAGGGAGATCAGCTCAGTGCTGGGTCCACCTAGAGGGGTGGGATAGGGAGGGTGCCAGGGAGACGCAAGAGGGAGGAGATATGGGGATATATGTATACGTATAACTGATTCACTTTGTTATAAAGCAGAAACTAACACACCAAAAAAAAAAATGTAGAAAAGAAAGAAGATACTTTTTTTTTCCTTTTTCTTTTTTTTGGTTTCTAATTTTCTGGCCCTGTGACCACAGTTAATCAGTTACTCTCTCAAGGTGACCATCATCACTCACCTGCACTACAGCAACTGCCTCCTAACTGTTCTATTTTCTTTTTTGCTCCCTTCCCTTTTCCACACCATAACCAATATCTTTTAAAAAATGTGAATCAGATATCACTTGTATGCTTCGTATTATTTTTAGAATAAAATACAAACGCTTAGACATGGCTTATAAGGCTCTGTATTATCTGGCCCCAGTATACCTGCGCTGACCCATTTCCTACCACTTTTCTCCCTGCTCACAAGGCTAGGAAGAGATGGCCTCCTTTTTGTTCTTCAGTGGTAAGTAGCTCTTTCTTGCCTAGGGGTCTTGGCATGACTTGTAATTGTCATTGTGTAGTTTGCTCCTTATCATCACTCAGGACTAGGCTCAAATGTCACATCCTCAGAAAGACCTTACTTTACCTCCCTTCCTCTTTTCTTTTTTTTTTTTTTTTTGCGGTACACGGGCCTCTCACTGTTGTGGCTTCTCGCGTTGCGGAGCACAGGCTCCGGACGTGCAGGCTCAGCGGCCATGGCTCACGGGCCCAGCTGCTCTGCGGCATGTGGTATCCTCCCGGACCGGGGCGCGAACCCGTGCCCCCTGCATCGGCAGGCGGACTCTCAACGACTGCGCCACCAGGGAAGCCCTACCTCCCTTCCTCTTGACTTTCAGTCACACTGTACTGTTATCTGAAATTCCATTATTTATGTGTCTGTTACTTGCTTTTCTCCTGAGTCCCTCAGTAGAAAGGACACACTCCATAATTGAACTGATCTTCTCTGACTTTCTCTGTGCTGTAGGCCCAGTAGGTTGAACAATGTCTGGCCCACAAGAGAGCACAGTAAATAAAATGTTGAATGACAAAAGTCAGTCATTTAACTTCGCAGGACTTCAGCTTCGTCATCCATGAAGTGGGGATAATTATACCTGCTCTGGACATTAGCAATAAAAAAGTAATGTTTACTAAATGTTTACACTGTGAAAATTACTTACATGCATATTCTCATTTACTGTTATGATTCGTATTTTACAAGTAAGGCCGTTAAGTTTTAAAAAGACCAAATAACCTAAGGACACACGGCCATAGTGAGGACCCGGGTATGAATGCAGACCTGCTGTAACCTCAGAATCTGAGCTCTTAACCTCTACTTTATAGTTCCTTGAAAGATTCTTTCTTCCATTACAGCAAAATTGCCTATGCCGTCCGCCCCACGCAGGTCCTAGTTTGTCCTGTAGCACAACTGAAGAAAGCTATTACATCCCCCATGCGTTTCTTTTCCAAGATGAACATCCCCATTTCCTTCAATCCTTCCTTAAATGATCCTCATATCCTGGTCACTATCATCTCAAAAAACCAGTCTGACAACGTCTCTCCCGCCCCAGAACTGGTTAATTTTCACTGGGCTAATGGTTAAAGGACTTCAGAGCAGCAGAAGCCGATTCCCAGGGGCTGGGAAAATGTATATGTTCAAGTGTTTGAGTGGGCTGTGGTTAAAACTGGAAGACTTCCTGGGAGAGGTGATCCTCGAGCCGGAGTTCAGGGCAGTAATAGCGGATCGAGGGCCACAGCACCCCAGTCAAAGGACTGCGCGTGACAGCGGCCGCTGGGTTCCGCCGGGTCTAGACAAAGGCTGCTGGAGGTTAGGAAGATCGGGGACACAAACCCACGTGATGATGGCTAGCACGCGGAAGAACGCAAGTCGTTTTCCTAAAAGTAACTTAAATAGCGACTGGAGGGAAGCAAAGTGGGAGGAACAGTCAAGAAGCAAAACGCGAACTTACCCGGCAACCCGGCCTCCGTAGCCCCACTACAGACGCCGCCACCTGAGGAGCCCCGTAGCCAAGGCAGCGGCTGGCTCAACCCAGAGATCGCGAGACAGAGCAGGCCTCGCGAGATCTGGCCTCTGGCCTCTGACAGGCGGGCGTTCTTTCCGGGTGCCATGGGAGGGCTCTGGGTTACGCGATGGACTCGCGTGCCTTTCTGTGGGTGGCCCTGGAACCACCCTGGAAACCCGACCAGGGCTGCGGAGAGGGTAGAGTCTTGTCTCAGGTCGGGGAGGAGCGGGACACGGGGTGCTGAGAGGGAGCTGAGACGGCTCGGGACATGGAGGCGCCCGAGCTTGGCTGTGCAGCCGCCGCGACGGCCGAAGAGCACTAACCCCTTCACGCGCGCACAGGAGGAGGATTGGCGGCGGCGGAACAAGACCGTCCTCACGTATGTGGCCGCGGCGGCCGTGGGCATGCTGGGGGCGTCCTACGCCGCCGTGCCCCTTTACCGGCTCTACTGCCAGGTAGGGCTTGCGCTGCCCGTTGGGCGGCCCGTCTGGAGGGGCGGGGGTGCGGGCAGTTCCCTAGACAGCGATGCTCCACGGTGCCGTGTTGGAGGGATGTCCGAGATTATCTACCAAAGAAAATCGCTTTCTAAGGAAACAGGCCTTAGAAAGTGACTTACTTGCCCAGGGTCACTAAGAAGGTGACAAGGCTACCGGTAGAACCCGAGTTCTTATAGTGATCGTGCCTATACTCCTCTGCCTAGTGAAATTTCCCGATCTCAGCTACACCACCGGCAAGATCTGCAACCTGTATTACGGTATCCAGCGATCTGCCTTACTCTCCTGCTGTTCACACACGGTCCCGCTTTTAAAATGTAATTTATGGTCATACATTAATTCTGAGAACCACAGAAACCATGGTTTCTGTGCAAAGGTTAACCCTGGAAATGGGAGTGTGCTTGCTACTTGTAGTTAAACTGGGAGTAGCTTTTTATGTATACAAACTAGCATGAATTAGGACTTCGAGGCTTTTCCCCCTTGTTAATATGTAACTGTAATGTCCTTACACAGGGCTCCTTTTTAGATAAGAAACT
Source organism: Aethalodelphis obliquidens (assembly GCF_003676395.1). Lineage (NCBI taxonomy): Eukaryota > Metazoa > Chordata > Mammalia > Artiodactyla > Delphinidae > Aethalodelphis > Aethalodelphis obliquidens. Next base: position 4,010,963 of record NW_020838002.1, on the reverse strand, counting down.
CTAGTGCAATGGTTCTCAAAGTGCAGACCCCAGGACTAGCAGCAGCATCATTACCTGGGAGGGGAACTTGAGCGCAGATTGTTGAGTCCGACTGCAGAACTGTTGAATCAGAAACTCTGGGGGCAGGGCCCAGCAGTCTGTATTTAATAAGTTCCCTAGCAGATTTTGATGCAGGCTAACGGTTGAGAACCGCGGGCAAAGGCAGAGTTCACCTATTTCATATATATTCTGCTAAGTTCTTAGGCAGTAGTTTGCTGCTTTATCTGGGCATTAGGATCACCCATGGGGCTTCTTAAACAAACATGTCAGGGCTCCTGTACCCCAGAGATCCTGATTAGGAGACGTGGGTAGGGGTCAGGAATTTATGTTTTAAAAACATAAATGAGAGCTATACATTGGGTTCATTCAGTGCGTGAGTGATAGTGGTTCCCAAACTTTGTTGTACGTCGGAATCACCTGGAGAGCTTTTCAAAATCCTGACACCCAGGTCACATCCCTAACCAATTAAATCAGAAGGTCTTGGAGTGGGAGTCAGGAAGTAGTAATTTTTTAAAGATTGCAATGCTCAGAAGAGTTGGGGAATCACTGGTTAGTTGCTCTTTCCTGCCACTATTGTTAATGCCTGGCTTACTTCTCCTGTCCTTATGAAGATTAACTTTTGCTTTTATTTTCGATAATGGCTGAAACAGCAGAAATCTGAAGGACTTTTCAGTCTCTTAATATCAGCATCTATGTAGGAAAGTGCAGTAGCTTGATTTCTGGAGGATGAGTGTAGAATGTGAATTAATTTTCATCAGAGGCCAACCTGGACCAAGCATGAATCCCAGAACTACCAGTTGATTAAGTCGTAAACAGACCTGAATCTAAAACAGCAAGTGTAGATCACCCCAAACCACCGGTGAGTAGGCAGGGGAAGGTGGGTGTTGATTTTATTCTTCAGGCAATATTTAACAATGTCTGAAGACATTTTAGGTTGTCACAACCTGGGAAGTGAGGGGGGGAGGGTGCTACTGGTATCTAGTGGGTAGAGGCTAAGGGATGCTGCTAAACATCCAACACTGCAGAGGGCAGATCCATTCCCCCACCCCCACCAAAAAAACGAAAAAAAAACCCAAAGAATTATCCTCTCCAAAATGTCATTAGTTCCAAGATTGAGAAACCCTGCTCCAAACTGAAGTGAATGACAATATTTCATGCACCTGGGTGAAAGTGCAGGGCAGGAAAGTAAAAACAATTGTAATTTGTAATCCTAAACTTAAATCATAGTTGGATGTTTAGTAGTGACGTTTCCAAAAGAGCACCTCTTTTATTTTTGGAACCATGAAACTTTAGAGCCAAAAAATTAGGGATCATATAAACCACTTCATACACTGAGCTCATTTTATGAGTATGGAAAGTGTAGCCCAAAGAAAGTAAGATTTAGTGAGTTTTTAGAGCTAGTGACAGAACTAAACTGGAGCGCAGGACATTTTCTTTTCAGTGCCTTTTTCTATTGTTTAATTTCTCAAAGCATCACATTTACTAATTTGAAGAATCTGTATTCAAAGACAGCCTGTCAGAAAGAAAATATTCAGGAATCTTTATTTAAGTGACTCAGGTTCTTCAGGAAAACATCTTAAAACTTAGCCCTCTTGAAGAGAAGTATATACTTGTTTATTAAGCAAGAGTAAATAAAGGCTTGCCCTCTGATGTATCTTGTAGGGTTATAATGTAACTTTATATTGCATGGCAGCTGAGTGAAGCTGCTTGACTTGTGTAACAAGCTAAGATGGTAATACTATATTTTGCTGGGAGTCTTCCCTAGCCTCAAGTTTGGTATTTTTTTCCTAGTATAGTAACAGGTTAATTATCCGGAGACCAGAATTCTGGCAACCTCAAGCATCAAAAGAATAATTTTTTTTAAGCTTCTCTGATAAGGAAATAATTAATGGCAATGAAGATAGACAAGAAGTATCACAGATTATCTTGATGCCTTATGACTAGTTGATTCAGTGGCCAAAGAGATCAGGTTCTCTGATTAACTGGTAATATATATATATAAAAGCTGTACTATACAAAAAAATACAGAAAAATATTTACCAACATGGAAAAATACTTATGATGCTTGAGGAAAGCAGACTATAGAAGTGAAGCTACACACTAATCTGTGTTCTAAAAGTTATGATATGAAAAAGGACCAGACAGGGATGTGGAAAAATGGAATTATTTAAATGGTTTATTGAAATGACAGCGTTGTGGGTAAATTTTATTTCTAATAATAATAGTTGATATGAAATATTAACAATAAGGTGATATATGTTTAATGAAAAGTTCAGCTAAAAATTCTGAGCTCTATTATCAGTGGAGAGTCCGCTCTCTTTCAAATGATTCATTTTTGACCATGCCATATAACCAAGTGATTACTGAATAATATGACTTTAACCAGTATAGGCCCTTGACACCCAAAAAGTGGTCAAACCATTGGCACATTCATAGGAAACGGCCAGTGATAGTATATAAACCTTGCTGCTACTGGATTATTAAAGTTAAATAGTTTTTAAAATTTTGTTTCATACAATAAATAGGTCATCAGCACTTAAAACTACTGTATTGTTGTTTAGCATATTATATTGTACCTTGTTGTCTTTTCCTAGACTACTGGACTTGGAGGATCGGCAGTAGCAGGTCATGCATCAGACCAGATTGAAAACATGGTACCTGTTAAGGATCGCATCATTAAAGTCACCTTTAATGCAGATGTGCATGCAAGTCTCCAGTGGAACTTTAGACCTCAGCAAACAGAAATATATGTAAGTGATTAAAGCAGTTTTTAAAAGATTGCTTTTTTCAATGTAAAAATCCTTTCTTTCATCGCTTACTGGTTCATAATTTAGGAAACATTCATCTAAACTTAATTTCAAAATACTGACAGATTCCATTACTGTAATCCTTTTATTCCTGCAGACTACTTTTTGACAGTGCCCTATATTCTGACCTAATGTAACAGGATATACTTTTAAGTTACATGGCATTATAATAAAAGTCAGTTTGGAACTATGGAAAATGTCATGTTTTTATTAGAATCGTATTAAGAATTCACTAAGAAGTTTTCTGGTCACTAATCTTGACAGTAGGAGCAGCTGTCATCCTTTATAGTTGACTTTACCTCAGGTATAGATGATACAAGAAAAATGTTGAAAATCATTGGTTACAATGGAAAGTAGTTTACTGATTTACATCAGAAGTATCCCTGTCCCTTAAAAAAAAAATTTAAGGATCTTTGAAGTAATCATGCTAAATAGTCATGTTCTATTTCAGAAAGATTATACACCTTAAAAGTTTCCTAAAATTGTGATTAGAGGATTTAACTGAAATTATCTCATGAACTGAATAGCCAGAAAAGCTTAATTGTAACTCTTATTGGAAAACCCTATTAATATTAGTGCTTCCCCAGGTTAGTAAGCTTCATTGAATCTCTTCAGTGATTTGAGGGTGTTATAGGTTATGGTTCTTTCTGTTTTTTTTTTTTTTAATTAATTAATTTATTTTTGGCTGCGTTGGGTCTTTGTTGCTGCATGCGGGCTTTCTCTAATTGTGGCGAGCGGGGGCTACTCTTCATTGCAGTGCGCGGGCTTCTCATTGTGGTGGCTTCTCTCGTTGCGGAGCATGGGCTCTAGGCGCGCAGGCTTCAGTAGTTGTGGCACGCTGGCTTAGTTGCTCCGCAGCATGTGGGATCTTCCCGAACCAGAGCTTGAACCCATGTCCCCTGCATTGGCAGGCGGATTCTTAACCACTGCGCCACCAGGGAAGCCCTAGATTATGGTTCTGAATATTAGTTGCAATCACACAGTAGTATACAGTGGTGTTAGTTGCTAAATTGGTACATGCGACAGAGCATCCTTTGGACGGTGATTTTTTTTTTTTTTATTTATGTCTCATTTTACGTTGACTTCTTTAAAGCCTTGCAATTTATTTTATCCGTTATTTTCTCTCAAGAAAAAAAAAACTATTAGTGCTTTTTGGTTAAATAAAAGTTCTATTCAGTTAGTTTTACTCTGGTTTACATTTAATTTACTCTGGTTGTAAACTAAGTTTAAGGTTGGTAACCTTTTATAAAAAGAATCTTTAGTCAATTATATAATATTCAGGGATAAGTGTTAAGAAGTTAGGCTTGGCTTGTTCTTGGACACATTTTATTTTCTTACATCTTTATTGAAGTATAATTGCTTTACAATGTTGTGTTAGTTTCTGCTGTACAACAACGTGAATCAGCTATATGTATATATATATATATCCCCTCCGTTTTGAGCCTCCCTATCCCACCCCTCTAGGTCATGACAAAGCATGGAGCTGATCTCCCTGTGCTATGCAGCAGCTTCCCACTAGCTGTCTATTTTATATTTGGCAGTGTATATATGTCAGTGCTACTCTCTCATTTCGTCCCAGCTTACCCTTCCCCCTCCCCGTGTCCCTAAGTCCATTCTCTATGTCTGTGTCTTTATTCCTGTCCTGCCCCTAGGTTCTTCAGAACCTTTTTTTTTTTTTTTTTACATTCTATATATGTTAGCATACGGTATTTGGTTTTCTCTTTCTGACTTACTTCACTCTGTATGACAGACTCTAGGTCCATACACCTACCTACAAATAACTCAATTTTGTTTTTTTTTATGGAGCAATATTCCATTGTATATATGTGCCACATCTTCTTTATCCATTCATCTGTCGATGGACACTTAGGTTGCTTCCATGTCCTGGCTATTGTAAATAGTGTTGCAATGAACATTGTGGCTCATGACTCTTTTTTGCGGTACGCGGGCCTCTCACTGCTGTGGCCTCTCCCGTTGCGGAGCACAGGCTCCAGACACACAGGCTCAGCAGCCATGGCTCACGGGCCCAGCTGCTCCGCGGCATGTGGGATCCTCCCGGACCGGGGTACGAACCTGTGTCCCCTGCATCGGCAGGCAGACTCTCAACCACTGCGCCACCAGGGAAGCCCCACGACTCTTTTTGAATTATGGTTTTCTCAGGGTATATGCCCAGTAGTGGGATTGCTGGGTCATATGGTAGTTCTATTTTTAGTTTTTTAAGGAACCTCGATACTGTTCTCCATAGTGGCTATATCAATTTACATTCCTACCAGCAGTGCAGGAGGGTTCCCTTTTCTCCACACCCTCTCCAGCATTTATTGTTTCTAGATTTTTTTGATGATGGCCATTCTGACTGGTGTGAGATGATATCTCATTGTGGTTTTGATTTGCATTTCTCTAATGATTAGTGATGTTGAGCATTCTTTCATGTGTTTGTTGGCAATCTGTATGTCTTCTTTGGAGAAATGTCTATTTAGGTCTTCTGCCCATTTTTGGATTGGGTTGTTTGTTTTTTTGATATTGAGCTGCATGAGCTGCTTGTGTATTTTGGAGCTTAATCCTTTGTCAGTTGCTTCATTTGCAAATATTTTCTCCCATTCTGAGGGTTGTCTTTTCATCTTGTTTATGTTTTCCTTTGCTGTGCAAAAGCTTTTAAGTTTCATTAGGTCCCATTTGTTTATTTTTGTTTTTATTTCCATTTCTCTAGGAGGTGGATCAAAAAGGATCTTGCTGTGATTTATACATCATAGAGTGTTCTGCCTATGTTTCCCTCTAAGAGTTTTATAGTGTCTGGCCTTACATTTAGGTCTTTAATCCATTTTAAGTTTATTTTTGTGTATGGTGTTAGGTAGTGTTCTAATTTCATTGTTTTACATGTAGCTGTCCTGTTTTCCCAGCACCACTTATTGAATAGGCTGTCTTTTCTCCATTGTATTTTCTTGCCTCCTTTGTTGGATACATTTTAAATAACTTCATCTGCAGATTATTGCTTGAAGACTTCAGACATACAAGAGGACAATCCGTATCTAAGTATGCGTAAGAGAACATTGGTTCTCCACTGACATATGCAAGTAACATTTGAAAATCAAATGTTCTTGGGTAGTATTCACAATTTATTTTGCTGACCCTTAACATTAGTTTAAATGAGGTATTATGGTCTGAAATGATAATAATGACTAATTTAGGAGGGAAAGAAGGAGCCATGTGAGATTTAAGGATAATGTATATTTTCCTTAAAACAGGTAGTGCCAGGGGAGACTGCACTGGCGTTTTATAAAGCTAAGAATCCTACTGACAAACCAGTAATTGGAATTTCTACATACAATGTGGTACCATTTGAAGCTGGACAGTATTTCAATAAAATACAGGTATAACTAAATGCAGACATTACAGAATGTGATAAAGGTACATGAAATTGTTTGATACTAAATCTATTTGTGTCTGTTTAGTAGGTACTAATTTTTTAAAGTTCATTTCTTCTAAACTTCAAACTTTATTTTTCATTGCTTATAATAGCTATGCAGAGGTTGAGAGTCAAACCATATAGATATCTGCTTTTTTAAGATTAGAAGAATTTGCTGATTCTCAATCCTTAAAGCAAAACTCAATCTGAGATAAAAGATGCTGTTATTCTATTACAGAATTTAAAGATTATAATTAACAGTTATGCTTATTAAAGCCAATAAATGAAGCATTAGTTTCTATTATAGGTAATAGAGTAGAAATATTAATTAATGAATACCTTTCTATAACTTCTAGTGCTTCTGTTTTGAAGAACAAAGGCTTAATCCACAAGAGGAAGTAGATATGCCGGTATTTTTCTACATTGATCCTGAATTTGCTGAAGATCCAAGAATGGTGAATGTTGATCTCATCACTCTTTCTTATACTTTTTTTGAAGCAAAGGAGGGGCATAAGTTGCCGGTTCCAGGCTATAATTGAAGTCAGAACTAAGTCCTGCTTCAAATTTGTGATTTTTGAAAAATCATGTATCTTCTCAGAGGAGAAATATTTATAATAATGTGAAGCCTTCTATTTTACATTTTATATACTTATGGTTCTTTTTTCCCAACTAAGTTACCCTACTTAGAATGTGTAACTGTTCAAAACCATACTTAGAGTTTAAGTAGTATTAGAAGAAACTGCTTTGTTTCTTAAATATCTTGGCATGGACTTGATGGTTCAGCTTAATTCACTGGTCCCCTTTCAAATTATGAGCACTTCATACTTGTAGCAATGAATTTTTATTATTATTTCTAGAATAGTTGGTTACTACTTTCATTATGAACAGTCACTATTTTAAAAGCTCAAAATGGAAGAGGAATCACTAAGCCCTAACAGCTTGCCTAAAGATTACATTCTGATTTCAAATTTGACTGTATTTTTCCTTTAGGATCTAGGGCTATTTTACATTCAGAGTACTAAACAAGTACTTTGAAATTTCAGTACCATGAAATTTAAATAAAATGCATAAGTATATCTGGTAGGTTTGTAGCATTTTTTGTGATAGTTCCAAGTCTCCAAATTTTAAAATGTAAGTGGGATTGTGAAGATTTACTGACAGCAGAGTTCTTCTGAAAAAAGATGTATTGAACTGTTTTAATAGTAATTTATGACAAACCAAAGTACAATTTATTCTGAATGTTTTCCAGTAGTCTTTTTTCCAAAAAGAAATAAAAAAGGAGCATTTAGTGTTATAAAGAATTATATTTAAAGGCAAACAGTGTAGAATCCAGTAACCTCTTGAGGGTACCTGAAATATTAAACTACAATCATCAAGGCTTTTACAATTCATAATCCTAAACAAGAGTATTATTTATAAAGAAGTGCAAATTGACTTTTACATTCAACTTTAGTTAAATGAAGGCACTCAGTATTCTTCCTGAATAATAATAGTTTTTCACATTTCATGCTTTCATCTGTTAACAATTATTTTGTAATGAAAGTCTTCATCTACTCTTATCCGAGCTCTTGTGATGATTTCTAAATGTAGGAAGGTCTGAAACATAAGGTGCTACACTTAATCTGGTTGGCCTCAGTACCAAGAATTTTTCTTCTGCTTAAGTTTTAAGTGAATATATGTTACAACCAAGTTCTTTTGAGAGAAAGCTTGAGCTGCTGTCAGGAGCCATAAATGTTACTCTGGAACTGTTACTCTTCTGTTTAAACCTCATTACTGCAGAGGAGAAATGTTCCACTGTGGCTTTGACGTTCTGGAAGGTCTTAACTTCTGGGTCTCAAAGCTGGACAGGGTCTACCTTTAGGAGAATTGGCACCCATAATGCTGCTAGTGAGCTGGTCATCCACTTCAACCTGGAATAAAAAGAAGAGTCAACCATCTCCATCTTTTCCTCTTTCCCCATTCCTTGTAACTAGAGAGCCACAGTCTAGTAGAGGAAAGGTGGGAATGTACTACTTCCATGGGGGAAGGTGTGGAGGGAATAAATAAGGTTAATAGGTTACTGGTGGCTGTGTGCATTTATTAGTAAATAAATGGAATGATTAGTAAAGCAATAGAATCCAGACCAATCTAGACTAACAATGAATGGCTTCTACCAGTCCCAGCTAACAGGTATTAACTGCACATAAAAGACACATCTGATTCTAGTGCTAAGAAGTTTTTATTGATCATCGGTTTTTGTTAGCATTAACATTTCTATACCATAAACCTACTTCTGCATTCCCAAGATTTATAATTTTTAGCTAACATGGTCACAAAGAATGTATTTCATTAGTGAACAATAGTTCATTACAATTTGAGTGACTCAGAGGAACTTGTGTAATAATATCTCACTCATCAGAGTGTCAGACTGTGATGGCCCTTACAAAATGTAAATAATAAATGTAGAAAGTGACAGTTACACTGAAATCATGTGGAATGTAAGTTGCGTAAGTTGAAGCCTTTACCTCAACGGTCACTGTGACTTTGAGCTCCTTTGTGGTGGTGAACATCAATGTCTTCATAAATAGCTCTGAAACAAACAAGCCATAATGGCAAAAGGGTTATATATCAGTTTCAATGTACTATTTTGGCTTTTAGCTGCCAACAACTTAACTAAAAATCTGGTGCTATTTTAGGTGTTCAGGAAATCAGGCTATATCAGTAAATAAAAACAAAGGTCTCTGTCCTGAAGCTTACATTATAACTTTCTTAGATCCTAATGCTGCTATTCCCGTACATCTTATAAATATGTATCTCATGTAACCATTTTACTTGTAATTTAATGAGAAATATGGCTCAAAATTTGGACAGTTTGCTTCCTGATTTAAAAAAAAGCAAAAATTGTTCAGCTTTCCCTGGCTTTATAAAAAACATTAAAAATTAATATTCTAGCTTATTTAACGTATGTTATTACAGTCCAAACTCCTGAGCTACCTTTAGCATATAACTGTCATCTTTGTGCTTTGTATATAGTCCTTTCTATGACAGCCTTTGTTCAATTCTTTATATTTGTCTTACATATGTCTGCAGATAGAACATATCTATACCTAGAAATATGACATTAATATATACAGTATAACAACACATGGCTAAGGAAAAAAAATCTCATAAAAATCACAGCACATTGAAGGCATGATCCCTAACCTCAAGAAGCCCCAGCATGGTCCAGAAACGTTAATGTTTTTCTAATAAGTTTTGTCTCTCGTTTTCCACAAAAGTATTTCAACCTCCTTCACTCTATTCAAATCTCTGATGCCCCTCCTCTCAGTCAGAAACCTCACATTTTAGTAAATTAAATGTCTGGATATGGAAACCTCCTCATGGCTTCCATCACCAAATCTTCAAGTCTGTTTTCATCTGCACCATCATCTACTTCTATGATCCTATCTGTCTACCCCTAGGCTTCTCAAACACCTCACTCATTTAGGTATCTCCCTTCCTAAATCTTCAGCCTCTCATTCTCTACTAAATCCTACCCCTTAGGATTCACAGATGTTCCAGCATCTCCCATTTTATAAAATAATACAGTCCTTTATCCCATGTCTACTTAATCACCTCAGTAATCCTCCAGCTCCCAGGCCACTTTCCACAATCCCTTCATGTTTAAGTTTCTATGTAAGTTACCTGTGCACTTACTGTCTACTTCATCTCTTACTTTTTAATGCACTGAAATTTGGTTCTGTCCCCATCGATTTACCAAAATGCTTCTACTAAAATCACCAATGATTTCCTGTTACTTAGTCCATTATTGAGTGTTTGTCTTCAGTAATGTTTACCACAGTTGTGTACTCCCTCCTTTTTGTTTCCAAACTGCAATTTCCACATCTGGTAATAGGTTGTTCCCCGTTGCTCTCTTTGCTCTTGGCTTTTCCATTTTCTTGAATGCGCCAAACTCTCTCCCCACAGGGTCTTTGTATAAGTTGTTACCTGGGCCTGCAACACTGATTCCCAAACTTGTCACACTAAAAACTGCAGGTCTTAACCTTAACGTCACTTCTCAGGCTTTCTCTACCCTCATTTAAATCAGTTCTTTCTGTTATACACTGTCAAGTCGATATCTTTCATACCATTAACACAAACTGTAAATACATGTTTGCCTGCTGATTTAATTTCTGCATCCATACTAGATTTACCCTCCATGAGTTTTAACACGATAAATTAGGCAGCAATCAATTCCCCTTGCACATAGACAGTGTTCAGTCATTTGTCAAATGAATGAATCATGTGTATGTATATGTATATGTATATTCATAAATACTATACTCTCTGTTCTGCTGGAGTAGAAATTCTTAACCTGGGGTTCATGGACAACTAGTGATGTGAATATCCCAGAACTTTTCTGCAAGATTTTGTGCTTTTCCTTAGGCAGAAGTTCCCTGGATTTCATGGAATGTTCAAAGAAATTGAGACACCCTACCCTCCTGAAAGTAAGAATTGTAGTGGTAGGGAATTCCAGCTTCTTACTATCTCTCTTACCTTTAATATCTATTGCACCACCACATCTACTTACAACAATCTCATAATTAACTAAAATATAATAATATACTTTTCCGCTTCCTATTTGCCTAGAGAAACCGATAAAAACATCCGGTTTCCAGACAGCATACCCAGTTTAACCAGTTTCTAATTCCTTAAACCACTAATATATTCATTGATACTTTATCAAGCAGAATGACCTAGGAAAGTTTCATAATCTTGTTAGGAAAAAATATTTAATGAATTCCTAAGCCTATTAAGATTCGTTCATAAATCATTCCAAAATAGATCACTACATTGAGGGTTTAAACCAGGGTCAAAACCTCAAATGCCTACACATGCCAGGCAGGTCAGATGAAGGTATGCAGTGGGCCAGGTGGGGCCTGGTGGACTGCAGAAGCTGTCTCATCTTAAAGAGGCAGCTACTATGCAGCCCCAAGCTATTGCTAACACGTAAAAATGCTGTTGTATCGAAAAGAATCCAGAGGTCCAGATATTTTTGGAAATATCCCACTTTTTAACTGTTGGCAGTTAGTGTTGAAATGCATATTTAAAATTCACACAGGTCAAACAAAACACAGCTGCAGGCAAGATAACAGCCTGCAGGCTGCTAGTTTCTAAACAGTGATTTCCATAAACCTGCTTTAATCATTTTAAACAATTTTGGGGGTAACCTTTAGTCAAAGTATATTAAAGCTCTAAGGAGCCTACCATTCCATAAATATTTTTATATACTGACCAATATGAAATCACAAAATAATGCTGCTTTAAGGATTCCAAGTTAAAAAGTAATTTTTACACTAATAATCCATTTTAAGCACACTCTTGTCATAGGTAGTGAAGATTAAAAACAAGTTCTTATAGAAGTCTTTTTTGGCATTAGTCAAAGAACAACTAAAATACCCCATCCATGTGGTACTTATGTCACTAATCAGTGAATAGTGCCCTTCTCAAGCTGGAGAGAATCTGACTTTCCTCCAAGGCATCTACAAGGAATATACTAATGCACACGATGGTTCTGGTTATTTCTTAATGTGCAACCCCAGCATTTTTATTTTTTAGTCACAAGGCTGAGAATAACAAGACCATTAAGAGCAACAACCTCCAAGAAAACCTCACAAGTCATTTTTAAATAAGGTCATTGATTTCTGCCAAGACCTAAACAAAGTTAAATGTATGACCAAGCCCTGTTAGCTCTGCTACCAAAGGGAACCAAGACAAAAAAGATAATCATTTTGTAAATTACTTACTCTGTGGTGACAGCAGGAGCTAAGGGATCAAACTCCATTACTTCGTAGTAATTGGGTGGCTGGAAATCATTCTTTGTCATCGCTGTAAGCAACAAAAAGAAACACACATTGTGCTTTTCGAGGAGATACACACAATTAATATTCTCTTTATGACTTAGACTTCTGACAGAAGATCCTAACAAACACTGACAACGAGAAACAAGCACACTGGTGTTCCAATGCTACTCCCAAGTACAACAAATCTATACATAACAAAAAGGTTTCCAAACTTCGATTACAGGTTCATTTACCTCAGCACTCAAAATACAATATTCAGTGCAACACAAGCATTTTTACAATCTCCTAATGTCGGTAATGGTATCTGCCCTGAATTTATCTCGTGTAGCTTAAAAATGTAAATGAACTCTAATTTTTCCTCTCTGTATATCTATTTTCAGTTACCAATAAATCTTTAGCAGATTCATATATTCTCTCACAAGTTTCCTTATTTGATGCAAATAATAAGGTGTCAAGTACCTGGATGATTGCTGGGCAGGGATGGTGGTCTCTGGTTTGATGGTGTTGCTGGAATGGTCTTTAGAGTAACTGGCTGTAGTAATACTGAATTTGAATATTCCGGAAACTGAAGAGAGCAGGGTGCATGTTCAAATAAACATTCTACATTAAGCTTTACTTTATAATTTAGATTCCTAGGCTTCCAAGGGGCAGTATTCCAAGAACCATATATTCTGAACTGGATAAGAATTAGTAATTATTAACTATTATTTTAGTTTTTAAGATAATAACCCCTTACAGAATTTACTGCTTTTCTGTCTGGTTTCATGCCCATTGCACCTCATTTCCCATATAAAATGTAAACTTAAAAAAAATGTTGCTTTTTAAAAAAAGAAGCGGGAATGTATGGCTCAGACCAGAGTCTGTTGTTCCACACTGAATAAAACCTGGGCCTCAAAGGACAAAAAACAATATTAACCACAAAAAAGCATAAGGTGAAGATATTAAATCAAGACTTAAAGATTAAAGTTTTAATTAGAAATATCTCTTCTTGTTAATTTTCTTCATTCATTTCACAAATATGTCCTGGGCACCTACTGTATGCCAGGCTCTATAAATAAAGCAGTAAATAAAGCAGGCCAAATCCCTGCCCTCAAGAAGCAGACAATCAACAAACGTAAACAGGTGTCAGATAGCAAGTGCTCTCTGGAAAAAGCAGGGTAATGGGAGAAGAGAGGCTGGGGTGGGATATTTCTCTGACAGTCATAGTCAAGGGAATGCCTCACCACTGGGGACACTGAGCAGAGCCCTGATTCTGATGCGGGTCCTGTGATTAGCTAAGGTCATATGGTCATATGCTCTGAAGCAGGGGGGTGGCCAGTGCATTTGGAGAGGCAAGAGGTGCAGCTAGAGAGGTAGTGGGAGGGGTCAGAGCAGCATTTCAGGCTTTTACTGAGTAAAATGGAGTCAGGAAGAAAACCACAGGTGGTTTTAGAGCAAATGGGTAACATAATACAAACTTTACTTTTAAAAAAGATTGCCATGGGGACTTCCCTGGTGGTCCAGTGGTTAAGAATTGGTCTTGCAATCCAGGGGACACTGGTTTGAACCCTGGTCAGGGAACTAAGATCCCACATGCCGCAGGGCAACTAAGCCCGTGTGCCACAGCTGCTGAACCCATGTGCCACAACTAGAGAGCCCACACACTGCAACTAATGAGCCCACGTGCTCTGGAGCCCGTGTGCCACAACTAGAGAGAAGCCCACACACTGCAACAAAAGATCCCGTGTGCTGCAACTAAGACCCGACACAGCCAAAAAAAAAAAATGAAAAAATAAAAAAGATTGCTCTGGTTTCTGTTTTAAGAATAGATTGTGTGATGGGGGTGGGGGTGGAGAGGAAGGTGAAGGCTGAAGCAAGGCAACACTCAGGGAGGCCACTGCAATATCCATCTGATGGTAGCTTGAAATGGGATGTGGTAGTGGAGGTGGTGAGAAGTGGCTGGATAATGGATATATTTTGAAGGTAGAGGTAAAATGGTAGAGGTCAAGCATGATTTCTCAAGGTTTTTGACCTCAGCAACTGAAATAGTGGTCATTTACTGAGTGGGGGAGACAGCAGGAAGAGCAAATCGGGAGACAGGGCTGAAAGAAAACAAGAGGAGATGTGAAGTGGAAGGTGGAAATGTGAGTTCTGAGTGTAGGGAAGGCATAAGGTCTGGAGACGGCAACTTGTAAGTCGTCAGTCTGAATGGAATTTCAAGATATGAGACCAAAAGACCATGGAGGAATGAATGCCAGATTCCTGGGGTCTCCAATACTGAAAGGCCAGTAGAGGAGGAGGGACCAGCAAAGGGGATGGAGAAGAACTGAGGCAAGAGAAGAACCCAAAGTGAGTGGTGTCTGAAAGCCACACGTGCAGAAAATAGGATGTGACTGACTGTCAGTTGCTGTTGATCAGGTGAGATGAAGACTGAGAATTGCAGGACTACATTTAGTAAATCTGGAGGTCTCTGGTGACCTTGACAAGAGCTCTGCCAGTAAAGTGGCTGGAATGAGAACTTGTCTGAAGTCTGTCAGAGGATGGGAGGAAAGAAAGTGGAGACAGCAAATATAAACAGCTCTAAGGGAATTCTGATCCTTAACCATCTTTCTAACGGAAGTGAGACTACACTTGTCTATCTTAAATGATTAAAAAGACAGCAAGGAAAAGTCCTAACAAGGGCTGCATCAACACATTATAAAGAAACTTTGAGCAGAATATGAGAATTAGGACCAGGAGTTCCTTTTTAGCATGATAATTGCTCATCAGGTGCACTGCCAGGGAAGGTCTTCATTACTTACACTCTCATATGTAGGACTTGAGGCGAGGTTTTGGCTGGTCCTTTGGACAGACCTAGGATAGTGTGATAACACAGCATGATTACCCTACAGTGAGATCAAAGATGCCAAAAGATGACTTTCCTGGTCTAAAAACAAAACCCAAAATGCACCTTCAGACTACACAAACGTATTAATTTTATATATCAATAAAAATTACCATTGGTTTTAGTGCCCAGCAGATCATGATGCCCAAATACCAGACAGTAAAGATAAAACCCTGTCCCCAGGCAGTGGCAGCCTTGAGACCCTGGAGTGTGCACACTATACCAGTGACAGCAGAGCCTTCAGTCTTTGCATGAGCGTAGCTACCACCCCATCGTTTCCTAAAGGATGAGGGGCAATGCAGAGTAGAAGTTAGGAAGGGGGGACAGTTTGGAGTAAAGTTGGAATAAACACACTTCACCCTGTCTCTCCCACCAAATGCAGCTATAAAACATGGACAGGATGCGTGGAGCAAATATTTGAGAACTGAAAAGTAAACACTAGTTACAGGCTGATTGGGAAAGAAGACTAGAATTTGAGTATCAGTGAAATGTTGGTGAACTTGCCATGTTCTGCCCCTCTGGTAATTCCCTAACTGGAATGCAGTGCAGCCTAAAACCCAAGTGGGCAGTGAAGACAGAGCTCCAGGAGAAGCCTCTCATTCTCACTCAAGGAGCAGAAAAGGGAAATCCTAAAGCTCAGAGAGAGTGTGGAAATCCCCCATCCCTTTTCTCCTCTTTGTTCTTTCACACCCCAAACCCTAGGCAATCCCAAGGTGGCTGCAGTGACAGCAGAGGCAACAGGGACCTACAGGGGCTTAAAACTCTGAGTGCGGGGAACCTTCTTCTCTAAGAGGTAGAACTGTGATCCCAAGAGGATATGGCAAACCTCTGTTGTTTCTTTTATCCCTTCTGTCCTGCCATTTGTTGCCCAACACAAGCATAGTCAAGGAAATGCATGGCATAGTAAACCTTCAGCTTTTTGACTGGAGAGCCAAAAAAGGGTGTCCCAGGAAAGCAAAGAACCAGAGAAATCACAAAGAGGGAGGAATTCAGGAAAACAACCTTAAAGTTGTTTATGAAACAACTTTATGCATCTATGCATCCATGGCTGATCCCAATTAATGCCAAAGATGTTGAGAACTGAACACACAGCCTGCTATCCAGACCTTACATGAATACTGGGTGGCACACACGTGGGACAGGTCTCAATGGCACTGCCAAGGCTTTGAAAATTTAACTGACATCAGAACCGAAGCACACAGAAGGCAGGCTGAAACTGTGGCGTAAACCTCATGAGGTTGTTTGCCTACTAATCAAAACATCAACATTCTCAACAGGATTTAGATAAGATGAAGTGTCTCATATCATTAAAAATGTCCAAGATACAATCCAAAATTACTATGCATATGAAGAACTGAGAAAATTTAAACTTGCAATAGAAAAGACAATCAACAGTGGTTGACATCCAGAGTACACAGATGCTGAAATTATCTTACAATTTTAAAGCAGCTATTTATACAAATGCTTCAGCAAGGAACTGTGAACACTCTTGATAAAAAACAGGAAAATAGAGTCTCAGCAAAGAAACACAAGATTATAAAGAAGAGCCAAATGGGAATTTTAGAATTGAAAATTTCAGTAACTGAAATTTTTAAAAAGTTACAGAATGAGCTAAACAGCAAAGTGGGGATGACAGAGGAAATAGAGTGAGAAAAGCAATGAACAGAACCCTATGGATCTATGAAACAATGACAACAGATCTAACGTGTGCCATCAAAAGTCCCAGAAGGACAGCAGAAAGTGTGTAGTGCTGAAAAAAACATTTGAAGAAATAAAGGCTTAAAACTTCACAAATTTGGTCAAAGACAAACCCACAGATTCAAGAAGTTCAGTGTAATAGGTTGAGTCGTGGCTCCCAAAGAGTTATGTCCTTGTCCTAATTCCTGGAACCTATGAGTGTCACCTTATTTGGAAAAAGGGTTTTTGTAGATATAATTAAGGACACTGAGATGATGTTCGAGTGGGCACTAAATTCAATGACAAGTGACCTTAAAACAGAAAAACAGGAGTGGGGGGAAGGAGGGGCTGAGACACACAGGGGAGAAGGTAATGTGAAGGTGGAGAAAGAAAGTGAAGTGATGTGGCCACAAGCCAAAATAACAAAGGAGTGCCAACACTCACCAGAATCTTTAAGAGGCAAAGAATGGCTTCTCCTCTGAGAGCCCTGGAGGGAGACTGCCTTGCTTTCTCTCAGACTTCTAGCCTCCAGAACTCTATAAAGAGAAGTTCCTGTGGTTTTAAACCCACCAATTTGTGGTGTTTTTATGGTAGCCACAGGAAATGAATACACTCAGTAAAACCAAAAGACAGCCATGCTCAGACACATCATAATCAAACTGTTGAAAATTAGAAGAAAAGTTCTTAAAGCACAGACAGAAAAAAACAACACAGAATCAACAGGGGAAAATTTGAATGAATGTTAGCTTTCTCATTAGAAGCCATTTAGGCCAGAGGAGACTGGAGCAATGTTTAAAAACTGCTGGAAGAAAAGAACCATCTACCCAGAATCCAATGAGAATATCCTTCAGGAACAAAAATGAGAAAGACATACTCACATGAAATAATCTAAGAGACTTTCACTGCCAACAGACCTTCTCTAAAATAATGCTAAAAGAAATTCTTCAGAGAGAAGAGAAATTGTACCAGAATAGAAGGAAAGCAACAGAAATGGTAACTATTGGGTAAATATAATAGACTATTCTTCTCTTCCTGAGTCTTTAAAATTTATTTGAGGGTTGCAAGCAAAAACTATATTATGGAAAAATAATTGTATAATAATTATACATTGTCTAGTTGTGGTTTTTTAACATACATAATACATACAGTAACTATAATTTATATTATTAAAGGGGAGCGCTGTATGATAATAAGGTTTCTACATTTCACTTCAAATGGGAAAATACTGGTTTTAAGTACCCCCCAAAAACTGTAATTCCTAGAGCAACCATTCCTCCCCTCCCCATATATACACTACACAAAGATACAAAATCACGATAAAATGGAATATTGAAAACATTCAAATAACCTAAAGTATGAAGGAAAGAGGAAACAGAAAAAAAACCCACACACACCAAAGGGAACAAATAGCAAATTACACAGTGCTAGACCTAAATCCAAACATACTAAATGTAAATGGTCTAAACATACCAATTAAAGACATAAATTATTAAAATACATAAAAATGTACGACCCAACCATATGTTATCAATTAGAAACTCACTTCAAATAATTAAGTTAAAAGTAAAAAGGCAGGGCTTCCCTGGTGGTGCAGTGGATAAGACTCTGCCTGCCGATGCAGGGGGCACAGGTACCATCCCTGGTCCAGGAAGATCCCACATGCCACGGAGCAACTAAGCCCATGCACCACAACTACTAAGCCTGCACTCTAGAGCCCGTGAGCCACAACTACTGAAGCACATGTGCCTAGAGCCCGTGGTCCACAACGAAGAATAGCTCCCGCTCACCGCAACTAGAGAAAAGCCCACGTACAGCAACGAAGACCCAACGCAGCCAAAAAAAAAGTAAAAAGGCAGAAGATATACCATGTGAACACTAATCAAAAGAAAGCTACAGTGGCTATATTAATATCAAAGTAAACATGAGGGCAAAGACAATTACAACGTATAAAGAGGGGACATTACATAATGATAAAAGGGTCAATTCACCAAGAAGACAACAATCCTGAATGCAAATGCACTTAAAGACAGCTTCAAATACATGAAGCAAATAATTTTACATAAACTTTTCTAGAAATATCACATACTGTATGACTCTATTCAGATGCTATTGTCACAAACTATAATGATAGAGAACAGACTGGTGGCTGCTGGGGGTTGGGGATGGGGATGTGTGACTATAAAGGAATAATAGCATAAGGGAGCTTTTTGGGATAATGAACTATTCTACATTCGGACTGTGGGGGTGGTTACATGAATCTATGTATATATGTTAAAATACATAGAACTGTACACCAAACAAAAAAAGGGTCAGTTTTACCATACGGAATTTTTTTTTTTTTTTTTTTTTTTTGCGGTATGTGGGCCTCTCACTGTTGTGGCATCTCCCGTTGCAGAGCACAGGCTCCAGACTCATAGGCTCAGCGGCCATGGCTCCCGGGCCTAGCCGCTCCACGGCATGTGGGATCTTCCTGGACTGGGGCACGAACCCGTGTCCCCTGCATTGGCAGGCGGACTCTCAACCACTGCGCCACCAGGGAAGCTCTCGGAAATTTTTAAAATAAAATTAAAGTGCAGAAAGAAAATAAAGAGAGCAGGTATGGAAATCAGATCCACGTGAATTTGAATCCTCTTTTTGCACTAGTTAGCAGCCTTGGTTTCTTCACTTGTACAGTGAATATTGGGGATACCTATCTCATAGGCCTGTAGGGAGCACTAGTAAGTAATTAGTAAGCATTTCTTATTCTTCTTAGCCTATGGCCTGATACTAACTGGGCTATAAATATGACCTGTGGCTTTATCCCATCATCATCGCTTTTCAGGGATCCTTTCTGTTATGAATAATTCCATCACTCATTTGTTCTGTGATGATAAATTAAACTGCAAACACAGAGAGGTGGAAAAATCTCAAGACTGTAAGATATTCTGATGGCTGATTTTGCCACTCATATGTAATCTTTGGTATATGATTTAACCCAGATGCATGCCTTAGGTAACTTTAGCGCTTCCATTTCCATCACTAAAAAACTGACTAGTGATACTTCCACTCATGTATCAATATAAGCTTCTTCTGAAAATCAGAAAAAAATAGATACAAAAGACATAGTCTAGAAAACAAAATATAGATGTCACACATCTTTTATTCCAGTAAATTCTAAGAACTATTATAATTATTTTGATATCTGGAACTTGGGCAGACAATTATAACAGGGTTTCTAACGATCAGCCGATCACTGCCTTATGGTTCCCCAGAGACATTTTTTAAAACTAAAGATTCTTGCTACTGAATCAGAGTTTCTGGTGGCCAGCAATTTTACTGTTCAATAATCACTCAAGTGATTTTTATGCACCTTAGAGTATGAGATCCACAAAACTAAGCAGCTGTTAGCTAGGATTTGATCTTTGTGTGAGTTGTATAGACAGACATTTTTTGTAATGGGATTTCATCTTTATGGTCAATCTTTCCCAACAAGATTTGCAGAATAAAGGAAAACAGAATCAGCTACTTCAGACCACGTTGTTTACTAAGCAACTTCACTGGAGTTCTGCCTACAACATTTCAACATTTACTTGCATCACAGCAGTCAAGACCAGAGGGAGTCAAGCTAAGGTAATGACCCAACCTGGTGGTTCAAGAGATAGCCATGTCCCAGCACATGAATCTTTCCTTTCTCTCTTCTTCCCTTACACATTTTTTTGTTTTTTTTTGCTTTTTTCCCCAGTTTGATTCTCCTTTCTCTTCTCCTCAGTCTGCCCCTCTCCTTTTTAATATAGAAAAGTAACTAAAAAATATCTAAGTCCATTGACATAAAAACACAGCCAAGACATGCTGTTGAGTGAAAAACAAAAGCAAGGTTCAAAACAGTATGCATAGTATGCTGCCCTTTATTTAATAAAGGAGAAAAAATAATTCATATTCTTATTTACCTAAAGACACTTTGGAAGGATAAATAAGAAACTAACAAAGGGGTTCCCCGGGTGGGAGCAGGTATGACCCAAGGGAGGGCAAGAGGCAGGATGGGGGTGGGATGAGATCAAGTATTGTCCTTGTACATCTTTTTATATTGCTTTGATATCTGCATCATGGAAATGTATTGCCTATTACCTAAAATACATATATTTAAAAGGAAAAAAAAGAATATAATAGGCTTTGATGGAAGGCAAATCTAACTTCTGTTTATTTTTTTGCTGTTTATCTGCTCCATCCTGCCCCTTCTTGACCTTAGGTAACCATGCTTTTTTTAGGTTCTTCTGCATCTTTCTTATGTTTCTCTATGCAAAGAGTGGCAAATATTAGCATATATTATTTCTCACTTTCTTATACAAATTTGAGATAGTATACACACACTACTTTGCACCTTTTCTCATTTAATAATAAATATATTGGTGATTGTCCCTCACATAGAGGGCCTACTTTTTTCTCCAGAAGTGTAATAATATATTGTGTAGATGTTTATTTAACCATTCCCCAAACTGAAGGGTACTTGAGTTGTTTCTAATTATTAGCTACTGCACAAATGCTGTCAAGAATAATCTTGTAAAGACCTTATTTTGCATAAATAAGCATAAATTCCTAGACTGCAAGTTCAAACGTAAATGCATTTATAATTTTAATAGATATTGCCACTTGCCCCTCATAAAAACTGCACAGTTTTGTGATAGTATCTGTCTCTCCACAGTTAACAAAGCATGTTAACAAACATGTAGACTACTGCCAACCTGTGAGGTTAAAAAAAGTCTTATTACAGTTTAATTTATATTTCTGTAACTGTACGTAAGGCTGAGCATCACTGAGCAAAAATATGTTTCTAAATCATCTGTATTTCTTTTTTGGTGAACTATCAGTTCACCAGACCTGCTACTTAATCGCTACATGAACTTCTATTCCCTAGGTCTCAGCCTTTTTTCCTATAAAATGGGAATAATGATAATAGCACTGATCCAAGAACTTTTGCAAAGATTAAATGCAATAAATAAAAACAGGTCAGCAAAGTGCCTGCCACATAGCAAGTGCTCTGCAATCTGTGTGGTCGTTTCTGTTCCCCCACTTTGTCTTTGTATTTTTCCTACCTCCTGTTACCACTAAAAAAATAAGAGAAACAGAGAATTTATGGAAGGCTTGCTATGTACTGAGTGCTATACTAGGAGGTACATACAGTATTGCACAGAATCTTTTTAAGAATCCTAGAGAGTATTCTTAGAAGAGAAATGAAGGCTCACACTGGTTAAGTTTCTCATCCAAGGTCACACAGCTAATAGGAAGCAGTACTGAAATTCTAAATCAGTTATGTATGATTCCTAAGTCTCTACCTTTTCTATTATGTCATGTTTTCTTAAATACGAGGAATCAGAATGAGATGGAATTAGTTCTGGAGTATTACTGACATACTTACAGGGGTGTTTCTGTGTTTTCTGAGGCTAGCAAATCCACCTGTGGATGAAGACTGGGTTTCAAGTCGTTTGTTACAACAGGACTTGTAGAGCTGAAATCTAGAACACAAAATGTACTTATTGCTTGGCTCTAAAACATTTTGTCCATCAGTTCTGTTGAATTTTCTGCTGTTTTTTTTTTTTAAAAAAAAACCCACCAAATTAAGGAGATTGAGATAGTTCTGTCACCGTAAAATCGTGGGATTTCCTCAAACAGAAATTCAAAAACATCATTTATGGCAACTGGAAAGAGAAATTCCCTGCCATAAAAACAGGATGTTGTAAAGGTAGCAAACGTTATTGTGTTGGGTTTTCTAAAATCCCAAGCTGACTCACAATGGAAGGCATTTTATGTCTTATCCTGTCAAGCACAAAAGTAAAAAGCTATGGCATATATAGAGCTCTACCCTCACCTCTCCAAACTCTCAAGTTCCCATAATCATGAGACACCCCAAAGAGAATAATTATTTCCACCCCCACTCTGAAAATGCCTGATAAAAACTCAAGAAAACTCTTCAATATAATGGACTCCAAACATCCCACTGGTCTAAGCAAGCAGCCAACATTTTAGAAATGGGGTAAGTAATAAGAAAACCACAAATTGAGTGATACTGACTATTCTGATTCTAAAAAATCCTGCTAACATAAAAGGAAAACAAACTGATTTTAATTTGGCAGAAAATTCTGGATTTCAGCATTTTTCATCATCTTTACTTTGTAATTTACCAAAACTCTTTGGGAAGGGTAATAGGAGACAACAAATAAGACAGATAAGGTAGGTAACCCTAAGCCTACAGTGCAACATCATTCATTTACCTTCACAGAAAACCATTAAAGCAACAATTGCTCTCACTTTATAAAGTAGGAAAGTCTCTAAGGTGGGTGGCTAAGAGGTGCCAGAACTGGGATTTCAACTTGGACTTTGACTCAAAAGCTTGTGATTTGCCCTCCACATTTCGCCATCATGAGGCCTCATAATTCCTGATTTTGTCTATATGCATCAAATATTCCCCTTCCTGATGCTATAGTATGGCAGAGAAAACCAAAGATAATAGTGAGTGGGTTCAGAGTAGGTTTAAGTATTGGCCATGGAGCTGAACAAGCTCTATAAGCAGGCCAGGCGAATTTGTCAAAATACTAAGCCAGTGGGATGAGTTTCAAGGACCTCCTCCGCCAGACACATCCCATTCCTGTACTGGGTGTGACCTACCATTTGTCAAGAAGTACTTAAATCTCCTGATATAGTTCTCTGATATTCAAACTGACTTCAGTTCTTCTCAGGTTCCATTTAATCAAGAAACCAAGAGAACTGTTTCACATCAAGCTCTTCCACTGGTCTGAAAAGGCCCATGTGCTTATTTACTTAAGTCTGAAAGCTGAGCATTCAGGGTGCTGAGTTCTCCCAAAGTGGCCCTATGCATCAGAGGGCTGCGACTCAGGTCAAGGAGATCAGAGGATGGGGCAGAAGGCTCACTGGTAGTCTGAAAACAAAGCAAACAAAAACACAATTTAGAAAAAACTATGTCAGGCAGTTTGTCACAGCTTTCTCCCCAGACTTTCCTTTGGAGAAAGGAAGATCCTATTTGGAAGTATCCTGAGAGAGAACTCTCCATTCAATAGACAATGCTAGTGCTAATCACATCTCACCACTGACATGGGTCCCTGCTTAATTAGAGAATCTTCTTATGACCTCTTATCAATAACTCAATGAGTTATTAAGGCAGATACTCTACACTACTAAAACCACTCCAAATCATTAATGCATGTCTTCTCTTTTTTAAGACTTGTTTTATATAAGCTTTGCTCCTTGCTGTAGAATTCATAAAATTTTCAATTGTTTATTTTATAACAGTTCTATTTACTTACATTGGCATCTTCCCTCTGGTTCTTATTTTGCTCCAAAATCCTTTGTTGGTTTCGAATGAACCTGTTTGAATTAACAAAATGCAAGTATTTAAAAGAAAAGATATGAAAATGCTATAATATTTAACAGAATTATTAATGTGCAAATATTTAGGGATAATCAGCCTCATCCCCAATTCCCAATAAAGTACTTTAATAACTTTTTCCCAGTTTATAAAAGTAATAATGCCTTTAAAGAAAACTATGAGAAAATGGACAAATATTACAAATATGAATAATTCCATAATCAAGATATGGTTCCTATTAATATTATGATGTACTTCCTTCTAGTATTTTTTTCTGTAAGTTAATCTATTTTAAACTTAGTTGAAATTATACTTTACATAATTCTGTATTCTAATTCCATTATGTTCAGATCATTTTTCTAGTTATTCAGAAATACAACTTATAGTGGTTGCATACTTAACCTAATGAATCACATATATAAATATTCTCCTTATTCTCAAATATTTGAGTTGTTTCTAATTTTGCCAAAATTATCAAAAATGATTTTCCATAAAATTCACATACAATTAACATATTTTCACTGTTTAATCTTCATTTTTATAAGACACTTGTCACCTAACAATATTACCTTTTACAACTTTGTTTTAATTTTACATTGTTCGTACACTGTGGATAAAGGAGGAGCAGTTAAATAAATAAATAAGAGAATAGGTTTCAAAGAATAGTGAAGCTGAAAGCAGAAATCCAAGGCACAAGTGTCAGTATTATTACTGAGTAGTTATAAGACCATACATATGATCCTCAGTTCTCCATCTACTCAAAGAGAATAGCAATATCTGAACCATTTCCTCAAAGTTAATCTCAAGGGCAAGATACAGACAGATAATACAGGTGGATGAATGTGGAAATGCTTTGCAAACTAAAAGCTGCTTTAGAAATACACAGTATTTCTATTACGACACATTGATTCCATGAACCTAAACACTTTCAAGTCTAAAAGCTTATACTGAATTAAAACATGACGTAGGTTTAAGGATTTTCCCCTTTCTAACACACGTACTTCTTCTTCCATCTACTCATGGTATTGGCTTCCTGCATGCTAGCTAGTTATGTGCAAGGTGTCAACAACCTTCACAAATCAAGCCTTGAGTAACAATTTCTGTTACCTTATTTGCACAGCTATTCCCTGGATGTAATGAGTGGAAACTTCTGGGGATTTTGGAATAGGGTGAATGTATTTTGCCTGTGGGATGGATGTGAATCTTTAGGGAACAGAGGGCAGACTGTGGTGAGCATGGTAAGTAGGATGATTCCCCTGCCAAGATATCCACATCCTAATCAATGGAACAGTGAATATGTTAGGTTAGATGGCATATGGAGTGAAGATTGCTAATGAGTGGACTTTAATAGGGAGATTATCCTGGACCACACAGATGAGCCCAGTGTAATCACAAAGGTCCTTAAATGTGGACGAGGGAGGCAGACGAAGGAAGCAAGAGGGATACAATGTGAGAAGGACCCGACCAGACAACTTTGGCTTTGAAGATGGAGGAAAGGGGTCAGGAGCCTAGAAAAGTGGCATAAGTTGCACAAGTTAAGGAAAAGATTTTCCTCCAAAAAGGAATGCAGCCCTGGTTCAAAGCTGAATCAGAAAAAGCTGTTCACAGAAATAACCCAGCCTCCTGATATCGAGACCAGATAAACACACATTCCCCCTTGGAGGAAGCTTTTAGTAAGTGGTCTTATGGTTTGTAATAGAATTCTCCAAAATGAAAACCATGAGTCAGCACTCTACTGAAAACCATATGGTTTTCCTTAGATATCTTCCCATTTACAAAGATTTATACCAACCACCCCCCCAAAAAGACCAAACAAACAACAAAAAAAAACCCCAAGAAAACGAAAGGCAAGGTTTGCTCAGTGGTAAGGGAACATGGTCACAGGGCTCACATCCCTCCCTGGGTGCCCTGTCACCTCTTCACAGAACAGCCGCTCTCCCTGACAGCGAGACAGTGAGGGAAAGAACTTATTTCGCAGCTGTGGGTTTTACTTCCCTGATTCTCTTGGTTCATTCACGATGAGTGGGGAAAAAAAGTCTAGACAATAAATTAGAAGGCTCACTAGGACAAGAAGAGGAGGAGGACAAGAAATTAATATTTAATGTGCTAGCACCCAGCTAGGTGCTTTAATATACATTATCGCATTTAATTCTTAGAAACAAACAAATAAAATAAACAAACCCTCTCCAAATAGGTAGTATTATCCTCTTTAATAAATAGGAAAAAAACCAAATCTTAAAAAAAGTTAAGCAATTTGTCCAAAATCATCAGTAAGATTTGAATCCGGACCTGTTCACCTCCTTCCCTTATGTCACACTGGTCCCATTCTTCATCTGTTGGTGGGAAATATGGCCACTAATGCCAGGGAATTCTCGACAGAAATGGTTCCCCTAAGGGCGTCTTGAAATGTCACTGTAACTAGGAGGAAAACCTCTGATATTTAGCAGGTAGGGGCCACATAAGGGAAAACTGCCCTACCCAAAATGCCAGTACAACTCTTATTTGAAACAAGGATCTAGAAAAAGTTCGGGGATCTCAGAGACTCCAGAATTTCTATGCTAGGAAGGCCTAGGTACAGGTTTGGAAAGAGACCAGGAGACTTGCCTGAAGCTATGTTTGTACATAGCACTTCTCATTAAGACTGAGGAGAAAGCCACCTGTCAAGCGAAGCATGCTGCCGCTATTTGGGGCCGGGTTCTAGGTGCCAGCTCTCTCCCCAGGCCTGTTGTGCCTTCCCATAGCTTCACAACCGTATGTGCTCTTACCTGCTCCTGGTTTAGTCAACTCCTCCTCATCCCATAGTTCTCAGCTTAAATGGTACTTCCTCATCATAGAAGGCTTCCTGTCCTTTTTCTGACCTGGATTAGGTCTGGCTGTTATTCTCACTAAGCAGACCTCCTATTCACTGCATTTATTTCACTTTCCAAGTGTGTATATTTATATATATGATTGAAGGTGTTTTCCTGACTATAGGCTTGACTATAGATTACAATAGGTTATAAAACTATTATTTTGGGGCTTCCCTGGTGGCGCAGTGGTTGAGAGTCCGCCTACCGATGCAGGGGACACGGGTTCGTGCCCCGGTCCGGGAAGATCCCACATGCCGCGGAGCAGCTGCACCCATGAGTCATGGCCGCTGAGCCTGCGCGTCCGGAGCCTGTGCTCCGCAACGGGAGAGGCCACAACGGTGAGAGGCCCGCGTACCACAAAAAAAAAAAAAAAAAAAAAAAAAAGACTATTACTTTGATGAATGAATAAATGACTTGGAAACAACTTAAATGCCTAATAAGTGAACTGTGAGAGAAACGTGGACCATTATGCAGCTATTAAAAATAATGGTTTAGCCAAAGCATTTAAGAACATAGGATACACAAATACTGGTTTTACGGCAAAGAAAATCAAGGGAGAAACAAAAGTATATGTTCTTTATATGATCATGACTATAAAAAAGTTTAGAAAAATACTAAAATGTTAGAAACAAAATTATGAGTACAGTCGACCCCTGTATCCACAGGTTCTGTATCTGTGGGTTCTGCATCTGAGGATTCACCCAACCTCAGATTGAAAATATTTGAAAAAGAAAAATTCCAGAAAGTTCTAAAAAGGAAACTTGAAGTTGCCAGGAACCAGCATCTATTTACATAGCATTTACATTTACTAGGTATTATAAGTAATCTAGAGATGATTTAAAGTGTACAGGAGGATGTGCATAGGTTATATGCAAATACTACACTATTTTACATAAAGGGCTTGAGCATCTGTGGATCTTGGTATCCTTGGGGGGGGGGTTCCTGGAAACAATCCCCTACAGATATCAAGAGATGACTGTGTTTAAACTTTTTGCCTTCATACTTTTCTGAATGGAATTTAGAAAAAAAATCTGTGTTCATATACAGATTATCCTCACTGGCTACTCTGGTTTTGTGTAGACTATTTTCTCCATATAAATATCCTCCTCTCTTCTCTTTACCATTTCCATGTTGTTCTCCACCTCAAACTTAGGGTAAACCTCACTTTCACTACGACTCTTTGTTTATAGCATTGGTCTATTTGAGAGCTTACTATGTGCTCAGTGCAGACAACATTCCGTGATTAAGATCCAGGCCCTGCTCACAGGGCAGTACGTGAGCATTGCTTACACTGCCCGTGAATGCCCCTCACACTGCTCAGGCACACGCTCATTCCTGCAAGCCATATCACACACTCCCAGAAGAGCAGGACCAGGATTCCCTATCTTGGGAGGAAGGCAGCCATGTCCAGAACTTGTTCCTGATCTTTCTGAGTGCTCACCTGTAGGCACTCTAAGAACACGGAGTACCTGGAGGTTAAACTAGCACTGGAGGAGGGTCGGAGAGGGCGTGCCACTGCTCACCTCTCATATCCAAGGATGGCGTTATTCAAATCCTCATTCACCTGAATTAGCTCAACAGTGACATCTTCATTCTCCACCACTACGAGCAGGTCCATGATCCTCTCCTGCATCTCCCGACCTGTCTTATAAAGTTTCTGTCAAAGAAGGAGAGAGATTTCTTCTTCAGTGCTAAAAAAACAACTGATTTGCCAATCTGTATACTACTGTGACCATCTCCACACTGAGTCACCTATGGGAGATTACCAAAGTATTTAACTATGGACAGCTCATCCTTTCTCTATGAAGGATATCAGAACAATATTTTCCTCTAAAAATCAAAATGGGCATAAGGACAATAATGTACATTGCATGTAATGCTGGACTAGAAGTCAGAAGTGGTGTACAGGAATTCTAGGTTTACTACTTATTACCTGTGCTGTGTTAGGAAAAAAAAATCACTGTTTTCTAAATCCGTTTACTCACTTGACAAGTGAAGAATATACTACTTGCCACATCTACCTCAAGGGGTGACAGAAAATCAAATGAGGTGTATAATGAGGAACTATATAACTATAAAGAACTACATAAAACATAAAATGCTACTGTTGTTATTTGTGGTAATAGAAGAAAGTAGTTAAAATGCAGTTATAGCAGTATAATTTTCTTGTTATGTTTTACTTAAACATGTAACATTTATAGTTACAACATCACATTCCAAGGTAAACTGAAGCAGGATTAAAAAACTAGTCATCAATGCCATTTTTATTTGGACTGCCTGGAATCACTGTATTACACAAGACTCTACTCCCCAAACCAGCTTTTTCTCATAAGCATCAGAGGCACCTACAACAGACTTACTGACTCAGAATTGCCTAGGCTGAGAGTTTGGGAATTTACACTTTTTAAACAAGCATCTCAAAGTGTTTCTTATGTACACTGATACTTGAGAACTGCTATCTTACAACTTACTTTCTCTTAGGCAAACCTCCAGTAAGCCTGAGGAGCATAAAACTGGTATTAATATTCCTTCAAACCCACCCTGGCTAGAATTTGTCCATGTAATAATACATTAACATCAGGCAAGAACACAGGGAAGCTCTCCTTTCAAAATGAAAGCAGCAGAACTTGCTAAATCACAGCACTATTACATT
Source organism: Aethalodelphis obliquidens (assembly GCF_003676395.1). NCBI lineage: Eukaryota > Metazoa > Chordata > Mammalia > Artiodactyla > Delphinidae > Aethalodelphis > Aethalodelphis obliquidens. The sequence goes on along the minus strand of NW_020838002.1, from coordinate 3,981,493 downwards.
ATCTGATCTTTTCCCTCAAGAAAGACAGACTTAAAAAAAAAAAAAAAAAGACCTGCTGAAAAACTTACACTTCACAAAACCATTTAGAATCTCAAACAATCTATCACAAGATTTCCAACAGGAAATCTCTAAATAAATAAACCAAACCACTACTAGCTGGCATTTAGACTCAGAGGTAAAGGCTACCATACCTCCACAAAATCTTAACAGAAGTATTTAGAAGACAGAAGAAAAGGGAAAGGAAAAAAAAAAGTGAGACAGACAGATGACAGACTCTAGGTTTTCATACTTGCACTGTGCAACCAGAAAAATTGTCCCGGTTCCTAATGATGTGGTCACTGTCTGCAGCAGTTGACAAACTTTTCCTTAAAGGTCCAGATATTAAATATTTTCTGCTTTGTAGGCCACAAAGCCTGTGTTGTAACTACCCAACTCTGCCAAGGTGAGAGTAACCACACACAATATGTAAACAAATGGGTGTGGCCACATCCTAGTAAAATTAAGTCAGGTGGTTGCCAAATTTGAGTCACTTATGGTCCCCTGGTAGAGCACAAAGAGAAAAGACTTCAGACTCAGTGATCCAAAAGTCTCTCCCATCTACATACCTGATACGGGATATGGTTAAAACTTAGCCTCAGTTTACTTTTTTATCTGTAAAACAAGGATAACAACCATCTTATAAGGTTGTTGTCAGAACAGAAAATGATGCGGTTGAAACCCACGTATGGCATACAGGGTAGTCAATGAATGTATTATGGTTGCCTAAGGAGGTGTCCCTAGCAGCTTAACTAGCAAACTAATATTATACATTCCTGGGACTTCCCTGGTGGTCCAGTGGATAAGACTCTGCACTCCCAATGCAGGGGGCCTGGGTTCGATCTCTGGTCAGGGAACTAGATCCGGCATGCATGCTACAACTAAGAAGTCTGCATGCTGCAACTAAGACCTGGTGCAGCCAAAATAAATACATATATATATATTTTTTTAAAAAAGGAAAAAACTAAGAAGCATTTGGTTATAACCCCATGATGAACAAGAACTTTACCTCTGTTCTGCGTTAGTGTACAGAACAGTTCTCCTCCTTGCTCACTGGCAGCCTTGCTAGAACAATGTCAAGATCAAGGAAATACAATGGCTGTTAGATGCCTGTGACAAAAGTAGAAAGTAATCTGAAATGAATTTGCAGCCAACGTCAACAGCCCCCGGTCACATGAAGACTGTCCCTTTGCCCTCTCAAGAGACAGATGGAATGGAAACATGAAAGGGGCACCACATTTCTCAGCAGGTTTGCAAAGCAGAATTTGAAAAACCTCTTCAAAAGCCAGCCCACTCTGATCTTTGCAATTGATGTCTGTCTCAGAGGAGGGCCAAGCCACCTGGAAACAGCACAGATCAAGTACCATGGACCAAAAGGATGGGTCAGAAGTTCCCCACAGCAGGCACCTGCAGGGCTGTGGATGTGGGGAGCAAGGGGGCACGAGTTAAAATACGGAGGAACAGCTGCTGGTGCATATGCCCATCACAGAGGCCCTGGAATCGCCTCCCTTTACACCATATCAAAGCCCAGGCAGGCTTCTGAGCTAAAGTGATTCTAACAATCAATTCAAACGTCTTTGGAGCAAAACAAAAAGGAGCTCATTAAGAGCTTCCTCTTCTGACATCCAGATGGCTCCCACTCTTTCGCAGAGCATTCAGGAATTAAGGAAGAAGATTCTTCCACACTTTGAACTTCAACTGCAATTGTCCCACATTCACCAACACAGGGCAACTCAATAAAAAGAAAAACAAAAGTATCTGAACATATCCCTTGAAAAAGTAACAAAAGGAAGAAATGTGTTTGCTTAACAGCCTTCTCTGGAAATAATACCTCTGGCACTACTGCTATTACACATCTCCTCTCTCCCAGGACCTCCTACCAAGACAGCAAGAGACCCCGAGAACGTCCCTATATACTCAAAACCAAAACTGCCCCCGCTCACCATGAAACCAAACATTCCTCAGCATAACTTGCTCATACACTTTCTTCTTTCTTTTACAGGCTTCTATTGAATGAATGACAAGTTAACAGTTAACATAATCCTCCAGAAAATCATTAACTTCCAACTCTTTTTCCCAACTAAATATTGTAAACATCTTCAGTAACTCCTTAGCCCTTCTTTTGCCCTAAATCATTAATTCTTCAACAGAGGATCAATCTATTCAACTTAATAGACATTTGATAAGCTCACTCAGTACACAAAACATACACTCTAAATGTGCATAGCTGTATGGATTTATAAGTAGAGGTCTTGGTTACTGCCTTCAAGTTGCTTCCACTCTAGCTCAGGAGCTAATATATACCCACATGAACAGACAATAGGTTAGCCACCTATGCTAGAAAGTCAGTCCTGGGTTCAAAATGAGAAACAAGAGCTATACTGGATAGAACACAGCCTCAGGAGGACAAGGTTCCCACTCCAGCTCCATCACTCGCTTGCCACTGTGTGGACAAATCATTCCCTTTCTGAACATGTAGCCTCATCTGTAAAGGGAGATGGTCTTAATGGCATTGAAAGTCCCTTCCACTCTTAACACCTTACAAGTCTCTGAATGGGAAAGACAGTAAGAGCAGTCAGGGCAGATGACTTTTTATTTTACTCTCAGGTTTTTTTTTTCTCAACTGTTACCAATTATTCTCACAGGACCAAATTTTAGATTCACATGATTTGAAACTTCTCTAATAAGTTAGAGTAAGGCTTTTTCTAGTTGTGCTTTCAGAATTGGAGCTCACTTTATTCTACAGAAGACTAAAACATTCTCTTCTTTCATTGTCCTTACTGGGTCTAGGCAAAAACAAGACTAAAATGGGAGGTGAGCCACTCACGGTAAGAGTACGGTGATTCAGAGACAAGTACACAACACCTAGAAAACAAATGCAAGAACGTGCAGCAACATTTCATTGCTGTGACCAGAACAGATACTTTTAACTCATCGCAATACTCATAGACTAGACGTGGCCTCAGAATCTTCGCACACCACTCTGGCAAGCTAAAAGAAATCCTGTCTCTGCCCCTAATGAAGTTCAAAGTGGTTGGGAAAGGTGTCTTTCACCAAAATAGTTTCATTGCCTAAGAATCTAACAAAGAGAAAGGAGCTCTGAGAATAAGCAGGGCTTCGGGATCTAACCGCTCGGCACGGATTGGAGGAACAGATAGGGGATTCCACATAAGTATACCAGATTTCAGACAGAAGGAAACAGACAATGCATTTCAAATAAACAGAACAGCTGCCAGAAGGTATGCGCCAACAGACAAAACAGGAAATGCTTTTAATGTTAACAAACTGCATATAAGACTGTGATCACTGGTAAAGTATATGTACAAGAAGAGCCGAGAAATTTTTGAGCGGAGACTTTTCCTACCGGCTGCACACCTTTCTTTTGCCTTCCAGATCCACCATCCATACTCTGCCCTGCTGTGTGCCCTGGGGGCTGGCCTGTAGCGGGCATACCACCAGGTCCCCTGCCCTCTAGCTTTTGACTGGGTTCAGCCCACAGGATGCACGGGGAGGAAATGGGAGGGCGAAGGAGAGTGAGGTCTGGATATTATCTTCATTCCTTCCACCAAAGGCACCACTACTCTCAAGGCTGCCTTCCTCATATTCTGCCCACTGGGTTCTGGCAAAAGTTTCTTCTTGCCTATTTATGCCTAGGGGTATTAGCTAATAGCCCAGGGTAACAAACTTGCTCCTGTGGTTTCTCTGAGACCTGTGGTACCTCACTAAATAAACAGTACCTTGATTAAATTCTTTTCAAATTACCCAAATGGAGCATGCCATCTGTTTCACTGATAAGCCCTAAAAGGCATGAAAACAGAGCAATTTAAATAGTATGATACCAACACAGGGATAGACAAACAGATCAAACCAAGAGAACAGCCTCTGGAAAGACATCCTTGCACTAGAATAAAAATATGATAAAGAGGTATTTGAAATCAGTGGAGAAGGTATAAATTGTTACTAAATGTTATTTGGACAACCAGCCATATAACTGAAAAAGATCAATGAAGGGAAAATCTCTAACTGATACCAAGGATAAAGATTTTAATTTTATTTTTTAAATTAATTAATTTTGGCTGCATTGGGTCTTTGTTGCTGCTCACAGGCTTTCTCTAGTTGCAGAGAGTGGGGGCTACTCTTCGTTGCGGTGTGCAGGCTTCTCATTGAAGTGGCTTCTCTCGTTGTGGAGCATGGGCTCTAGGCACACGGGCTTCAGTAGCTGTGGCACGTGGGCTCAGTAGTTGTAGCTTGCAGGCTCTAGAGCACAGGCTCAGTAGTTGTGGCACACAGGCTTAGTTGCTCCGCGGCATGTGGGAACTTCCCGGACCAGGGATCAAACCCGTGTCCCCTGCATCGGCAAGCAGATTCTTAACTGCTGTGCCATCAGGGAAGTCCCAAGATTTTAATTTTAAACCACATAAAATCAAGGGAAAATCCATTAATTTATTAAAGATATTTTTGTTGAATGATTACATTGTGCAGCACTGCTCTGGGAGCAGAACCTGAGCAGTAAACAGGACAAGGCTTTGAAGCATCCATTCTAGAAGGCAAAGACAGCTGCACAATCATGCAGGAAAAGCATCAGTGTGCTGGGCAGAGAATGAAAAGGGGGTGAAAAAGAAAGTGATGACTTTAAACTGGGGAGCCAGTGAAGACCCCTCTGAGGAGGTAACATACTAAGTTGGAATGATGAGAAAAAGCTGGCCATTAAAAGACAGGGGAAGCATGAGAGTCAAGGGTGAAACAGCTCCCCGACAAGAACGAACTCAGTGTGTCCAGGGAATAGGAAGGTGGTCGCTGTGGCTGGACCAAGGACACATGAGCTATGGAAGGAAAGGCGGGCAGGAGCAGACTGGGAGAGGTTTTGTGGCCAGAGTAAGAAAGTTGGGTTTTATTCCAAGTGTAATGGGAAGCCACTGGAGGGTTTCCAGCAAGGAGCAACATGATCTGGTCTACCTTTTAGAAAGCTATAGAGATGCTCAATATCATTAGTTATTAGGGAAACGCAAATCAAAACTATAGTGAGATACCACTTCACACCTACTACGTAGCTAAAAAACTCCAGAAAACCACAAGTGTTGGCAAGGAAGTGGAGAAATTGAAACCTGTGTGTTGCTGGTGGGAATGTAAAATGGTGCAGCCACTGTGGAAAAAAGTTTGGCAGTTCCTCCAAAAAGTTAAACATAGAGTTTCTATATGACCTAGTGATGCTACTCTGAGGTATATACTCAAAAGAACATAGGTATTCAAACAAAAACTTACACATGAATATTCACAGCAGCTATTCACAATAGCCAAAAGGTAGAAACAACTCAAATGTCCATCAACTAATAAATAAATAAATAAATAAAATATAGTATACCCATACAATGGAATATTGGGCCATAAAATGTGCTACAGCATGGTCGAACCTTGAAAACATTATAGTAAGTGAAAGAATCATATTTTATGATTCCATGTATATGAAATACTCAGAATAGGTAAATAAATACACAGAAAGAGAAAGCAGATAACTGGTTGCCTGGGACTGGGCAAAGACAGGAAGGGAGAGAGATTGCTTAATGGGTATAGGTTTTCCTTTGGGGATGATGAAAATGTTTTGGAACTAAATAGAGGAAATGGTTACACTGTGAACATGAATTCCACTAAATTGTACACTTTAAACTGTAAACCTTAAAGTGATTAATTTTATGTTTTAACATAAAAATGTTTTAAAAAATGTTTTAAAATGTTTTAACATTTTTATTAATATTACGTGAATTTTACCTCAATTAAAGAAAAAAAGCTATATAGTTCTTGATTTTCAACACAGCACTGTACTCAATATCCTGAAAATATTTTTGACAACAAAATACCTAAAAATATTGGATACAATATAAAAGTATTTTAATGTGCATGCCTAACCTTTCAAGAAAGCATGAGAAGTCCTCAAAGGCTAAATCCAAATAGGATCCAAAGATATGAGAGGCAATAAAGGCACAAGGGCCCGAAAGGCACCCATCTGTCAGTCTCTAATAACCCTGAGAGGCAGGAGACAAAGCCTGGGGCCCGAACAAGGTACTGAGATGCAGCTGGGACATCTGAATGGCTACGACCTATATACGAAATAAGAAATATACATATTGATCTTTGCCCCCCAGTGCTGACAGAGTTCCTAAATCCCTTGGAACTTCCTGGGTGATAGGAGCATCTTTTGTTCTGATGAGGCAACTCTTGATGGGCTCCTGGATGGGGGCTGGTCAACAGAAAGACTAAAACTTGATTAGAAGCTTGGAACTTTTAGCCCTATCCTCCATCCTCCGGGTATGGAAGGGAGGCTAGAGATGAGAGTTAACTGATCATGCCTACTTGATGAAGCCTCCATAAAAATCCATAAACTTTGGGGTTCGGAGGGCTTCCAGTTGGTGAACATACCCATGTGCTGGGACAGGGGTGCACCTCAACTCCATAGGGACAGAAGCTTCAGTGTTTGGGACCCTTCTAGACCTCACCCTTTGTACCTCTTCACCTGGCTTTTCATCTGCATCCTTTGTAACATCCTTTATAATAAACCACTAAATATAAGTAATTGTCTCCTTGAGTTCTGTGAGCCATTCACGCAAATTATCAAACCTGAGGAGAGGGTTGTGGGAACCCCCGGTTTATAGCCTGTTGGTCAGAAGTATGGGAGACTTAAACTTGCAAAGGGCATCTGAAGTGGGGCAGCCTTGTGGGACCGAGCCCTTAACCTGTGGGATCTGATGCTAACTCTGGGTACTTAATGTCGGAATTGAATTTAATTTTAAGACACCCAGCTGGCATCAGAAAATCAGTCAGTGTGGGCAAAAAACCCATACATTTGGTGTCAGAAGTGCTGGTTGTGAGTAGTACAAAAACCAAAGTTTTCCTTTTGTTATATAAGTTAAAAAGTTAGAAAAAGCAGCTCAGCCCCACAAAGGAAAACGGCAAGGAGAAGGAGAAACTTCACCTTTAGAGGGAGAGAAGGAAACTACGTATTCTTCCTGAGAATTCTAACAGCCTTTCTGCATTATCATCTCTAGGGATGAGACCCTCTGCCTTCAAAGTTTAAAAGCCCTAGTGAGTGTTTTTCTTTTTTCTTCTGATTGCTGAAGTCCCATGTTCTCTTGGAAACCACAAGTTATTTGAAGTCCTTTTTCTCTGGTCTTATTAGTGACACTGGAAGTTCCCTGTTCCTGGAGGTATAGTGCTGGGACAGCAGAAGACAGACTCATGTCCATGTGAGTGCCTAAGGCCCATCCAATCTTACTCTGATTCTGAGGTTACTATAGGCTTCTTCTGAGGAAAGTCACACTGTAAGGGTCTCTTTCTTCTGGGACTGTGTGTACCTCAGTTGGCTGATCCCACCTACATTACTGGACTCTGAATATCCTCACTCTTCTGGTCCCCTGACGGTCTGTCTAGGCTCTCCTGTAATCCTTGGAATTTATTCTTATTTTCATATTTTGTCTGTCATTTCAAAGGGGTTTGGGGAAGAGAAGGTAAATTCTTTTAACAAGCTAAAAGAAAAAAAGTGGTTATTAGCTAGTTTGGGGAAAAAACAGTGTCTGTTTCACAACTATCACAGTGGATTTCAGATACTTTTAGTACTTCTTTACAGAAAAACTCTGAATGCCCTGTAATGCTCCTGGGTCCTCAATGCCTCCCACCTTGCCCACTACCCCAACTCTGATGACCCCCCACCAGGCTCATGCTGAAGCCTCCAAAAGCCCCTGCGGTTACATGGGGAAGCTAGGCAGGAAGCCAGCGTTGTCTGGGGGCCCTACTCCACTAATCTGTAGATTTTACAACAGGGGTCCGCAACCCCCAGGCCACAGACTGGTACCAGTCTGCGGCCTGTTAGGAACCGGGCCGCAGAGCAGGAGGTGAGCAGCGGGCAAATGAGCGAAGCTTCATCTGTATTTACAGCCACTCCCCATCACTCGCAACCCATCGCTTGCGTTACTGCCTGAGCTCCGCCTCCTGTCAGATCAGTGGCAGCGTTAGATTCTCATGGGAGGACGAACCCTACTGTGAACTGCTCACGCAAGGGATCTAGGTTGCCCGCTCTGTATGAGAATCTAATGCCTGATTATCTAAGGTGGAGCTGAGGCAGTGATGCTAGCGCAGGTGAGTGGCTGCAAATACAGATTATCATTAGCAGAGAGGTTTGACTGCACAGAGACCATGATAAATCAACTGCTTGCAGAATCTTATCAAAACCCTATCAGTGAGTGGCAAGTGAAAACAAGCTCAGGGCTCTCACTGATTCTGCATTATGGTGAGTTGTATAATTATTTCATTATATATTACAATGTAATAATAATAGAAATAAAGTGCACAATAAATGTAATGTGCTTGAATCATCCCGAAACCATCCCCCCACCAGCCCCAGTCCCTGGAAAAATTGCCTTCCACGAAACCGGTCCCTGGTGCCAAAAACGTTGGGGGCTGCTGGTTTTACACAGTTGTGACAAAACCTCTGAAAAAGTACAAACTAAAGAATGAATTTATTTCTCCATAGTCTATCTTTGCTGGTTTCATTTTTAGATTCCATCACCTTATTTTAGATTGACCATAGTTGGACAGGATATTGTGATAGAAGAAATATATATTTGGTCTTTATCCCCAGTACCTAGCACAGAGCTTCTAAAACCCTGGGAATTTCCAGAGCAGTAGGATGAGAGAAGCATCTTTCGTTATTGATAAGAAGCCCCTTTCAACCAAGCCTGAGTTTATGCTAATGAGGTAATTCTTGGAGGATGGAGGCTGGCTGCCAGAGGAACCAACCCTGTGATTAGAAGGTTGAAACTTGCAACCTCCAGGAAGGGGAGAGGGACTGGGGGTTGAGTTAGTCACCAGTGGCCAATGATTAAATAAATCATGCCTCTGTAATGGAATCTCTATAAAACCCTAAACTACTGGGTTCAGAGAGCTTCTAGGTGGTGAACACACTCAGATGCTGGGAAGGTGGTGAACTCCAACTCCACAGGGACAGAAGCTCCTGTGCTCAGGACCCTTCCACACCTTGCTGTATGTATTCTTTGTCAACAATGGAAAAATGTCACCTGCCATATCAGTAAACAAAGGATGTTGCAGCCATCAAGCCATCACATTACAGCCTCCCCGACGGTGAGCCCTGAAGGAACTCAAGATAGAAACAGGATGCCCACCATCTAGCAGTCAGCCTCTGCAGCCACCCCCCAAGAGTGTACCCTGAGGAAAGTGAGGATGAGAAAGCACAGGATGCTGACCCCAGATAGCTGAGGTGTATATCAAAGGAATGACTTCAGTGAGTCCAGACTCCTGTATCTGTGCAAACATAGAAAAGCACTAAATTCTTTAACTTGAGATATCTGGTTTTCTTTCAGTAACAGTAATCTTTTGATGTTCCAATTACCTGGTCTTTGTTAAAAAAACTCCTATATATCCTGGCTCCTCCCTTGCTTCTTCAGAGTAGTACCTTAGAGCTATCTGAGAGGCTGTGTCTTGGGCTTAAGTCTTCAGTTTTGTCCACCGAATAAAATATAATTCAAAACCTTTAGGGACTTCCCTGGTAGTCCAGTGGTTAAGAATCTACCTTCCAATGCAGGGGACGCGGGTTCGATCCCTGATCGGGGAACTCAGATCCCACATGCTGTGGAGCAACTAAACCCACACACCACAACTAAAGAGCCCACACACCACAACTACTGAGACCATGCACTCTGGAGCATGCGTGCCACAACTAGAGAAGCCCACTATGAAAACCCAGCACAGCAAATAAAAAAACAAAAAAAAAAAAACACAAAACTTTTAGGTTGTACTTTTTTCACTTGACATCTTCATCTGGCTATCATCCATATCCTTTATAATGAACTGGTAATAGTAAGTAAAGTGTTTCCCTGGATTCCCTGAGCCATCCTAGCAAATTACTGGACCTGAGGAGGGGATCACGGGGACCCCCGATTTGACTTGTAGCCAAAATGGGACAGAAGTGTGGGCAACTTGGGTACCCACTACTTGTGAATTGGCGTCTGAAGTGGGGGCAGTCTTGTGGGACTAAGCCTCTTAACATGTGGGGTCTGTGCTATCTCTGGGTAGCTAGTGCCAGAATGATTTAATGTGAGGGAAAAAACTTCAGACCTGGTGTCTGAAGTGTTGTGAGTAGAGAAATAGTTTTCTTTTACGAGGTTATTTAGATTACAAGAAAAAGTTCAAATACCTGTCAAAAGAATTTAAAAACAGTGTTCCCCGCACCAGCTCTCTATCTGTTACTAACAAAACGCGTTAAGAGAGAAAAATAAAGTTACACATTCAATAGGCTCCATAAACAAACTGACCTGGGGCCAGAACCATTCAACTGGAATTGGCCATGAGTAGTGTTCTAACATTGATTTACAGCCCAAGTCTCTTTACTATTCAAGGCAACACACAACCCTAGCCTCTGGCATCAAAACAGCAACCAGCAAATCAGCATTATCCTTGCAAAATTCAACCAAACATCTGTACCCAAAGACTTGGACACAAAAAGGCATTTCAGTGCACTCCACGATGGCATCAAATAAAACTGGATGCGCATATTTGAATGGGATGTTTCAGTGTACATTTTACTGAAGGAGTGATTGTTTGCCACAGATAGATAAAAACATGAGAGAAAAATCCTATCACTTCATTTGAGAGCTCTGAAAGGCTGGGAAGACTGTGTGGAACTAGGAATATTGCCATGTCCATTTTTGAAAAATATTATCTGCCACATACCCTTTTACTTTGATATTTACTTTTTAAATTTTAGTTTAACATGCTTGTTAACATCATGAGTCACAGAATTTATATCTGTGAATGCCTTTGATTGTGGATTTTTTAAAAGGGATTACTACACAGGAACTCTATAATTAATTTTCTTTTTAATCTCCTCATAACTTGGATGTATAAATGAAGAGCTAAGCTCTTCTCTTAGCTCTTCATTTTATATATATATATATAGAAACTAAGTCCAATGATAGTAAATGACTTGCCCAAGGCCAGGAACCATAAGAATCATTAGCAAAATGATATAACGTTCCTAAGTAAAATATCTTAAAAATAATATACTTAAAACCACTGATCCAAAATACTGATTTATTTCTCAATGAATATTACTCTGATGTTCTATAGGATATTAACAGATACTTAGCAACTAGAGATTCTTTAGTCAAAAAGTCTGTAAACTTTGGGTTAAAGACTCTTTGCACAGATGCAAAAATCCTCAACAAAACATTAGCAAACCAAATCCAACAACACATGAAAAGGATCACATACCATGATCAAGTTGGATTCATCCCAGGCTCACAGGATGGTTCAACATATGCAAATCAGTCAATGTGATACACCACATCAACAAAAAACAAGACAAAAACCACATGATCATCTCAACAGATGCAGAAAAAGCATTTGATAAAATTCAACATCCATTCATGATAAAAACTCTTGCCAAAGCGTGTAGAGAGGGAACATATCTCAACATTATGAAAGCCATTTTATGACAAACCCACAGCCAGCATAATACTAAATGGTGAAAAGCTGAAAGCCTTCCCAATAAATTCTGGAACAAGACTAGGATGCCTACTCTCACCACTTCTATTCAACACAGTATTGGAAGTCACAGCCAGAGCAATCAGACAGAAAAAAGAAATAAAATGTATACAAATTGCAAGAGAAAAGGTAAAACTGTCATTATATGTGGACAATAGGATATCTATATAGAAAACCCTAAAGACTCCACACAAAAACTATTAAAACTGATAAATGAATTCAGCAAGGTAGCAGTATACAAGATTAATACACAGAAATCTGTTGCATTTCTTTCACTAACAATGAAATATCAGAATGGGAAAGTAAAAAAAATACTGTTTAAAATTGCATCAAAACAAAACAAAACAAAACCTAGGAATAAGCCTAACCAAGGAGATGAAAGACTTATATGCTGAGAACTATAAAACACTGATAAAAGAAATTGAAGATGATTCAAGGAAATGGAAAGATATCACATGTTCTTGGATTGGAAGAATTAATATAGTTAAAATGGCCATACTACTCAAAGCAATCCACAGATTTAATGTGATCCCTATCAAATTACCCATAACATTTTTCACAAAATTAGAATAACCCTAAAATTTATACAGAACCACAAGAGACACAGAATTGCCAAAGCAATCCTGAGGAAAAAGAACAAAGCTGGAGGCATAACCATTGGAGACTTCAGACAATACTACAGAGCGACAGTAACTGAAACAGTGTGGTATCGGCACAAAAACAGACATATAGATAAATGGAACTGAATAGAGAGCCCAGAAATAAACCCATGGTCACACCTAAATAGGTCACACCACAACTACAGTCAGGTAATCTTTGACAAAGGAGGCAAGAATATACAATGGAGAAAAGACAGTCTCTTCAGCAAGTGGTGCTGGGAAAGTTGGACAGTCACATGTAAATCAATGAAGTTAGAACACTCCCTCACACCATAAACAAAAATAAGCTCAAAACGGCTTAAAGACTTAAACATAAGACATGACACCATAAAAATCCTAGAAGAGAACACAAGCAAAACAGTCTCTGATGTAAATTGTAGCAATGTTTTCTTAGGTCAGTCTCCCAAGGCAATAGAAATGAACAAATGAGACCTAATCGAACTTACAAGCTTTTGCACAAAAAAGTAAACCATAAACAAAACAAAAAGACAACCTACAGACTGGGAGAAAATCTTTGCAAACAATGTGACCGGCAAGGGCTTAATTTCCAAAATATACAAAACAGCTCATACAACTCAATAACAAAAAAACAAACAACCCAATCAAAAGACATACATTTGGCCAACAGGCACATGAAAAGATGCTCAACATTGCTAATTATTAGAGAAATGCAAATCAAAGCTACAATAAGGTATCATCTCACACTGGTCAGAATTGCCACCACCAAAAAATCTACAAATAATAAATACTGGAGAGGGTATGGAGAAAATAGAACCCTCCTACACTGTTGGTGGGAATGTAAACTGATACAGCCACTACGGAAAAACAGTATGGAGGTTCCTTCCAAAACTAAAAACAGAGTAACCATATGACCCAGCAATCCCACTCCTGGACATACATCCAGAAAAGATGAAAGCTCTAATTCAAAAAGATACACACCCCAATGTTCGTAGCGGCACTATTTATAACACCCACGACATGGAAGCAACCTAAGTGTCCATCAACAAATGAATGGATAAAGAAGATGTGGTATATACATATATACACAATGGAATACTACTCAGCCAAAAAAAAGAATGAAACAACGCCATTTGCAGCAACCTAGAGATGATCATACTAAGTGAAGTAAGTCAGACACAGAAAGACAAATATTATATGATATCACTCATATGTGGAATCTAAAAAATTGTCCAAATGAACTTATTTACAAAACAGAAACAGACTCACAGACGTAGAAAACAAATTTATGGTTACCAAAGGGGAAGGGGTTGGGGGAGGGATAAATTAGGACGATATATAAAATATATCTACCATATATAAAATAGATAATAAGGATTTACTGTATAGCACAGGGAACTATATTCAATATCTTGTAATAACCTATAATGGAAAAGAATCAAATAAAAGAATATAGATATATACATATATATGTATTGATATAACCGAATCACTTTGCTCTACACCTGAAACTAACACAACATTGTAAATCAACTATACTTCAATAAAAAAAGACTCTTAGAGCCTTTACTATACTAATGAATTTTTTGACCCTCCAAGAGGAGAAATACAGTAAACAATTGGTTTTGGAACTTATTTGACCACAGATGTCATATTCCCCACATAACATACAACATAAGACCAGTAGGAAATGCTGTCTTAAATTGTTTCCAAGAGTTGTGTCTTGCTTCCCCCAGAATTTGTCATCTCAGTGTTCACCAGAGGACTCTTTCTAAAGTTTTACCTGGTTATGCAGTCCTTCAGCTTATATCCCTTTAATGGCTTCCTTCTGCCACCTGGGTTAAGCCCACTTAGGCATAGCATATCAAGTCCGCAATAACCTGGGCAGACCAGATCTTGCCACCCTTCTCCTGGAACCTGATGCTCCCAAGCTGTGGTTTAAAAGCCCTCTGTGCACCTGAGGGATACCACAAACTCAAATCCATTGATAGTGGGTGGGGGGTGGCAAGGGGTTCCTTGAGGGGTGTGTCTGACTCCCTTGTGGTCTCTGGAGGTAGGCTTGCATAGATATAACTTGAGAAATGACCTGTTTTTTTCTTTTAAATCGTTTAAAAATGTAAAACCCATTCTGAGTTCACAGACAACCGAAGCCTGCATATAACCCACTGGTCACAGCATGCTGACCCCTGGATTAGAGGAAAGCACAGTCCAGGACACTCAAGACTGCCCACAATGAGTACTGCCACAGAACATGGAAGGAAATGAAGGATGCTCCATGACTAGAGACCGTGGAAGCCAGAAGAAGACAGTATGAGGGGCAGCTAACAAACAGCTGAGGTACGGTAGTGAGACAACTGGACAAGACAACCTGTGCTCACGCCTCTCTCCCCATGTGAGACCAGACAGCTGAGGCAGGAGCATCTGTGTCTAGGTGGGAGCAATGCTTGGGACAGAGACATAGGGTACTGTTTCCAGTTGCTGGTAGCAACCAGGAAAAATAGGAAGCATATAACTTAGAAGATCAGCTACCAATATAACCCACCCAGCATCATCCCGTGCCAATGCTACGTACTCTGAAAACAGCAGCAAACACAGAAATACTCAGAAATAGTACTAAGAACAAGCTGCAGTAACAGTGTTTTCCACTTGGCATGGGCAAGGTGGGTCACAGAAATGCAGACGAGCTGTCAGGGATCTCACACAAAAATAAGCTCACTATCACCAGTCTATCCAGATACTTGAGAAATGAAATGAAAGAGGTGATGAACAAAAGAACTTGTACCCAAGGAAAGAGAATCCACAGAGCAAATGGAAAAGCACCTTTAAAAATAATTACTATCCTTAGAAAGACAAAAGGGAAAAGCGTATCCATGAAAGAACTATTATAAAAATTGAAATAATTTTTTAAAATAAAAAATTGTTGAAATAAAACATTCATTAGGAGGGCCGAATAGACAATCTGATGTTCATATTTAAGAGAAATAATACATAAAATTGAGAAGCTTTGCTACAACTACAGCGTAAAAGGAAGAAGAAACAAAACGTTTATAAAAGTTGAGATAAGAAAAATATAACTGAAAGTTTCATCATCTAAATCATGTTCCATACAAAGACAGAAAGAATACTAGAAAAGAAATATCTGAAATAAGAGCTGAGAATTTCCCAGAAGCAAAATACACTTAAGCTGACAGGGCAAAAGGCCTATCAAGTATTGATACTAAGCAGGTTAAGTAAGGTAAATACACATATGCACATACATGCACACATATCCCTAGACACAGTATAGTGAAATTTCAGAGGCATTAAAGAGAAATCACAAATACAATCAGAAAAACAGATTATAAAACAAAGGTGCAAGAATACATAATATGATACTTCTCAATAGCACCACTGGGTGCAAGAACAATGGAGCAGTATCTTTGAAGGACTTAAGGAAAATAATTCTGTACCTAGGCCACACTGTGAGCCCTTAACATGGCAGCCAAAAGACATCTTTGGACACGTAAACACTCAAAGTTTACCACTAGTGACAATTTAAAGAGATAGCAGTTAAATACAGGTGGTAATGTTGAAAAAGGACATTTTTACACCATTGATTGTTTCCCAAACAAGCAATAATCAGGAAAAATGTTATTTACTAACAATCGAAGGACTTAAAGGAAAGATAACAACAACATGAGAAGTGGGGAGTGGAATCAGAGAAAAGTAAAAATATAAGTTTCTTAACTTTGGGGGGAAGAAAAAGATTTAGAAACTGCTTTTTTTCCTCTAACTGCTTCTAAAATAATGTGTTAAAGTGTGTGTTAAAACTTAAAATTGATGGGCTTCCCTGGTGGCGCAGTGGCTGAGAGCCCACCTGCCAATGCAGGGGACACGGGTTCACGCCCCGGTCCAGGAAGATCCCACATGCCGCGGAGCAGCTGGGCCCGTGAGCCATGGCCGCTGAGCCTGCGCGTCCGGAGCCTGTGCATCCGGAGCCTGTGCTCCACAACGGGAGGGGCCACAACAGTGAGAGGCCCACGTACCGCAAAAAAAAAAAAACAAAAAAAAACCTTAAAATTGAAAATTAGAACAAACCATTAGAGGGAAAAAGTGCACTGGATGTAGAGACACAGAAGAGGGTCTCGGAGGGCCCCCACTCCAGTCATAATGAGCTGCCCGTGTCCTTCACATGCCCATACACATCCAAATGCACTGTCCACTTGCTCCTCCACAGCGTCGGCACTGCCTCCACCTAAACCTTTCCAAATACCCTCACCTTTCTCCTTGCCCCCACCCCTGAACCCACAGTATGATAAATACATTTCTATTATAGCATCAATATTTTATTAAACTTGTTGTTTACAAAACACTCTTGCTCACTAGACCTAAGTTCCTTAAGGACTAGGACAGCCTCCTCATTTCTATATCCTTTAACACGTTATAGTTACTCATTATGTTTGCTGGATAGATAGGTAACTTTTACACACTGAAAACAATTAGAGATTAGTAGAGGCTGTATATGGCTAGGCTATGAATGATTAAATGATGTTAAATTATTTATTGCAAGAGGGTAAGTACCACGTCTAAGTTACCACGGCATTTCTGATAAAGTCATCCTTGCAGCTCCTTGTTAAGTTTAAAAATCAAGTAAACATGCTGGAGCATGGACAAGTCAATATTACGGTGCCTTCTATCTCCAAGTCTCTAAGTTTAGAGAATAACTTTCAGGGACTGCTTGTCCCTGAAATCATACTACACCTGCAGAAGCTCTGTGTCTTCATGGTTTTCAGACCCAGGAATATTCTCCATCAATATGGCAGACATCACTCTCACATTCATTTTCACCATATCCAATTCACTGCGCAGTTTTCCAATCTGTCGAGAGCAACACAATCACCAGTAAGTGTGACACAATGAATGGCTACCTTGTTTCTTGCTTGCAGAGAAAACACTTTTGTAAAATTTAATATTTTCAAATTTATACAAATGTACATATAATTATTTTACAAATGTACAATCTGTCACCTTCTAAAAGGTCTTGAGAGCTCTTGTAATAAATTTAAAACTATGCTCTAGGAAAGTTAATGAAGGGAAAAAGTCAGATTGGAATCAATATGGAGAAGGGAGAAGGTAACCATATCAGCAACCCGAAGAAAATGGCAAATGTTAGTCTGGGTTTCTTAGAAACCAATGGGAGAGAAAAAAGTGAATGTTTTATAGTCCCATGGAATTAAGAGGGAAGAATCAAGAGAGAAACACTTTTTTTTCTTCCTGGATTAAATTCTAAGAGGAATTAATCCCATGGATTGTTATATAATACCAAATAATAATAATATAAAGTCTTAAATGATAGTTCCCTTATAGCAGGACAGAAATGAGCTTCATTTAATAATTGCTTGTCTAAACATTAGATAAACAGATATAGACAAACAAGTAAATGTAATTCAGTTGGCACAGTTAATAATAGTAATAAGATGACCACTTACTGAGCTCTCTGGTGTGGCATACAGACAGTCCTATCAGGAGCAACAGGAATCAACTTACACAAGATCCATCCCACAGCCAAGCCTCCACAAAGCCACAAAAGCCACTCGACGAGGACAACTGTTAAAAGCTCAGGCTTTTATAATCAGGCAGAATCCATGGGATTAATTCCACTTAGAGTTGAACCATCATAACTTATACAGTGCCACTAAGCTTCAGTCCCCTCCTCTGTAAAATGAGGTTAAAATGTACCTCTACCTTATGATAATATTGTTAAAAATAAACAAACTATATATAAAGTACTTAGAACTTAGAAAAAGTCATCAATAAATACAGTCATTGCTGTTGTTACCTGTTCTGGGACCAATATAATAGTTGAGCTCTTGGAAACTACAGAAGAAAGAGCTGGTGCAGTAGGAACAGATGGTGGTGGATTTGGTGAGATCTGAGCAGTCTATCAACATGAAATATAGAAATATTATTATTTAAATTAACTCAGCCACTCCAAATCCAGTTTTTCCATTCAGATGACTCAGTCACTAGGGAGAGTGAGCCCTCAGGACAAAGCCTTCACAAAGATCAGACTTTTGGTATACACCTGAATTGCTTTTTCTACCAAGGCAGGACTCACCAATATGCAGAAGGAAAGAATTACTGTTTTTACGTTATGGAAATCATAGGAAGTTAGGAGATGAATTATAATCAGTCACTACAAGTGTTCTAAGTTCAAAACCTTGAAAGTTGCTTGCAAACTTGAGAATGAATACATGTGAACATTGCGAAACTC
Source organism: Aethalodelphis obliquidens (assembly GCF_003676395.1). NCBI lineage: Eukaryota > Metazoa > Chordata > Mammalia > Artiodactyla > Delphinidae > Aethalodelphis > Aethalodelphis obliquidens. The sequence continues at coordinate 3,963,037 of NW_020838002.1, read as the reverse complement.
TTCTATGGGCACAGTATTAATAAGCAAATCTGTTATATGAATACCTATAATAGAGACCCCTGCCTGTCTAGCACCAATCTTTTCTTTTGAAAACTGCCCCTCTTCTGCTCTACCTAAATAATTTCTATATGGAGCAACCCCGTTCTTATATGACCTTAGTTAATTTGTGAAGAAATGGAAAACTGACTAGGTTGGTTCAATGAGGCCCTTCTCTGAAATTTTGGACGTGGAATGTGAAAAAGCTAAGGCTATAATATGAAAATTTGGGAGCTATGTTGTTTACCATGTGGAAAAAGCTAGTCTGCAATGAGAGAGAAGAACGAAACTGATGATCAAAGGAAGGTAGACAAGTAACAAGGCATTTGAATGCTTGGTTCTCTGTTCAAAGATCCAGCTAACACCACCCTTCTTGCGGCTTGTATTTTATGAGGTATCACAGTATCCTTCTAACAGATTAATCTTTTAGGTGAAGCTAGGTGGAGCTAGGGTGGTCCCTTTCAAAGAGAAAAGACCCATGCACTACACTGTCTTACTCTACATAGGTCAAAGAACGGCCTCCTACCTCTTGTCTGGCTGTTTCAGCCACTGCATCTGATGGAGGAAACTGAACACCTTTCTTAAGGAGGTCCAGGTACACTTCTTTCACTTCACTTACATCCACAGCTCCTGGAAAACCCTGCGACCATGTCTGAATTCAAGAGATGGAAAGTTCTAGAGATAAATAAGCAGCAAAACAAAACACAACTCCTAAACTGGTGACAGAAAATGAGAGATTGACAATTATGTACCTTACTCAGAAAAAGAAAGCTACTTTTGAATGTACATTTTTAGAGACTAGAAT